>NC_057855.1:92394188-92697218 GCF_015237465.2 Chelonia mydas
CAGCCTACCCACCCAGTTCTATCAGTCCGTCACTCAACCGTGTCATGAATCAGACTGATACATCTAGGAATCATGGGGTATCACAAGCCTCTTCCCCCCACACTCTGGGACTGTCCCAGCCCTGGCCATTCCTCCTTCCATGGGCAGCCTGAATGAAAGGGAGGCCGCCCAACGGAAAGTGAGTGTGGCAACTCGGCCAGCCATTGGGAGTGGGAAGTTGCCAGCCTCTTCTGGGTTTAGAGGGGAAGGGAGCTGAAGCTTCAGGGGAAAGATGAGTAAGTCTCAGGGGTCCTGACCCTGTGCCCCAGTTCCAGAGGGCCCCTCCCCATGCCCCCAGGTCCCATCCCCCCCTTTAGGGCCCCCCAGGGGACTCCTCCCTGTGCTGCCAGGTCCCAGCCCCCCTCTATAGGACTCCCCAGCTCCCAAAGATCCCTGTCCATAACCCCAATTCCAGCCCCGCCCCAATTTTCCAGGTAGCCCCTCCCTGTGCCCCCAGATCCTAGCCTCCCAGTTCTCAGGGTCCCCCATTCTCTCCAGTTTTCAGGGTGTTTCACTAGGTCTTTGACACCCCCCTCCCACATGCTACATTCTGACCCCCCAAGTTCCCCATGCTCCCCAACTCTCAGGGGCTCCTCCTTTTTCTTGCTTATCCCAAAGGGAGGTGTCAGTGCAGGGGGGTGAGGCTATTTCAGGAGCGAATCTTCCACTATCACAACCCACCTTAGCTACCTCCAGTGCAGTGGAGCATTTGCATTTTAAATCCCCCACCCCTCAGTAACCCTTTCCCAAGAGCAGGGAAGGGGCACTTGAATATTGAGGATGCTCACTATAGGGGTGTGGGGAGAGAGCTGTCCTTCTGGATCCTTCATGTCACTGACCCCTCTGCATCCCCACACCAGTGAGACTCTTATCAATACTCCTCTGGTTCCTCCCACCCTTTCCGGGACCCTCAGCTCACCATGCTCCCCTGTCACCGAAGCCCTCTGATGCCCTCCTGACACTGCACCTCCCCTTGGACTGCTGACCCATTGTGGCGAGCCCAGGGTGGCAGCGGGGGCCAGGGGCACCAAAACACAAGTTCACCCAGGGTGCTATTTTCCCTAAGGCTGTCCCTGATTTTGTGATTTTTGGTGTAAGTGACCTTTATCACGTAGTCCAGCTTGCCTAAGTGGCAAGATAAACTGGAGTGTAGAAGGGGACTGTCGCTTGACTCCATTATAAGACGATTGCATTATTTTGGGAGTTTACTTTGGTGCTGGGTTGGGGAGACTGCCCTGAAGTAGGCACTCATGGTGGTGAGCCGCACCAGACAGCGTGACAGTAAACATACTTGACCGGGGACCATCAAAACAACTAGCCTCCAGACAGTGGAAGAGAGAAGTGGAATAGCGCTGACGGTCCCCGCATGGAAGAGCCGGGAGCTAGGGGTGAAGTTTGTTTTTCAGGGAGCAGTAAGATTTGAGGAATATGTGTTCTGAGGGAAAGCTGTGGTGCTTCTGAGGGAAAGCTGTGGTGCTGGTTGATGCCAGACATGGTTTTAGAATATGGCCTCCCTCTGCTTATCCACTAGCACTTGGAGGACACTCTTGGGTGTGGGGGGGAGGGGGAGGCACATGCTGTGCACAGTCAAAGGAACTTGCAATTTCTTCCAAATGCCTCTAGAGCCAACTCCCTTTGCCTTCTGCAGCCACCAGTCAGGCATTACACTGCTCATGAGAATCTAGGTCTCAAGCCCAGATCTAGCCTAAAGGGTTTGTTTTCCTGCACAACCAGATGATGAATTGTATGTTATATATATATTTGCACCGCTATAGCTAATAGCCTTTCATTAGCATTTCCGCTGAAGTCAGCAGTCCACTAGTATAGTTTTACATTAATCAAGTAAATATATGTGGGTCTTTCTGTACCATCTTCTGCACTAGTATAAGCTGAGGAGTGGCTGGTGGGCTACGTGGGGTTAGTGGGATCAAAATATACTCTCCTTGGAGAAGAAATATCTGGTCATTTGTACTATAATGTAATAAAAATACTCTGAATGGCAAAGCAGCGAAGGAGACAAATCAGACAGTAATCACAGCCCAATTAGCGCATGTTCGGGTACAAAAGGACCTTCTGAGCTTTCCCCCTCAGACATAACCCTATTCTCTCTGTGCTGAGTAGCTCCTCGTGCTGACTACAGCTGGTATTATTGTCCAAACAAGTCCCAGTGCAGAATGGGATTCAAAGTTACAAAGAAGTCAAAACAGACTTTCCAGTTTCCACATCGGAGGTGTGGGTATAGACAGAAAGAAATTGCACTTATCAATGCAAATCTCTGAAGCATCTCCAGTGATGATGATTATAATAAGGCCGCACCCACTGAACTCTATTTAACCCAATTATAGTTATTGTGAAAACCTCTGCAAACACTGACCACAATCTCCCCTTGAGCAGGATGGAAAGCCTATATAGCAAGCTGGGGAGGGGGGATTGGGGCAGGGCAGGGGCTACAACCAGGGTTTCCCCATCTCACTACCTTCCATACAATGAAACTGAACCAATTCTTCTAGGCCTAATGTGCCCAGGTGGGGAGGGAATAGCTTGAACCTCCTTGTGAGATTAAACTAAGCTATCTAACATTTAGTTAGGAGCTACGCTCTCTTCCTTCCATGCTGGGTAACCTGAATGTGTTCCTTCCCCATTGTTTAATCTCTGAAAATCCTGAGAATATTATGGAATATATTACTGGTAAATTGCCAATAAGAATCTTATCCTTGCATTACTGTAAGAAGTTTTCAGTTTCAACAAACCAGTTAAAAAGGACTTTTCCCTCTAGGCCCTTTGTTAATCACTGAAATTGCTATAAATCCAGTTTTAGTGAATTGAGAAAATCTAATGCTTTATATTAAAGTGGGGTGTTTTTTTTTAATACATATTGTATATGCAGAAGTTAAAAAGACAATAGCAATGTTTAAATGCATTTTAACTCTCCAGAAAACAAAAACAATCAGATATAAATTTGCAATTTAAATTCAGAATGTTTTTCAACCAGATCAAACTTGTCTCCTGCTTCTGAAGGGAAATACAGAAGAACAGCATTCTTCTGTTTGCATAGCTCTGATTGCAGACAGTAGTGTGAAAAGCGGCGCTAACAATAATTGCTGAAATATTCAGAAAACAGCTTAGTAAGAACTCATTTGCACTGGGAGATTGCATATTTGACATCCTTTTTAAACTCTGCTTCTGAGGTGACTTGTTTTTAAATACTACATTTTTTAGATATGAAGTAAAAAGGGGACCCGTTTTTGATTAACCCCTTAGTGAGTCCAACTCTCCATAAACTCCCTGACAGACATATCAATGCAAACTGAGAAATATCCAAAATCTATCTGTGGTACTTATCCATTATCATACTATCTGAGTGCCTCACAATATCCCTATAAGGTGGGCAGGGAAGCTCTATCTATGTTAAGATTTTATACTGCTACCTATCAATGCTGTAGGTGAATTTGGAAGAGATGGGAGACTTTGCTTCCTTCAGGGAAGGATGGACTTTAAACCTAGTCAGGACCTGGAACTCGCCCCTGTTATTGTGGGAACACCTTGGAGAGAAATGCATTCCCAGAAGGGGTAATAACTTCGGAAATGATGTTCTCTAATGGGATATTGCACTGTTATCTTGCTAGCTAACAGAACTGAGAGGAAGGATAGTCCAGCGGTGCGGTCATCAGATGGCAACGCAGATTCAAGTCCCTGTTCTACCACAGACTTCATTTGTGACTCTGCTTCAGTGTGGGGGAAGGAGCTCCCTGGGTTGATATGCAGGAAAGGAAGGGATTGTGGGGGAAAGTGATGGGAGTTGGTTAAGGTGGGGGAAGTAAACTAGAGGGGGAGGAAGACAGAAAGGGGAAACAGATGTTAAAATGACACTTTGGCCCAGTTCCTCTAAAAGGTATTTAAGTGTCTAACTCCTATTGGTTTCAATGGGAGTTAAGTGCCCAAAGATGTCTGAGTATCCTTAGTGTCTCTCTGTGCCTCAGTTTCCCATCTGTAAAGTGGGAGAAATAGCTCTTCTCTACCTCATAAGAGGTGTAGTGAGGATAAATACATTAAGACAGTGCAGCACTCAGATACTACAATAACGGGTGCCAGAAGTGCGTAAGATGGAGACTGTCTACATTTCCCTTGCATATGCAACATTGTAGTCATATCAGTCCCAGAATATTAGAGAAACAAGGTGGGTGAGGTATTATCTTCCTCTTGTCTCCTTCACCACAGAAGCTGGACTAATAAAATATATTACCTCATCCAGCTTGTGTCTATACATTTCTCTTCAGCTCCTTCAGGTTTGTGTAGCTTGAAAACTTGTCTCTTTCACCAACAGATGTTGGCCTACTAAAAGATATGACCTCACCCACCTTGTGTCTCTAATATCCTGGGACCAACATGGCTACAACAATGCTACATTTCTTTTAAACATTTTGTTCTATAACGCGAAGGTCCCGAGAAAGCGGCTCTAACCCGAAGAAGCTGGGCCATGAGATTTCACTGGTACGAACTCCATGCTGGATCATATCCACAGGAAAGCTGGTTGCCTATTTTGTCTGACAATGGCCAGTACCTCAGGCTTCAGAGGAAGGTACAAAAATATGCCACAGCAGGCAGATGTGGGCATTGACATCCAGAGGCAATGAGGACCAATTACGCAGAGTGAAAAAGTACTTCCTTTTATCAGCTTTGTGTTGGACAACTTTTATTCCACCATTGACTGTCCCTAGTTTTTCTAGGTGGAACACGAGCTCCGCAACTACCGTCTCTAGACCATACATTATTTTATATACTTTTTATCAACTACTGTCTTATCTCCCATCAGTGGTAAACAATCCTCCTCTGCATATGAGAGTTC
This sequence comes from Chelonia mydas, assembly GCF_015237465.2. NCBI lineage: Eukaryota > Metazoa > Chordata > Testudines > Cheloniidae > Chelonia > Chelonia mydas. The sequence continues at coordinate 92,399,074 of NC_057855.1, forward strand.
TTCCCATCCCATGCCGCTAAAAAGATGTATCTGAGGGCTTTATTTGGCCCACTATATTCAGTCACATAAGATCCAGCCTTTTTGCAGCACTTAGACAGCATAAAATTGCTATAATATGGCTGCCAATTCTCATCAGGGGATTCCCCCAGGCATAAGGGAACTTGCTGCTGGGTGTAACTGAGCCAGCTCTGGGTTTGTCTGCCTGCCTCTCCCTCCCACCCCCGCAGCATAGGGGTATGTTGAGGGGGCATGTCAGGGTCTGGGAAGCCTGTGGATGAGTTATGCTGTTTTACATTGATATGCCACTGGTAAAGAGTCTGGTCTAGTGGGTTTTTACACCCTGACAAATACAATGTGGTAAAACACTAACCGTATAAAGAGCCTCTGTGTCTGCGTTCTCATATATTTTGAATGGAGTAAAAAGTTTGATCATGGAATTTCTAATACTAATTTGTCTCAACTGAGCAGACTCCATAAGTGTCACACTCCGCAAGTCCCCAAATGCTGTGCTATTTAAGGCTAGTTTGGTTTTTATCAATAGCTCATTTGTGACATCTGACACAGAAGAAGGGAGCCTCGGGAGAAATGGATTTTAGCTAGGACTTAGTTTAATTTTATAGGTCAGCTTTTCTATGTTAATTCAATACCAAACGATTGATAAAAGGGTACTTAGTGAGGTTTAATTAGGAAGGGGTGCGTATCATTGTCATTTAATGGAGTCACAATTGTATAGCTCAGGGACTGGCCATGACATGTGGAAGTTTGCACATCTGGTTCTCAGTTCTGAATCTGGCAACGGCCAGTAAATGATCCACTTGGCTCTTGGGTTTTCTATGTGACCTATTCCAAGTCCTAGAGAACAGATGATCACATTTTAAAAAAAAGTCCTTACAAGTGGGTCTGGCTGGATTAGCAAAGACCAAGAAGTGAATAAGCATGGGGAACAAGTTTACCCTTACATAGCCCTGGAGGCCATTTCCTTAATATATCTGAGGTACATTGGTGGTGAAAGGGAAAGGGCCGACACATAGGGTTTAAGTGGAATATAAGTGGTGCATGCATAGACCTGTAGCTGGCCCTCTGTGTTGGAGTGAAATTCACCGCAGCACAAAAAAATGCATCTTTAATATGTCTAGATATTTTATATAGTTAGTATTGGAAACACTGACATTAGCTGAACATCTATTATTATATTAAATAAGAGGTGTTTAAATGGCAACAAACTAAGTGGGTTTGTATAATACGTTAAATGTATCTGCATCAACCCTCCCTCCCTCCCCCGATGTGCTCTTCTAAGAGAGGAATGATATTAAATTCTATAAAATCGCAGTTTTGTTAAATCTAAATTAAACGCTAAGCCACAGTGTTACCACATTTTGTGCTGAATGGTCGTGTTTTAATGACTTCAAACCAGGCATAATGTATTTCTTGTACATTTCTGCCCCAGTTGTTCGAGAACTTGTAACTTTTGTTCAGTAAATCATATTCTGTTTCCTGTCAGTTTTTTGTGATAAGCAGAGAAGTCACAAGACTCAGCAAAGCACAAAAGGGAAAAGATCATGCAAAAGATTTAGAAAATTAATGACAACATAAGAGAGAATAGAAAGTGTGTAACAGAGATGAGGGTATTAAGATAAAATGAGATCCCATTTACAAGAGGTATTTTCTATTGAGAGGGTCTGCCATCAAAATCCTCACAATTAAAATGTTGGACTTCTTCCATTGTCTGTATCCACCTAGTATTTTGGTTGGAAAATAAGGTGACTTCCCACAATAATGAAAAGGGAAGGTATTTCTTTTTTATACCCCATTTTGTACAGGATGCTGTTTGAACAACTAACCTTTAGTTAAAGTGTTAATGCCACTTTCAACTGATGTTCCTATTTAAAATGAACAATGCAAGTGACAGAATTGGAAAACAATTAAGCTGAACTTGTCAAAATTAATAGAAGGGAAGGCATTTTCTTTTTAACCAGCAAAGACTATTAGAATCAAATGTTTTTCTTGAGTAGACTTCTTATTGTTTGTGTGTGGGTCTAAAAAGAAATATATTTTGCATTCTTTTCTACAACAGAAGTACTGAGCTGGGTGATCTAAGTCCATGCCAGTTTGATGGAGATGACATTTTCCCTACGGAAGTAACTCACATTATTTAACCCTTCATTTCCTTAGAGCGTCTATTGAAAGGGGCACTTATAGTTAGGGGATCTCCTTGAGAAAGATGACACACGCTTGCATTTGAAGCAGAGCATATATAATAAAGTTAAGCATACCTGACATTTTGAACACTGAATGACACATCAGGTGTTTCCTTATCTTTGTTCATATGGATAGACAGTCCATGAAAACATATCAGAATACAAAAGAACATAAGATAATATCTGTTATGTAATCTAGGCAATTTGATTTATTTGACAACTAAATTTCAAAGGGGTAATTACTATCAGAAGCTGTTGCAAAATATTTACACTATTGATGGGAATAACTTCTCATGAAGATACAAATATTCGTTGTCTGTTTCCTTTTTTAATAAGGAGCAGAAATAATCTAACAATTCTTACAGCTAACGGCTAGAGCAGAGAGCTTGAGAATAAATCTGTGACATACATGACAATATCCTGGACATACCTTATTGAATTGTTTAAGTATTTTAGGAGCTCATTGTATTAAAAAGGCGAATGTTTATGTACTACTGTGGGATTATATGTAACTTCTTTTAAGAGGTATGCAAATGCACTGACTCTGGTTATGCAAGAACTTAGCCTTTTGAATCATCGCCTTGAAGGGGGAGACCACTGTCTAGCTAAATAGCTGTTCACAGTTTCTTCCAAGACCCAAACTGGATAACAGAGGGATTCACTGACTTGTGAGTGTGGTTATTCTGAGCTGAAGCTGTGATTAACTTGTGACCACAAGAAAAACCCCTGTCTTGGATTTGAAGGACTAATTACCAAACAGAGCCCTTATTGGAATGAGGGGGTGATCTCTGGTAAGCTTATTAGCATGTATGTAGGTTTTTTTATTTTTTTTTCATGTTTTCTCTGAAACTTTTACCTTAAGAATAAATGTACTAGCATAAGAAAGAACTGTGTGGTAACTTGACTGTGGTAATTACATTGGTTACTGTCTCTGAGGAGAAAAGTAAAGCAGGCCTGTTTAGGCAGCTGGACTTTGCTAGGGAATTCACAGCATAGGCAGGAAGTTGTGCAGTCTGGAAATATGCTGTTTATGAAGAAGAGAGATGCTGATCTCCACCCAAGAGAGGACATGGGTGGAGAAGGTATGAGCATAGAGTGGGTGCCTTTGCTGGACCATAAAAGGGGGGAATAAAGGTGTAGTTTGACTTCTATTTTTTGTGTTTGTGGAGGGGGAGGGAGCTCCAGCCAGACCAACAGGGATGCATGTGGTGGGCACATTCCACGCCTGCCCGAGGCTTGCAGTTTAGAGGGGCGATGTCCCCCACAAATTATGCCCATGAATACAAGTGCAGTTACCCTGGACTGTGACATCTACCAGCTACCAAGGACTTCCATAGCTCTTCTTCAAATACCCTGAGAGAACCTGCTTCAGTACAGAAATACAACCCCCATCTGGCCGCACAGCACTAGTTGTCACCTACCACCCCACACTCGAACCCGTACGGGGTATCATCAAACAACTACAATCCATACTCAATGGGCCCCGCATTCTGAAAGAAACCCCTTTCCTGAACCTCCTCTTCTGGCCTTCAAAACAACCCCCGCAACCACTTCAAGCTCCTCATCAGAAGCTAGCTTCCCACAGAGCAGCACACACCAACTCAAAGCTGCACCGGACCCTGCCAGAACAATAGATGGAAAAGCAGACATATCTCCACTGCTGCAATGATCAAGCACTCCCCACAATACACCTTTCAAGATCCATGGGTCCTACCCATGCCTATCACAACATGTAGTGTACCTCATTCGGTGCACCAAATTCCCCAATAACAATTATGTGGGTGAAACCAGACAACCACATGAACTCACATAGGAAAATGAGAAGAGACAAAAAAGCGCTATATCACCTGTGGGGGAACACTTTTCACAAAGCAGTCATTCTATAGCTGACCTATCAGTCCTCATCCTCAAAGGAAACCTGCACGACACGTTCAAAAGACAAGCCTGGGAGCTTAAATTCATAACTTTGCTAGACACTAAAACTCCTGGTCTTAATAAAGACTCTGGATTTTTGGGTGATTACAACAACCTGTAACCCACTTGCCCTCCCTTTTTCCTATGACTACAGGAAAAAGGGGGGAGGGATAGCTCAGTGGTTTGAGCATTGGCCTGCTAAACCCAGGGTTGTGAGTTCAATCCCTGAGGGGACCATTTAGGGATCTGGGGCAAAAATTGGGGATTGGTCCTGCTTTGAGCAGGGGGTTGGACTAGGTGACCTCCTGAGGTCCCTTCCGACCCTGATATTCTATGATTCTATGAGTGTTAACGGGCCACTTCACCTTTAATGGTCCCTTAGACTAAGTGCTAACTACATTTGTATTTAACTGTCCACGTCTACATTTACAGGGGCACAGCTGTTAACGCGCTTATATAGCCATGCTACATGGCAACATCGACAGAAAACCTGCTCAATGAGCAGCGTAGCTATGTTGGTGGCAGAGCATCTCCGCCAACGTAGCACTGTGCTCACAAGCACTTATGCCTGTACAAAGAACAGGAGGACTTGCGGCACCTGAGAGACTAACCAATTTATTTGAGCCTAAGCCTGTACAAATTCTGTTGGTGAGAGAGACAAGCTTTCGAGCTGCACAGTGCCCTTCCTCAGGCCTGGGAAAGGTACTCAGGCCACGTCTACACTAGCACTGATGTTGGCAAAACTTTTGTCGCTCAGGGGTGTGAAAAAAACCAGAGATATCTTGTACTGCCCCAACTTTTAATGGTCCAATAAAATATATTACCTCGCGCGCTGGATCTCTCTAGGTCTTCTTGAGTCAGCCATTGACTTACTGGGTGGAGCTGGAACAAGTAACTTTTTTCTGTCTGTTTCTCCATCTACTATCTGGAAATTGAACGTATCTTTATAAGGTTCTTTGAGATCCTCAGATGACAAGTACTGTTAGGGTTACCAGATAGCAACTGTGAAAAAACGGGAGAAGGGGTGGGGGGGGGGGGCGGGTAATAGGCACCTATATAAGAAAAAGTCCCAAAAAACGGGACTGTACCTTTCAAATGGGACATCTGGTCATCCTAGGTACTGTATAAGTGCAAAGTTTTCATATTATTAAAAAGAAACTTTTGAATATTCCACCCACTGCAGATCAGTAATATTCTTTAGCTTTGTGCACTACACTTGCTGCTTTTTTAAGCACTTCTGTATTATCTGAGATTAAAAGTCTTCATTAATCTGAAATACCATTTTTACTATTTTCCTTCGATCGTACCATTACCTTTCCTTTTTCTTTCCTGAATATCTAACCCAGAGCAGCTCTTAATTTATAGCATAAATAAAGACTAGTACATTCCATATTGGGCACTGGAAACAGTCATTTGTTGTTTGCTTGCTCAGAAACCCTCCCTAAATCCCAGAAGCTCTCGTTGGTGGGTAATGTCATAAATTAGATTTCATCGCAATCCAGTCACATACTCACAAGGATTGGATAACTTATTTTCTTCTGCAAATATTTCTCGGTGGAGACTGCCATGCTACCTGGAGGACTTTAGTTGAAATATGCCCATTTTTCTTTTGTAAAAGCTGCATTTGCTTTTTGCAAAAACAATACAAATGTTTATTGATTCACAAATGGCCTGGAGGCTTTGCTTGTTATGGAACAATAGCAACAAATGAAGAAAAGATGATTGTCAAAATAGTGCAGGTGTTTAATTATCTGCTATCTCTGTTCATCTATAGGTATTTTCAAATGTTGTCACTTTACAAGGGGCTGGGGCCATACTTTAGGTTAATACACTAAACAGAACAATAAAAAACCCAAAAAGCCAAACCAAAAATTACTTTTAGCTAATTATTTTTTGGAAGAATGTGGACACTAAGACGATTTAAAAAAACAAACAAACCAGCCAAATAGCCCACTAGAAACAACAGATCTATTAATGAAGAGGCAAATAAACCAATATGGGAGAGTTGTGGCAATCTGAAAGCTACTTCTAAGCCATTGTACAGAAGTATTTTAATCTCAGTAGGTAGTTGGAATATGCTGATTGCCAGACCAGGAGCCAGATTCACTGAGACACTTCAGCTGCCTTTCAATGGTGGCTAAGGTAGGTTTACAGCTAATTTGCATGGCTTGAGCAGTGCAAAACAATCAAAGCATATCAGGCCATCTGGCCCCTGGGCTACTCACTGGTTTTTCAAGTGCTCAGTTCCACAAGCGCTAGAGCAAACCTAATGTACGCCGTTTCATATATTATATATGGACCCATTGGATAAAGAGTGAGAGCTAGTCAATTCATGTGGTTTTATCCAAAGCAGCAAAACCTTCTTTGGATCACTATAAGTGCCTATCCTTTAGTTTCACTTCCTGGGGCTCTTCAGCAGATGCATGCTTTTCCAGTATAAAAAATGAGCTGGTATATGCAAGCACCCAGGCAAGGCTTCCCCAAATGCCATTGTCAGGGAAAACTATCCACAAAAGCAAGGTGCTGCTACCAATAAGTAGTCTTAGAAAGGAAGTTTTACGCATCTTCGCGTTTTTTTATCTCCAGTGAGACGAAGTCATTAAATTCATATCCACACGGTAGGGATTTGGCTAATGTTTGGTAGAACTGATTCCTGTAGCAGGGAAACACTATCTATCTGGGTGGAAAGAAAGCTATCTCTGTTGACTGTGGAGAGGGGCCTCTAAAATTTACAACTCTCTTTGGGTGGGCCATACTCTTGTTAATCACTATAGATTGCTGACTGTCCTATCCTGTTCTCCTCACATTACCCATTCATGGTCAGGAAGTAGTCACCCATATCCACTTTTCAGAAGTGGCTTGAGTGACTTTTAGTAGCCTAACTTTTCAAACCCATTAGTAGAGTGGCACATTGAGGCCTATGTGGGGGCATATTACCACCCATGTGATGCACTTTATCTTCTTACAATGTATGAAATGACATTTATCAATGTGCAATTCATTCCAAGTGTGAATTTTTATGACTTAACTCCTCTTTTCTAATCTCATTTCAGAGTCACTCAGATATAAATTAATGGCATGTACAGTACCGTTCCCTTTCAGGTTTTTGGGTTTTTTAAAGTTTCATGGCCATGAAAGGTTGCAGGTTGACACTTTTCCGCAACCTTTTTATTGTTAACTGACAGTAAACCCTACTCTGAATGGCTAAATCTAAAACAGGTTTTTGAGCTGGTAGCACCCACGTGGTGAGGCACTCTGTCCCCTTTCAGGAGTGGCTGGGTCAGCGATAGAGGTGTATGAGCCTTCTGTAGAAACGTTTGCAATGCTGTGCCCCCAGGTGAATTACCAGCACCAGGGACTGCACCTTGGACATCATGGATCTATTTCTAAACAGAAAACTCTGGCATGGATGACGTACAGCATGGACCAAGGCCACCACTGTGCCTTACCAATGCCCTAGAGGAATCACCTCTAGGGCTGAGAGGAGATTTCAGTCATTATGCCCATTCAACTCAAATAAGTCCATAAAAAGGAGTGTGTAGATTTTTTCCCCCCACTGAGAACTGAACTTATTTGGCCAAAAAATGAAATACATACTTTAGTCTCATCACATGAGTATCGTGCTATTGAGGTTTTGCTATGAGCGGCCCTGCTTTGCTCCCTCATTGCTTTTATTCAGCTCATCACAGGCCTAACTGTGGAATGTACCATGTGATGGCACTGTGAATTATTTTGGACAGCTTTACAGTGCTTGATGGGTTTAGTTACTATTTTTTTTAAAAAAGCATATTTGCATAAGTAGGAAAGTTTATTTTGAGCCTATTGCATTCAAGGAATGGGAGAGACCAAAATAATTCTGTCTGGCATTTTGTCCATTCATCCATCACTGTCTCGAGAGTAATTTCACTCCCTGTAAGATAGTGTAGATCTGTTGAATCTTCACCCCAGAGGAACAACTATTTCTATAGATTTGAAATTAATCATCTGACTGAGCATCAATTTGACTGTTTTGTGAGATTTTTGCCTAGTGTCTTTGATTATAATTTAGTAGAGTATGTGAAAAAGGAATCTTATGATTATGCAAGGTGTACATGTCGCTAATGAAATTGAAAATACATGTTTTCTAAAATAATCAGCCTGGAATTTAAGTTACTGAGTTAGCATTCTTTGAGAGTAGAAAGAACATTGGCAGTGTAGATATCATATTTGTATTTGCGGATGCAGCAATCTTTGACAATCTTTTCTAAGGATCTTTCGGAAAATACTATTATTGATTGGTATTAATGGTCGTGCCTAGGAACCCCAGTTAAGGGCCTCGTGGTAGGTGCTGTACAGAGAGAGAACAAAAGAGACACATTCTGACCCAGAGACCTTAAAGTCTAAGACGCGTTAGCTTCCAGCTATTGGGTTGCTAGACTCTTGGGTGCTGTAACCCAGGGCCTGATCCTTATTTAATGAAAGTCAGTGGCAACACTCTCATTGACTTTCAATAGGAGCAGCAGCAGGACAGAAAGGAGAAGAACTTTTGGCAGTCTTAAGATATCAATTTAAGCACTTTGACTTTTACCTATTTCAAACTATCTCCCCAATCAAGTCCTATGTGTTGCATCCAGGAAAGTATTGAATATAGCCTTCATAAAATGGGTTGTGGACTTAATGTAAATGTATAACCTCCTTAGATTTAAAGAAGAGGATTTTCCCCTCCCTAGATTTTTTAAAATATAAACCCAATGTGGGCAAAGAGATGCAGTTATAACTTATAATATTAGCTTAGTACCACTGATTTTTTTGCAACAGGAAACACCTGGACTGATATGTTTCATTAGTATTTGCCCATTTTGTATCTGAGGCTGTCTAGGATGTAAAGTTATGAAAAGCTGCCACTTTAAAGAGAAAAAAAATACATATTCCAGAGATTTTCTGATGTGGACTCTGAATGTAGCCAAGCCAGTACATCTCTTACAGTGTTACACGTGATTCATCTACCCTTGAGTCAATGGGCCAGATCATCAGCCTACGTAATTCCTTTGTCACTCCATTAGGAGACTATGCTTTTCACCCATCCCGGTTACCACCTACCATACTTTGTAGGTACAATAATATTTCTCAAACATACTGTTTATCACACCGTCAAAACAACAATCCTAAATAGATTGGTGCCCATGGGTAACATTCTATGGTAAACTAATTCAGTCCAACTTCAATGTGGTTGTTACCAGTCTATCCAAGAACAGAATTTGACCTATAACATTTTGTTCACATGCTACGTACAATCTCATTGTTTCCCTCCAGGAATCATTCTGATACCTTGTTGTGAATAAATTAGACCTCTAATTTAGCACTCGCTCTTTAACCAACTCATGCGACACCAGTATCATTGGAGTTCTGACCAAATGCATCATGCATATTCACGATGCTAATCATGAATATTTAAGGCCATTTTGAACCGACAGCTTGTTAAGGAAGTATGATAATGACTTTTTTGGAATGCCCATGATGTTTTCATAAAGAAAGTGAATTTGTTTGCCTGCCATAAAGTGTGATTATGTTTAGATTGCTCATTTTAGAAAATAATGCTTTCTACTTAAAACAGTAAGGAATTGCTATATAATTCCTCTCTAACTATTTCTAATGGTTAATGATGCAAACTAAAGTTACCCCAGTGCACTCTTCATCACCTCCATGATAGATATTATTACCTGGGAAAGAAAATTTTCTGACTTAATACAATATAAATAAAATGTAACTCATGCAGTAAATGGGGGGAAATAAATGCATTTGGATTAACCAGGTCTGACTGCATGCACATGCCAAAGAAAGTAATGTTAAAAAACATTAAAAACCCAGTAAATTTCATCCATTTCACACATTCTGAATTACCCCTTAGTCAGGTCTGATATTATTTTAATAGCTTAATAAGTTTCTATCAAAGTAAAGGAACAGACCTACAGGTTGAATTAAGTTTAAATACCAAGTATGTTGTTGTGAGGGGTTAGGTATTAGCTGTAAAACTGCCTGTTAAATTAAAATATAATTTACAAGATGAACATCATACACTGTCAATCTAATTTCTTTCATGGTGTTTAGGTAGGAGTGCAATTGTACAAGCAAATAGGATATTGTATGCTTTAATAAACATTTGAAGTTGCTTTTCTAGTTTTGTATAAAACTAGAAAATAATGCAACTCCTGTTGAAGATCATCCTCCATTCCTTGGATTTCCACCACTTTGAAGGGAATTTTGAGTGTGCAGAGAATGCAGGAGAGATCCCATCAAAAATCAATCAGTAGATCAGAAGCTGTTTTAATACTGTTGTATGCCTGAGCATAAAAAGAGAAAGAGCAAATACAGTGCAACATTCAGGCTTTATTCCTTCCTCCACATATGCTGCTCTCTCTCTTATGAAGTACTTGTTGAAAGTGGAATTCTCTACGTTCCTAGACATCGCCCTATACCTATGCATACCTACATGTTATACTACACCCTGTTGGAAAAGTATCATCACAAATACTATAGCCTTGATCCTCCAGTTGGATCTGTGGAAGTGGTCCCTTGCACCTATGAAGATCTCCACAGATTTCAATGTGTGTCTGTCTGCTTGGATCAGATTGTATCACTGAGACCAGTATTTCTCCCCTTTGCCTTTGAAGAAGGTTTTATCCTCCATTGTGTTAAACCTTGGTAGTAGCTTTGGGTGAATCATTGATAAGCTACTTATTCCATGAATTTGACCTCTTTCTCTGGTCATGAATTGCCTGTGAGCAGATTGCAACTGTCTTCATTTTATTCAGTATTCAGAATTATTCTTCAGGTAATGATTGTTCTATAGCTCACACATAAGCAGGTCCCTGGAGGATTCAGGATTTAAAATGTGGGATATTTTAGTTGGATGTAGGTATCGCTTTACAGATGCACAGAGAGACATTGGAACTTTTCAAATGAGCCTACAGGAGTTAGGCCCTTTAGAAGAATGACTCACCAGCCAGTGCACTTCCTCATGGCTAGGTGTGACCTAGCTAGTTCTTCTCCTCTGGCTCCCCATCCTGATAGCCACTTGGGTCCTGTGGAAAGCTGCTGCTCTCATGACTTGCCCTCCCTTCTGGAGTGCGAGTCTCACCAAGCAACAGTCCAGTGACCCTACAGCTGATCTTCAGCCTGACTCTGGGTTCAATTGTCCTAGCACGTTTATGTCAGGGAGCTTTCACACCACCTTCCTCAGGGCTGGTAGGGAAACCCAAGCTCTGGGTTCCAGTCCAGTGACCCCATAGCAAGCAGTTGCCTCCCTGGCCCACTTCTTACCTGAACCTGCCTTTAGTGCCCTTTTTCTCCAGCCCTTTCCTGCGCTCATTCCTCTACAGGCTTTTCGCCCCTACCTGGGGCTCTGTAGTTATTTCCTACTCTTGTACCAAGCAAGTGCTCCCAGAACTTTTTCTCTGCAGACCCAACTAGTATCTGCCTCTCCCAGTGCTTTCTATGGGTCCATGTCTCTTACTTCCAGAAATCCAACCCCCAGCCTGCCTCCCTGTGGTCTTTTGTCAAAGATCACCACAGAAGCTTGCTCCCTACCAGCCCTCAGCTTCCCTAGGTCTCTCCTGAACCTTTCCAGAGCTCCTTTCTCAGAAGAGGATCCCAAGGCCTACTTTTCCCGGGGGCCTCCAACCTCCATTCTACTGCCCTGAAATTATTAGTCACCCCACTCCACCCAGCTGGGATTCATTCTTAATTCAGCCACCTATCTCCTCCCCAATTGGGCCTAGTCCTAAATTGGGCCTGGCTCAACCTGGATGTACTAATTGCTCTCCGGCTACAGTTAACTCTTCTTCTACCAGTGTGGAGTATGTGATCCATCAAAGGTCCCCAAGCCCCACTGAAATTCACTGAGCCTCTGAAAAATCAAACAGGCCCCTTTGAAAAGGTTTAGGATCTGATTCTGTATTTGGATACAGTTGAGTGGACCCTTACGTCCAACCATAGCTCAGTTGACAGCTCCACGTAGACACAGGGACCATCCTATAGAAGCTTTCATCCTCTGAGGTGTTGGTCTACCTCTCCTAGATGCTCCTATTTTCATTTCCCACTGAAGTTGTCAGAGAAAGGTGTATGGCTCACATGGCCACTTAGGACATTAATACTTATATGAGTGACTGAAGGTTAAATAAACAGTAAAGTTAGTGAGGTAACAGAATTTTCATCCTATAGGAAATTTTGACATTACAAATTAGTTTCTGTTCCAAATCAGAAATGAAAATCAAAATGTTTTTTTAAAAAATTGCCAAACAAAAGATTCTGAAAAGTTGGAATTGGAAATGGAAAAAAGAAAAATGCTGATATTTTTGATCAGAATGATTTGACATGTCAAAATTATAATTTTTGTTTCTAAATGTGGACTCAAAACAAAACAAAAAAAGTTGTCTTGGTTTTCCCTGTCAGAAAATAAAAAAAAAAGTCATTGAATTTTTATGAAAAATTTTGTGTGTCAAAAGTTTCAATCAGCTGTAATAATTACAAAGAAAGGGGCATATTCTTCAAAGGAATACTGAATGTGACCTGTTTGTTCCTTGGTGCCAAACACTGGATCTTCTAAAGTCCTTTTTTTCATGTTCTCTGGGTTTGCTCCCAATTCCTGGGAAATGGAACAGAATGTTCCCAGAGGTTAGGCTCAGAGCTAAGGAAATGATCATCTAAATTATGCAGTTGTTTGGATGTGTTTAACACCAGTTCCAAAGTTCTCTCCTGAAGAGAAGATTGTGTTAGTGCTGTATCCCCAAACTTTTAGTAAGAGAGCCTCTTATTTCACATAATACCATTATCAAGTCTAAATTCTGGAAATGACATGGTAGCTTACAAAAAATCATGAGATCCTATTGAAAAAGAACACAACAGGATTATGTCTTCTGATTTTTGGAAGAGTTCTCCTTACAAGGGATAAAGCTCATACTCATACAATGAAATTCTTCACTAATAAATGTCACTCCTTCTTCTCCCTTGGAGGACACAAGATCAAGTTATTATTCTAGCTGTACGAGAGACAAAGTGGGTAACGTAATATCTTTTATTGGACCAATTTCTTTTGGTGAGAGAGACAAGCTTTTGTGTTTACATGGAGCTCTGCTTTCAAGCTTACACAGAGCTCTATAAGCTCAAAAGCTTGTCTCTGTCTCACCGACAGAAGTTGGTCGATATTACCTCACCCACCTTGTCTCTCTAATATCCTGAGACAGACACAGCTACAACACTGCATCTTCTAGCGGTAGTCACTTTTAACTTTTGATTCCTTTCTATTCAAAGGCAGATGCTGCATTTATAATTACAGCACGTTAGTTGCATTATACTTTTGAGTTTACAGAGTATCTATTGCCAGACTTGGTGTTGTACCATAAAGGCAATAGATATAATACACACAGTAGGCACGTACTTAAATTATATTGATAATAAATATCTTGCACACAACACACAGCAGGGTATGATTACAAGACAGCATCTTACAAAATAGACAATATTTGAAGTGTCTGTAGTCGACCCTTCCTTCATCATCACTGGGACATTTTTGACACTATTACCAGCCATGCCATATGCTGGGAGACAAACCATTTGGAACATTACCCTATAGCCAGCACCTGTCATGCTTTGTTTATCAGGAAGAAGTATGTAGGTTGCTTCCATCAGCTTGTGTCTTTTTCATCATTAAAGGAAATAACTCCTATACCCGCTCAACGGAATTTCATTGTAAATATTAGTTCCTTCCTGAGACTAGCACAAACACAGAGACAAAGAACAAATAATGAGACTTGAAGTAAAAGCATGTCAGGGAGATGCTCTGCAAACACTCTGTTCATTTCACACACGCACACACACACACTTAGTTTATTTATTTATGAGAATTTATTTTCATAAATGATCAGGGAGTGGCAGCTGAGGGAAAGGATGTCTTTTTTAGCTATGGACCCATATGTTGTGAAAGCATCTTCATCCCAACATAGACCTGTGGAAGGCTGTCTCTCATCTTGGGAAGAGCAAAGCGTTTTTTGTCTCCTTGCATCAGTTCTGTCCTGAGTGCTTTTTTAGCAGATACTATGTGGCACTTAATTCTGGATAAAAACAATGGAAGGCCTTGGATTTAGCCGCTAATCCAGCAAGATCAGTTCCTATGTTGAATTTTTAATCAAAGTGACTATGTAATAGAGAAAAGACAAAGATTAAGTTAGTTATTTAAAGACTGTTGCAGAGCAATGGAAAATGTTTATTCCCGGTCATTTTCTGTGGTGCAACATTTTGATAGATATAAAAGATTAGATTTTATTTTTAATTGCCACAAACTTAGTATGTTGAGAACTGTTCCCAATTAAATATAATGATTTACAGTTAATATTTTGTGAGTTTGAAAAATGTTCTTATTTGACTGAAAGCTTTTAGGACATGCTCTAACCTCATTAACTTTATTCAAGAGGACACTTCTTCCCATGCCTTAGCCTCATAACCTAGATATATGGGCTTTCACGTATTCTCTTTATATTTAAATGGCCAGTGATTATATGGGCTTTCATACAATTAAAGGGCAGAAGACTTAATCGGAGAAGTTAAGTTTAGAAATTCTCTTAAATGGCATTTTAAATATGGGCTAAAGTATATCACAAGGCGAGAAGAACTGATAAATACCGACTTGTACCTCTGAGACCATTTTAGATTGTTTTATCAAAAGATTTTGTCTCAGAGTAGTTTTCAGATTGTACCTCATGTCACAATTATCATAAATTAAGCAGCACAATTTGGCACAATTATACTTCTGGAGATTTCCACATCATGCTGCTAAGAGCAATAGCTTGCAGCAGTAGTATAAATAAAAACTAATCCAGCCATTTGTTCTCACTCATGTGCAGAATCTGACCTCATGAGGCCAATGTAAATGCACAATAATCTCACCGGACCCAACAGAGTTTCTCCAGATTGACAACAGTCTAGAGGAGGCCAGAATCTGGCCAAAAGTATAAATAGGATGTAAGCTACTTGACTGAAGTCAGCAGGCTCTGTGATTTCTGAAACGTATGAATGTAAAGCTTGGCAACATTTTAACCTGACCTTAAATTTCTTGGCATATAGTAAAAACAGTTGACGACACATTTATGTGTGGGATGCAAAATGGTGCCAATTAAGGGGCAGGCTTTGAGTGACCATTATGGGAGGTTGTGAGCATGGGGAAGGGCATAGAAGGAACCTTCCCTTCCCGCCTCTCACACACATATGCTGCTCTGCTCCTGTACTGTGGGGTGCACAGTTAATATAAATGTTGGCAAAAAAGAGTGACACTGAACTTGTTAAAGGAGAATCTTTGGGGAAAATCAAATGCCTTTGGAGTTGCATTAGTGCCTCAGTGGGATCATAGAATTATAGAATCATAGAATATCAGGGTTGGAAGGGACCCCAGAAGGTCATCTAGTCCAACCCCCTGCTCGAAGCAGGACCAATTCCCAGTTAAATCATCCCAGCCAGGGCTTTGTCAAGCCTGACCTTAAAAACCTCTAAGGAAGGAGATTCTACCACCTCCCTAGGTAACGCATTCCAGTGTTTCACCACCCTCTTAGTGAAAAAGTTTTTCCTAATATCCAATCTAAACCTCCTCCATTGCAACTTGAGACCATTACTCCTCGTTCTGTCATCTGCTACCATTGAGAACAGTCTAGAGCCATCCTCTTTGGAACCCCCTTTCAGGTAGTTGAAAGCAGCTATCAAATCCCCCCTCATTCTTCTCTTTTGCAGACTAAACAATCCCAGCTCCCTCAGCCTCTCCTCATAAGTCATGTGCTCTAGACCCCTAATCATTTTTGTTGCCCTTCGCTGGACTCTCTCCAATTTATCCACATCCTTCTTGTAGTGTGGGGCCCAAAACTGGACACAGTACTCCAGATGAGGCCTCACCAGTGTCGAATAGAGGGGAACGATCACGTCCCTCGATCTGCTCGCTATGCCCCTACTTATACATCCCAAAATGCCATTGGCCTTCTTGGCAACAAGGGCACACTGCTGACTCATATCCAGCTTCTCGTCCACTGTCACCCCTAGGTCCTTTTCCGCAGAACTGCTGCCTAGCCATTCGGTCCCTAGTCTGTAGCGGTGCATTGGATTCTTCCATCCTAAGTGCAGGACCCTGCACTTATCCTTATTGAACCTCATCAGATTTCTTTTGGCCGAATCCTCCAATTTGTCTAGCTCCTTCTGTATCCTATCCCTCCCCTCCAGCGTATCTACCACTCCTCCCAGTTTAGTATCATCCGCAAATTTGCTGAGAGTGCAATCCACACCATCCTCCAGATCATTTATGAAGATATTGAACAAAACCGGCCCCAGGACCGAACCCTGGATCAGTGGAGTGGGCTTGTAATGGTGGGACAAAATAATTGTGTAGCCATGGGATTAGACTTTAGGTTGTCCTGATTCTGTGGTGAAACATACAATTAGCGCCTGAGGCTTGGTCGGCACGAGAGCTTACTTTGGAATAACTTACGTCGCTCGGGTGTGAACAATCCACACCTCCTGTGCGACGTAAGTTGCACCAACCAAAGCACTGGTGTGGACAGCAGTTGGCAAGCGGGAGCGCTTTCCCACCGACATCGCCACCACCTCTCACCGAGATGGAGTTATTGTGCTGACAGGAGCGCACTCTCCTGTCGACATGGTGCACCTGCTCCGCGGTAGTGCTTCTAGTGTAGGCTCGCCTTTTGTCTTTCAGCCAAAAAGCCTAATTCTTCTATCAGGTCAGTTCCAAATCGTGTTACTTAGAGTGGTCAGGAATTTTCCAGTGAAATGGTTTTTTTTTAATGGAAAATACAGTTTCCAGAAAAAATCAACATTTTTCAATTTTATGTCAGAAAAATCTAAACAAAATATTTCAGTTGATTGACCCAAATCCAATTGCTTCATTTCGGCTCAGTTCAACATCAGACTGTGTCCACCTCAGCAACTGCAGTGCCTCATGGGATTTGCAGTTTGGTTGCTTCATGCCCCCATTCTTCTCTATGGACCAGACTCTGGGGTTGTACTACATGTCCATTGTTGCACAGCAGTCTCCCTTCTGGTGGACTGTCCACAGCACATCATGAAAGTCCCATGGTTGTATTATGGGAGATGTAGTTCATCCTCGGAGCCTGCCGCATGAATGAAAATGCGGAAGCACTGGAGTTACTCCCATGAAGCACTATTCGTGGACACAGTTCAATGCTGAAATTCAGCAAAATGTTTTGACCTTTTCGAACTGGGTCAAAAAAATCAAAATATCCAAATTTCCTGTGAGACTGAAAACCCAGATTTTTGACAGTCTCTAGTGATACCCTTTTCACTCATTGCACAGCATCTTAGTTCAATGGGTGCCCTGCTGAAGTCAGCAGGGCATGGTACTCAGTGAGAGTAAGGCAGTGTTTTCTCAAGTGTGAAACACATCCCCTGAGGCAGCATGAAGAACTAGCCAGGAAGTATGTGGAAGGGTACAGAATAATCCAAGCTACCCCCATGCTGCCCTGCAAACATGGTGGGGTTGAAACGCAGGCTCAACTTTCAAAAGTCTGAGAAACCTTGGCACGAATTTATCACAATCTGATTCTCAGTGATCCTGCCAGGAAGCCTCCATTAAGCAGCAATGTCTCCAAGCAGCAACCAGCATTTCAGGCAGAGATGTCTCAAAGCAAAATTCAGCCAGAATTACCAAATTAAGTCCTGTTTTAGTATCATACCATTTCCACCCCAAAGAATGATGACATCATTTCTGTCTTTTGTAGCTTCTCAGTCTAAGGCTCCCTAATAACTCTTGTTCCACAGAACTTAAAGCATGAATAAACCATTACCATCCCCAACAGGGGAAAAGATGCAAACTACAGATGGTTAGAAAACAGAATTTCCACTCTGCAGGAAATAGCAACATTTCAAAAATTTCCTTTTATCCTGAATTGAGGCAAAAAGTCAAAATTTCAAAATATACCACAGAATGGAAATTCTGAAATACCCAATTCTGGAAATATTGAAATGACCATTTCTGAAATGTTTTGTTTTGATACTGTTCATTTTTTTCAATAACTTCAAAACATTATAACATAACATTAAATATAAAATCTTGAGCCTAAAGGTTAAATATGAATGAGAAGGTAAAGGTTAGTTATGGCTAGTCCTTTCCATTGCTCTGCCTATAACTGACCCCAGCAATTATCTTGTCTTAAATGATAAACATTGTGTATTTACTGTCTTGGGCCACAAAGCTGCAGTGTAAAAATTATATCAATTAAGAGGAGAAAATGCTTCTGAGGCAATGAGTTTCCTTGAATAAGGTAGAGTAGAGTAGTGGACCAGTTCTTGAGTTATGATTGACTTACCCAGTAGCACAGTCACTGCTGGGATTTGTCAACAGTAGAACATCAAAATGTTACTGTGTCTAATGTGTTACTAGCTTGGCCTACAGTCACATCCACTGGTCTGACCTCACTCTCTAAGTTAAACCCAATTACAGGAAATAGCTCCCGTGAGTGGAGCAGTGAGAGCAGAGAAGCTGCTTCTTGATTTTAAATTAGAGAGCAATTTTCATGTAATGATGCACATTTAGGTTTCCTAATTGTTGCTCCCATATTCCAGTGGAGAGACAAGACTCTCTATGGAGAGGCATGGTCAACTGTGATTGAACCTGAATGTTTTCTACAGAGCAAGCAAGCAGCTTGTCAGCAGGCTCTAGTTATACCTAGAGGGTCTGATTCTCCTTTCACACTTGAGTAACACCATTGACTTTAGCAGAGATGCTCATGATTTGCGGTGGTGTAAGTGAGGATAGACTCAAGTCTGACATGAACAAGTGAGAAGAATATGATTGTGAAGCTGAGATACTTCCAGTAATTACACATTCATTAATCTTTCGGAGCGAAACTCACCATTGTGCAGGTAGCTAGTGCAAAGCATATGCACCACTGAAATGACACTTAGTCCCTCTGAAGGTACAGCCTAAGCATCCGATGAAGTGAGATGTAGCTCATGAAAGCTTACGCTCAAATAAATTGGTTAGTCTCTAAGGTACCACAAGTCCTCCTTTTCTTTTTGCGAATACAGACTAACACGGCTGCTACTCTGAAATCCCTCTGAAGGGATTCACATATATCTCATGCGCAGGAGTGAGTTACAGACATTGTTAAAATGTGCATTTTACATAACTGGGTTTTCTGTTTACTTAGGACTAGAATACTGAAGTTGGCTGAACTAAATTCTTCCTCCTTCTCTCTCTTGTATTTCCTCCCCCACAACCTGAGTCATGTTCATACAGGAGTATAAAATAGTGGGGTTGAGAGGTAAAAAGCAGGTTATGACACATCATCTTATGCGACATGTACGTGGCCCACAGAGATGTGTAGGCAATTATTTTCTGTACAAACCTTTACTAGTATTCTGAAAAACAACAACAGAAAGAATTGTAGTTAATAGAAATAAAAGATTCTTTCATGTCTATCTTCCCAGTTTGGCAGTTAAATACACAATCGTCTAAATCACATTCACTTGCTGGCATGTCTTCATGTGGTATGCATCTTTTCTTTTTAAAGGCAGAACAATTTTCATGTTAATTACATGTCAGAGTTGTGCCACTCATCTCAGTAACGTCATGTTTGTGAAAATCTGAATCATGCACTGTGTGACAGTGAAACAAAATCCAAAGCATTTAAGACATTAAAATAACAGGCAATGCACTCACTCAAGGGCAAAACTAAGTTTTCCATTCTGCATTAATAAGTGTGGTTGGGTTCAGATCTGTGATTATATCTGAAAGAGGTTTAGGCTAGAGCTGGTGGGGAAGTTTTGGGTGAATTTTTTTTTTTTTTTTCATTTAAAAAATGAAATCAAAACAGTTCACACAACAGTTTCAACAAATTTCCCAACTTGAAACCTTATTGGAAAAAGTTTCAGAATTGTCCAAATGGTTTGCTTTGACATTTTTAATGAAAAATTCCAGTTTTCCAGTTTGAAATGACTTTTCATTTTGAAATTTCAGTTAAATTGACTGAAAAAAAGAGAATAAAAAGAAAACAGGTCAAAATCAAAATGAAACTTTTCAAATGACCAAAATGATACATTTTGACCTGAATATTTGGCCTGTGCCAATTTTTTTTATTTTGTTTTTTGGTTCAAAATTGGGACTTTCTGTCCCAGCTTAGGATGGGAAAATTTTTCAACTCTCAAAAATATTCACAGGATGGGAAAACCATTCCCTGCCCAGCTTGAGTTCAGGGTACAGTTTGCGTTTCAGAATCGGGGATTGATTAAGGGCTGAAACTAAGGTCAGATTTGAAAATTCCAAACTCTTGTGAGAAGCCTTGTTCTTTTCTTTTTTTCCGTCTTTATTTCTCTTCATAAGCTTTCCAATTTCTATTCATATTTGTTGAGTAAAAGAACAACGGATGCTAAAGAACATATGCTTAGTTCACTTTGATACCAGCTTCCTGAACCAGATGACCTCTTCATATGCTTCACCAATTACTACTTATGAAATCATTCATTTCATGCAATGGAAGGCTGGTGTACAATTTTATGATTCACAGAGGAATGTAAAATGGGCCTTTTCCAGTCCTGGATCAGACCCAGCACCACAAATCTTGGGGCTAGAGAGTCAAACCCTAAAATTCAAATGTTTTTATGGATTCAGTGTTCCAGTTTTGCTCCTTTTCTGGATAATAATAGATTAGCACAGACAAACCGTGATTTTACAGAGATCTCAGATACAGCCTGAACTAGCATACAAATGGGGTTTCATAAAAACATTTATTTTTATGATTTGTAATTGTTTCTATATTAATTTCAGGTACCAGGTACATAGCTGGCATAAAGAGTCACATATTTCACTTATTTCACCCAGGAAACTCTATAGATTCTTGCCACTGAATTTGTATTTACAGATTTTGTAGGAAGTGCCCAGCTGTCACAGAGCTATATGCAATATGAATATACTAAAACAAATAAATGTATGTTATTCTGGTATATACAGGACAGTGCTCCAAAGAAAGCATTCCCATTATTCAACTCTGTATCTCAATTTTCTGTTCTTAGACAAATACATTTTTTTTTATGGACAAATGATTAAAATGAGAACATGTTTGTCCCCAATGCTTTGGAGAAACTGTTCCAGAACAATTCATCTTTATGTTAATCTTACCCATAATATGCCCCCAAGGTTACCTCAGTCAGATCTTGAATATGCAATAGGAGTGCAGATCGCATAACGCAAGTTAAAGCTCTTTGAGGGCATCTAATATTTTCTACATTTTATGTTCACTTGTGGGGGGATCCTTCTAGTACTTTTTTTTTCTTAAATTTTCATTCCATTTTGTACGCAACCCCTAAACACCCATGTGAAAAGTAGCTCCTTTAAACAATGGGTAACCAACTTTGATGAATAAAGCCAATTTAATGTCAGCTGTGCAAAGTGGTTGGTCTTTGTGACTTTCTCCCATACAATCATAGAATATCAGGGTTGGAAGGGACCTCAGGAGGTCATCTAGTCCAACCCCCTGCTCAAAGCAGGACCAATCCCCAATTAAATCATCCCAGCCAGGGCTTTGTCAAGGCTGACCTTAAAAATATCTAAGGAAGGAGATTCCACCACCTCCCTAGGTAACGCATTCCAGTGTTTCACCACCCTCCTAGTGAAAAAGTTTTTCCTAATATCCAACCTAAACCTCCCCCACTGCAAGTTGAGACCATTACTCCTTGTTCTGTCATCAGCTACCACTGAGAACAGTCTAGATCCATCCTCTTTGGAACCCCCTTTCAGGTAGCTGAATGCAGCTATCAAATCCCCCCTCATTCTTCTCTTCCGCAGACTAAACAATCCCAGTTTCCCCAGTTCCAATGACGCGTGTGAGTTGTCAATCATGTGAGAACTCAGCCTTTGATTATTTTAATAGTACCAGTAATTTTTAGAGGGGAAAAAAATGCTGTGGTTAAAAATAGATGGTAGCCCTAAAAAAGTTGCAATTAACATTTTTCCACACAATGAATCTATGTCAGTAATTGGAGGCTTAAACTCAGCTGCTAATAACTGCCTTGAGTATTATATTCAAATTCCTGAAACAATTAAATGATAGAGCCATCTTACATTGTCTGTTTAAATAACTTTCAGTGCAGATCTCCAGTCTCACGGATAGGATGCAGAAAACAGATTTAAAAAAAACCAATTACCTCGGAAACTTCAAGCAATTAATCTATATAAAACAATTAGCTCACAAACAGTGGGCTTTTTAAAACCATACTTTTTCAGTACTAAGCAGTACTGAATTCACTAGATAACTGTTAAACTTTAAAAGACCTTTCTTCTTTCTTTTATGAAAACATGCAGTAGACTGTATTGAAGACAGACTGAGCGAGCAAGAGCAAACAGGATTAAATGATTGATTCTGTGATATCATTTACTTTTGCAGTGAAGCTGCATATTGAGGAAGAGGGTTTCTAAACAAGGCCGCTAAAATTGCACATCCAAAGGCAAAATAATTAAGCAGAGCCTCTAGCAAGCAAGAGATGATGCCTTCTGAGCTCCCCAATTGTCCAGGGGGAGGGACAATTTCTTAAAGTTCTCAAAAAGGTATGACATGATTCCTGCTCCCACCCCCCATATCACCAGCAAGTTCAAATGTCCAGGGAGGTGGAGTCATGGTTCTATCTACTCCCCTTCCCTCTTTGAGAAAGTTGCTCCTAGGGGGAGTGACGCAGAATCATCCGCTGCACTCTCCTGAGCACTAGAACTGTGGTTCTGGCCAGCCCTTAAATGGATTTTGCAAAGGGAGGGAGTCCTTAGTCCTGCCTCCCACGACATATGGCCATGTATGGGCTACCCCAGTCTAGTCCTACATATTTGCATGCACATTATATATGCCTGCATTTTAGTGCATGGGAACTGTACATTTGAATTTGCATCTGAACTATATTTACAGATGCATATTGAGTAGCTAAATACATAAGTGCCAGGTTCTGGCACCCTTATTTATATAACCTAGTGTTTTATTCTGCATGTCCTCCTAACGGGACTATTTGCTAAGTAAGGTATTACTCATCATGAATAAGGGGATGAGAAGCTGCCCCTTTGTAATTGTCTATGTTGTATGCAGACATATGAATTTTGCATGACAGAAATAATTGAATATAAAAAATGGGCACACAAATTTCTGTGTGCACAGTGTTAGAAGCCAGGTTGAGATCCATTGGGAATTTTCATCCTGAGATTTTTGTGGAGGCTTTCAAGTTACAGTAATTTCTGGTGATTTCTCAAACCAATACTATGACTTTATTCATGTCCCCTTGCTTCCCTGATTGCTGACAGTACAAATATTTATCCAGAGGCTTTCAGGGCTGTGTCACAGAGGTAAAAAAGTCAAATGACTATTTAGAACAACTGGCTCCAACTCTGAATGTACTTAATACTGTACTGTGTCTGGAACAATCATCCCTCCTCTTGTCTGATGTAATTCAATAACAACAGAACTATTTAATTTTTAGTTCAGCTTGCACATTTAGGGCCTGATTCTGCATGTTAAAATAACACTGGGCCAAATGCCAAGTTCAGTCACACGTAACTCTAGATATATACTGGTGAAACTCAGATCAAAATCTAACCTAGCGAAGAGTGTGTTATTTCAAAAATAGTCATAGATTCATAGAATCATAGAATATCAGGGTTGGAAGGGACCTCAGGAGGTCATCTAGTCCAACCCCCTGCTCAAAGCAGGGCCAATCCCCAACTAAATCATCCCAGCCAGGGCTTTGTCAAGGCTGACCTTAAAAATATCTAAGGAAGGAGATTCCACCACCTCCCTAGGTAACGCATTCCAGTGTTTCACCACCCTCCTAGTGAAAAAGTTTTTCCTAATATCCAACCTAAACCTCCCCCACTGCAAGTTGAGACCATTACTCTTGTTCTGTCATCAGCTACCACTGAGAACAGTCTAGATCCATCCTCTTTGGAACCCCCTTTCAGGTAGCTGAATGCAGCTATCAAATCCCCCCTCATTCTTCTCTTCCGCAGACTAAACAATCCCAGTTCCCTCAGACGCTCCACATACATCATGTGTTCCAGTCCCCTAATCATTTTTGTTGCCCTCCGCTGGACGTTTTCCAATTTTTCCACATCCTTCTTGTAGGGTGGGGCCCAAAACTGGACACGGTACTCCAAATGAGGAATAGAGGGGAACAATCACGTTCCTCGATCTGCTGGCAATGCCCCTACTTATGCCAAATGCCATTGGCCTTCTTGGCAACAAGGGCACACTGTTGACTCATATCCAGCTTCTCGTCCACTGTAACCCGTAGGTCCTTTTCTGCAGAACTGCTGCCTAGCCATTTGGTCCCTAGTCTGTATTGGTGCATGGGATTCTTCCGTCCTAAGTGCAGGACTCTGCACTTGTCCTTGTTGAACCTCATCAGATGTTTTTTGGCCCAATCCTCTAATTTGTCTAGGTCCCTCTGTATCCTATCCTTAGTCCTATTTGGATTACTCAAATGAGGAGGGGTGGCAGGATCAGGCCAGTATTGTACGCAGTAGTTTGATCCTTACTTTAAACTGTATGATCCCGTATTTGTTCATGTCACGTAGGGCCACCTATGACTTTTCAGCAATTAGGCACTTAATAATAGAGAAAAAGAAAAGTTGGTTTCCCAATTCTTTTAATCACAGGGGATGTCTTCACTGCACTCATGAGGTGTGGCTATAGCTCATGCAGACATACCCGAGCTAGCTTTAATTTACCTAGCATGGGTCCTGGAGCAGCAAAGCTGCTACAGTGCAGGCTATACAAGCCCATCTGGAGCCGTGGGTACTCACTTGCAGGGCTAGCCTATGCTGAAGCGTGCGCTGCCCTATTTTCACTGCTCCAGCAGCCGAGCTAGTGAGATTAAAGCTACTTTGGTGTATGCCTGACTGAGCTGTAGAGACACCCCACAATTGTAGTGTAGACATACCCTTAGTAATTCAGTGACTATTCCATTTGTGACCTCCAGTTGTCCTGGGGTTCACTGCTTCTAGCCAAAGGGAAGTCAATGGAGTTGCATAAGGGACGGACTTGGCCCTGTGGGAAGAAACCTCCATCAGGATTATAAACAGGTGGGTGGGGATCTACCTTAGCTCTAAAAAGGAATGCACTCTTCCTCGGAAAAGCGTGTATCCCTCTGCTTCTGTGAACACCCTCCATTCTCCTCCCATCTACAGCAAGTTCAGTGTCATAAAGCTGGGGAGGGAGTGGGGGGACGGGACACAGCATTTTAAAGACTCCATGGGTCTTAAAATAAATGAAACTAAACTGGAACAGCACTGTGACTACAATAGAATTTGATGGGGCTTAGGAAGTGAGAGCAACCTAATAAGCTGAAATAAAGATGTTAAAGATGTTTTTAAAATATTAATTATGCAGAGTCCAACACTTGCTTCCTTCGAATACTGCGTTGCTTCTTTCTTTGTGAGGCATCAAAAAACCTAGCATTCACTATGGCAACAGAAAGGACTTGAAATTAGGAAAGGATAGCTCAGAAACAGTATGATGGCTCCTAAAAATAGAGTAAAAAGAAAGAAAAAGGCAGAGTTTCTCTCCCTTGTTCCACACACATCTCAGCACAGGAACAGGGGGTGCTGTCAGAGAGAAGATGATGATTCCTTCATCATTAAGCTGCCTTGTAATAAATTAATGCAGTTTATAGGCTGCTCTAACTTATGAAAACTGGCTATGGTACATCAGGAACATACATGAACTGTGAATTGACACAATACAGCCACCCTGCCCTCAGCATGTCCCCTTTACTGGCATGCAGCAGGGAGTGAAGTGGGGGGTGCAGATGGCATAGGCTCTGGATTCTCCAACTTGATACCATCAGAGAACTCTCCTGCAGCTAGGGGAAGTCTTGAAAAGAT
This sequence comes from Chelonia mydas, assembly GCF_015237465.2. Taxonomy (NCBI): domain Eukaryota; kingdom Metazoa; phylum Chordata; order Testudines; family Cheloniidae; genus Chelonia; species Chelonia mydas. Next base: position 92,425,087 of record NC_057855.1, read on the forward strand.
ACCTGCCATCAGATTTGGGCCCATTGTACTGCTCAGAAGGCAAAGAAGGGCTAGAACACAGGTAGAGAATTGGTCACAAACTGTGTTAAAAGTATGTCCTTATTCTGCTGCATAAATCTGATTTGCATGTCATTTATATGTAAAAATGGAGCAATATGACACCGTAATCTTAACTTTAGTAACGCTATATTCTCTCAGCGGGTCAACAGCACAAACACACAAGTGTACAAAATACTAGAACCTGCCAAGGAAACTACTGCAAAATTCACTGTAATTACTGCACATATTTTAGAAATGACGTGGCAGTAATTCACAGGGATACTTCTGATTTATGAAACAATGAATCAGTTAATATTTATTAACATCAATCATTGATAGGTCTCTCAGCTAAAAACTTTTACAAAAGTCATATTGACTCTACATAGAAAGTAAATACCCAATCACACTTTTCATAAGCCTTGTTATCCTTTGCCAAATCACTTGGAAGAGTTCCACCATTTGGAACAAAGCCTTGTAAAAAATAACTTGCCAGATTTCTGCACCATTAGGCCCAAGCCTTAAACTAGATCAAAATATTCTCTCCCCAGTCCACTGCTGCTGGAAATATCCTGCTTGAAGATAATTTGGCAGTTACACTGTACAGAGTCTGACACCCTTATTCATGCTTAATAGACACCCTTAATTCATGAGTAACCTCATTGATTTCACTCACTAGTGAGTCAGTGGACTGTTCATGGAGTAAGGCACTATCCAACATGCGTAAGGCCTTCAGAATCTGGCTCAGTAAGATTAAATCACTGCTACATGGCCTGCCTGTGTAATGACAAGTTCTATGACTGCAAACCTGCTTAAGAGATATGTGATTAAAATCTTCAGAAATATTTAACCCTCAGTAACAGGGAATTTGACTGAAAATCTTTTCTCCTTTTAAGAATCAATTAACCCTTGGCATGGAACTACCAAGGCACAGGCTAAACTTGATCAGTCCTTTTGCTGCTGCCTATACCCTTTTCAGTGCCTATACATTGTGTACCTACATTGTCTGTCGGGAGTGTAAGTATTCACAGTCAGTCAACTCACCAGATTTAAAGGGCCAGTTCCTCCCCTTATGTAAATTAGCATAGCTCCAGAGTAAAGTAACACAAGTTTACATTAGCTGAGGAGCTGAGAGTTGCCACAGGACGCTCTGTTAGCTGGTGCAGCTTTCATGACCAGGGTCAGAAGAATGGAGTACTAGTCAGAAAGCAACTAGCAAGAAACTGTAAAATGAAGTTTTACCTGAAACTGCTTTATCATCTTATGGTGGCTGATTACCTGTAATTATTCCCTTCTTTTGCTTCCTCTGTATTTAAACTATACCATCTAAAGTAATGCTGGCTTAGTGAATCATACCTTCCACCAATTGTAACTCTTGCCCAGCATGTCCAGATACAAAATGGAGATCTCAGCATCATGTTTGAACTATATGTAAACCACTATCCAGCTTATTGCGGGTATCTAATATCATTTATCCCTGAGGCCAACAAGGAGTCAGCTGTTTTTCTGGCATCCCAAAGTTTGATGGAAGCGGAAAACATTTGTGCATCTTATTACTCAAGAGCTGCTTATCATCCCCAGAGGCAAATGGAATTGTTCAAAGGAGCCTACAGACCTTTGCATATGTACAGTGCACTTGCAGTAATGTGTCCAGAGCAATGTTATCCTCACTGTTTGTATCTAGAGTACACTGTATGTATCCTAAAAACTCCCAAGTGCTTAGGTATTCTAGAATTATTTTCTTTAGTTATAGGTTAAATTTTTCCAGTGCATGGCATATTATCTGTCTGTGTATGCATATCTACCTGGGAAATTAGTCAGAAATAAACCTAGTTTTCATAACACATCTAAACATGGCATGTGACATAACCACAGGGCACTGAATCTGGTTTCAGAGCCATCTTGGTTTAGAGGAAGCCTGGAAGCCAAACTAATGCTTTGAGTAGAGCTGGTCAGGAATTTTTCGACAATTTTTTTTTTTACAGAAAATGCCAGATCAAAGTCTAAAATTTTCACAGAAATGCATCCGTTTCAATGAAGCTTTAGTCAGGAAAGGTTTCTTAGCTCCAGGGTGGAATTTCAGGTCAAAAGCAGAGAGCGAGAGAAAGAGACTGGGATAACCCAATGACTAGGGCACCTGGGATGTGGAAGAATCATTCTGAATTAGGCTCATATGAATGGCCTAGCTACTTAGGTATCTCTGTTTTTTGTGTGTAAAACTTTGAACAGTCTCAGTTTTGTCCTGATTTGGAACGGGAACATTTTTCCAAATCTTGAAAATTGTAGTGGGCTGGGAAAACCATTTCCCATCGAGATCCAGCTGTGAGCCTCTCATAACACTCAATACCTGATTGTGTAATTGTCATCTCTTTCTCTATGCAAACACTATATCAACACACATACCCTCCCGGTGGAGAATGCAAATATCTTCTAATAATCAATGTTTGTGAGCTTTATGTGCTAGATGAATAAATTATGTTTACTGTGCTTAACCTACTTAGGCCTAGTCTATTCACAAATTCTGTACTGGTATAACTATTCAGTTAGGGTTGTGAATTGCTTTCACCAGTACAATTCCTACTGTGGATGCAGTTACAAAGGTATAAAGGTGCCTTATCTGAATAAGCTATGCAAATCTAATCATATTTATAATGGTATAACTGCATCCACCCTTGTTACAGAGATACATCAATCTACTGTAGGACTCTCCTTTTTAAAGCTGAAAGGGACAGAAAGATGTGTTAGGAGCTCATTCTCTCCCTCCCAGGACATTTTCCCTGTGGGTGAGCATTTAGGATCTTTTACCCTCTGGCACCAGGGTTAAATCCACTTTGGGTTGCTTTTGTGCAGCCAAATTGTGTTTCTCTGTTGCTTATGATCCCCCACATAAGAGTCTTTCACTGACAGTGCTCATCCAAGGGCAGGTACTTTCTGTCACACGTAGCACACTGCACTGATGACTTTTGTTGGTGCCAGTTGTAAGTAACTTTACCACATTTTAAAACATGGTCTTCACATTTAAAAGGTTCGATTTTGTAAGCACGAAAACATTTGCATTTGCCAACCGTGAAACTGTGAGGATGGAAACCTATTCTCTAGATACCTCACCTGCCCCATCCAGAATTAAAAGAAACATGACCCAAATCTGAGCATGCAACAAAGAAGAAAAACATTCCCTGAAACTGACTGTGGCAGCATTTGTGGTACTATAGAGAAATGCTCGACAGTCCGGAGGGGTTATTAAAAAGATGCAGAATTCCTGAATGTAATCAGGTTTCATACTTAGTTTTAAGGCATTTTTCCCCAGCATCATCCTCTGCTTTAGCCTTTGCTCTAGCTCACTCATTTGAGGCACAATAACTTCCCTCTAGCAATGTCACTGCAGACTCACAGAAGGCCGGGTTGACTAAACAGTGGCCTAGTGCAGAACCAGAAAATAGCCACTCCCAGTTTAAGATCGAAAACAGAACCAAAAATCATTGGGAGTAGTTCAGATCTGGAAAGGCCCAAGGGATTTTGGGTTCCTGGTCTGGGCTCACCCCAAACGTCCAGGATCAGCATTTTAGCAACAAGTAAAACCACTTTTCCACAAAATTTCACTTCCATATAGAATTTGAAGGGTTCAAATAGGAGTAGAAATATGCAAGTAAGTCAGGTGTTTTAACTTCTTACCAATCTACACAGAACCTTAGGCTATGCTCATTATGCAGGCAAAAACCTCTTACAGACATTGGGATGAATGATTAAATAAGAAGTATAGGACTAGGCTCAAAGTGGTGAACGCTGCCATCTTGCATTATTCTTAATTCCTAGAGTTTGGGGCAGGTGGGTTTTTTTTAAGTTGTAAAAATGAATAAAGCAAGGATGTCAATATAATTCCTGACTGTGGTATTTCCAGGAACAATCACACATCAATGAGAAAATGCTATAATGTTAGAGATCCTTAAGTTCTTTCTATAAGCCCTAGCTCTGGATGTGATGTGCTAAGCCTATAGCAAATTGGTGATGCAATGGGATAAATGTGGATTTCTAGAGACAGCACCCTTACAGCTGTTTTCAGCTTTTTCCTCATGTTGCACTAGACAGACACCCTAAAGCTCGAAGCATAAAAGATTGTGATTGAAAAAAACAACAACAAGAAGTGATAGGGTTATTATGAGGTGCAGTGTGTCTCCCTAAGGGCAAAAGAAAATTAAACTTCAAACTTTTATGATGCCATACTCCTTGTGTCTCTCCAGAAATGAAAATCAATGGATCAGGAAAGATGGAAAATGCGGAATGTTTTCCTTTGCTGTGGCTTAAACGTATTCAACTGGTGGCTACCCTTCAGTTTGAGCAGGACATAATCACTGAGCAAGAGCCTCAGATGGTTGTCTATGCATGAATGTCGACATATTACTGGTAAAGCTCAGACTGTATTATAGGAAGAGCACATGCTTGTGATGCATCTTTCTGCAGGAAGATGGTTCGAGACACTAAAATGACTAGGGGAGGTGAGGGTCAGTAATTAGGGTTGATTCTCTCTGATAACCTGGAAATGGCAATTCATTGCGTGTGTACAACCAGCAGCCAGATGGCAAACAGGTCCACTTGGCATTTCAGAGGGGCATGCGCACCTCATCTTCTTCCTGCAAATGTGTGTATGAATAGACTATATGTGGTGGTCAGCACAGGGGCCAATTTGCTGGAAGGGAAGGCCAGGCTCTTTGAAGGAATGACCTGTATTTTCAGAGGGTGAAGTTGACCCTGTACAAGGAAGAGCCGCTACTCCAGTTCGATTTAGTGGGCTTTGGTGATTGTGGCTAGACTACTCAGATCAGAAGGTTGCTGCTGTTCTTTTAAAGGTGTTTCTGGGAGGGTGGGGGCTTGATGTTTATGATGCTCATGGCCCATGTGATACAGTCAAGAATCCATTAACAACTGGTTGCTGATTGCATAGTTGACCCCTACCTGTCACTCCACTTGCCTCACCTTATAATTTCCCTGCTGGGTGTGCTTGGTTCTCCCAATTCTACACAGGCTAGGATACAGGGTAAATGCCCATTCTGGCAAATTAGGCATTAATCAACCTGTTCTAAAGAGCGTTGGATCCACAGTCCTGTCCAGTCATTAGTAATGGAGTTCAGGAGGACTTACTTTGACTTCAGTAGGTCGGTCAGGCCCTGCATGATTAGGATTTAAGTAATGAATGTGACTACTGCCTCCCCTCCCTCTCTGCCTTCAGGGCAGGTTGATTTAGTCTCCTGCCACTTGCAAAAAAGTGGATGATCACCACAAGCTTGTGAAATAGATGTTATATGCTTGTGTAAGTTTACCAGGCCTATCGATCGATAATCCTTGTTTTAGAAAATCCTTCTCGGTGTCCAAATCCAAAACTACATTCATCAGGAAATATCCCCGTGAGGAGGTAATGTGGAAGTGTCAGTGAATGCCAGTGCTGCCAGCTGTTCATACAGAAGCAGATCTCTTCCTTTGTCAGGGTAACAGAAGACTCAAAGTCAGTATTTCAAATTCCCCCAGCACTTGTGCTCTTTTTAGAAATGTAGAGATTTACTGGACAATTGAACAACAGAAAGTGGTTGAAATTCTCAGTTTTCTCCATGATTTACCACCGGAGGAATACGTAATGGCTTCCAAGCTGACAAAGGAGGGAAAAATCTGTGGTCCAGTTGTCTGTTTCCTATCACACATTAGTGCTATTCTTGCCTGAATGAAAGATAGACCTGAATTGCTGACTCATGGCAGATGAAATACATCATTAATAATTCCCACCCAATACCCCCAAAGAAAGAAAAAGAGCATTATGGGCTGAAAAGATGCCTATATTATTAAAAAGAGAAGACAATGGCATTTATATGATCTTTAAAAACTAAGTAATAATGACAGATGAAAGACTTGAATGAATGGAACAAGAGGTGATTTGCTAAAGTATTTCACAGCACTCTTTTCTTAGAAGCATTGCTAAATAGATTAAGAAGGAGCATATTTCGCCCAAGGAGAATGTTATGTTTTATCCTTATTTCCAACATCCATGCATTTTGGTTGATTTTAATATATATTTAATCAAGAGGAGTAGATTGGGGGCTCCATGGCATATACTAAAACATGCCAGAATGATGGTTAAACACCAGATATGAAAACTAACAAATACAAATGATGCTGTCCAGCAGGAACAAGCTCTTTAATTGGAATATTTTTATTTATTCTGAAGGTTTTACAGGAGTGTACTCACAAGACACAAAAAATTAACTGTAATCTAAAAAATAAAATACAAGAAATGAATTGGTGAAAAACTCACAATTTGAGATTAAGCAGTAATAAAGCACTCAGATGCTGGTTTCTGAAGGGATTTTTATTTTCAAACAGTTTGAAGTCCCTTACAGCAGTACAAACACTGGTATAATATTGTAATTGGCATCCCTGACCTGATTTATGTATATTGCAAAAAACTTTTCTCCACTCCTTTGAGAATGTCAATTTATAGTTCACAGAATGTGCCATCTCTTGATTGTAGGGTTCATGGGAAACAGGCGTCCCAGAGTTCTCTCTCATTTGCTTTCAAGGTCTGAAGTTATTAAAAATACCTATTTAGCCTCTTCAATAAATGATCTGCATAGATATTGTAATGCTAAAAATGTTTATTGTGGTGTGGAAATAAATGAACCAGTTTACCTGCATTAGAGGACATAATAATCAAATCTTTATTCATCTTGTACACGCTTAGATATTTTATATTTTTTTCAGAAAATTTAGAATGATCTAATTTAGCTTACTGTGTTTTCAGACTCATGAAATGTTACAATCATGTATGCAATGCCCTGTAATCATAATTTAAAACACATGCATGGTGTGCTGGAGAGGCCATTTAAAAACATACTTCTGGTGCTCCTTTAAGCCTACAAATCATACTATAGCAAAATGAGATATATATATATATATATATATATATGCCTGCAAAACAGTAAGAAACAGCCTTAATATCTTGCAACAAAATTAATACTACTTCTGTCACCACTGAATATATCCTAGGAAAACTATATATTTAAAGAACATATTCACAATTATGACATAATTGGTTTCCCAGAGACTTGGTGGGATAATTCACACAACTGGAATATCACTATAGAAAGATACAACTTGTTCAGGAAGGACAGGCAGGGAAAGTGTGCCTTGTATCTCAAAGATAGATATTCATGCACTCAGGTTAAAATAAGTAGTAAGAGGCAGATCTGTTGAAAGTCTCTGGTTAAGGAAAAGAGGAGTAAAAAGTAAGGGTGATGTCATGATAGAGGTCTTCTATTGACCACCTAACCAGGAAAAAGAAGTAGGGGAGGCTTTTTTAAACAACGAACACAATCATCCAAAGCACAGGACACGGATAGCAGGGCACAGATTATCCAAAAAGTTTGTGGAATGCATTGGAGACAACTTGTTATAACAGAAGGTGGAGAAAGTGACTAGGAGAGAGGCTGTTCAAGATTTGATGCTGACAAATAGGGAGGAAAATGGTTGAAAATTTGAAGGGGGGAGGCAGTTTGGGTGGAAGTGATCATGAAATGATATAGTTCAGGGTTCTAAGGAATGGTAGGAGGGAAAACAGCAGAATAAAGACCATGGACTTCAAGAAGGCAGAATTGAGCGAACTCGGGCAATTGGTTAGTAAGAGCCAATGGGACGCAAGTCTAAGGGAAAAGAGTTCAGGAGAGTAGGTAGTTTTTTAAAGAGAAATTATTAAGGGCAAGAGAGCAAACTATCCCAATGCATAGGAAAGATAGGAAGTATGTTAAGTCAGGGTGGTCTCTTACCCAGATCTTCAGTGACCTGAAACTCAAAAAAGAGTTATACAAAAAGTGGAAACTAGATCATATTATGAAGGATGACTATAAAAAAAACCCAACACCACAAGAATGTAAGGACAAAATTAGAAAGTGTCTCCGTGGTTTTTCAAGGGCTAGAGTGTATCTTGGACTATGGTCCTGTGCAGGAGAGCAAGGGTAAATAAGAACCTTCCTCTTATGCCATTTCACAGGCTACCTGACGCCTGGGTCTGGGCACACTGGACCAGGTGAGTGGGCAGGACTGGAGAGGTTCAATCATTCCCAATGCAGCAGCCAGAATCGCTGAGCTGGTGCAAGCCAGCTGTAAATGACTATCTCCTCACAGAGTAAGAGAGACGTAGAGAGTGGCTTTGTGCTTCAGAGACACAGTTCCTTCCCAGAGCTGAGCAGCTACACATTGACCCATTCATAGGACTAGTATCTAAAGCCAAAATCAAGGTCCTGTGCTGTAAGCATGAATTAACCTGAGAAGGTAGAGATATGAAAAGGTAGCTGTTAAAGACCATCCTAATTTTAAAATATACACTTCCCTCAGTGTGACATTCCCATTACTGAACTGTAGAAGAACAGTCTTTACTTCTGTTCAACAAGATCTCTTTCCCCTACCCAGAAATTGGCTACAGAAGTGACAAAATAGATGGCTTTCAGAATACCAGCCTATACTAACAAACACAAAGGTTAATAGAGTTTGTGCATTGTGAAATGTGATTTAATTTAGAAGACTATGTCTGTGAATATTAACTACTAACAAATTAAATTATTCAGTGACAAATCACATCAGGTTCCTACATAAATATCAATAGATATTGTCGTTATAATCATTCTTCAGAACAGTAGGATGCAGGCAATCTCCGTGCTAGTATTTTGGCTCAAGGTGTTCATTTGCAAATGAACAATTCATCATGTGAACCAAAAGGGAAATAGCTCCAGGTTTGTGTCATATTGCTCTGATGTTAACTGCTGCTCTTCGATGTGACTTTGTCTAGACCTTACGCCATCGGGAATAATAGAGGGGAAATTGCCCATTCTATTATTTTTGGTTGAATGAAACTATTGGCTTCCACTACCTATGTACAGAGTTCCTAGTGATCCAAATATATAAATAGCTTTTGTTAATGGAAAAAACCTACTTGTGTTTGTTTCCCAGCTTTAAACTATACCACCTACCTATTCATGAAATTTTAGAAGTATCTAGGCAATAACTTATACCATTTCTCATTTATATTTTTTTAAAAAAAATCAGAACTGGCCAACATGAAATCCCATTAAAGCCAGCGGGAGCTATTTCATCAATTTAAATAGATTTTGGATTAACTCCTGTATAAAAGCATTACTGACTGCCATCAAAGACATGACTTATTCTGAAGATTATAGAACAAAATTAATATTTCTCAAGGACCAGACTGATGGTGCATGGTGCACACTGGTATGAAGGAATAAAGGGTCATAATGCGGCCCCTCTCACCCTTTTGATGATACACCTTACTGCTATTTCCTGTGCCGAGAATACATGCACCACAGAGCCTCTTTGTTCCCAGCTCACATAGGTGACCAGGAAGGGGTTGGAAAAGGGTGTAGCCTTGTGGCACACAGACCATGAGTGTCAGCTGGCAAAGGGTTCAGCATTCTGCAACACCAACTCTTAACAGGCCTGACAGACTCATTACATCTAGCACTCCACTTTCATCGTATTTATCCATCAATGATGTTATGTGAGGTCTCTAATAAAAGCTTATGTCATACCAACCCTCATAATCATTGAGAGATTATGGACAGATGATATTTAAGATGTTGTGCATACAGACAGAAAATATGATTTAAAATCTGTGTCCACGGCAGACATGACAAACAGGTCTGGGATCAGACCAAGGATGCAGAGTAAGCATTGTGAGCCAACACAATGGAGACTCCATTTACATGTGGAGTCAACAGCCCAGCTGTGTGCAAAGACAATGAACTTTGGGGAATATAAAGGGAAGGCAAAAAGACACACAGTTAATGTGCACCTGAGGAAGTAAATGAACAGCATATTTACCCTCATGAAAACAGGGTCTCAACCAGGCCTGGATGAACAGCTGAAAAGGATATTTAGGGTGAGACAAGCTTCTTTAGACAGATGGTTAGCCTGCTGAAGTTAAGTTTAGTCTCTAGGACTAGTGTTATGATTTTGTTTTATATATAACCCTTCTGTTTCCATTAGCCTTACTCCCTCTCTTAAATCTTAACATTTGAAAATAAACTTATGATTGTTTTCACTCTAAAATAATCTCAGTGCTGTGAAGTTGCATACGAGCAGACTCAGAATTGAACCAAACAAGCTGGTATGTGCACTATTCCTTTAGAGACAGCTGACCTCCTAAGTGTGTGAGTGTTCAGTGGATAAGGGGCTGAACACTACAGGGGAATGCTTCAAAGAGTCACGGGGACTGGGTTGTACCTATTGTTAACCTGCAAGGCAGAGTAAGGGCTGCCATAGCCCAGAGAGATTGATTGTTTGGCTAACACACTGGAGGTGTCAGGGAGATGACACACAGTTAAGAATAAGCCATTCTCCCTCTTGCTGGAGGAATGGGAGTTACAAGGCTGCTTGTGGTACCAGGCTTCCCAAGGACCATCACGAGCCTTGACTCCGCCCCTTGCACACAAACACACACACTGACACACATGTCCAGCAGAATCGTTACACTGCTGTGTAGAGATGGCATAGTTTACTCCCCTGTGGACCAGAGAAGAGACTGATTCCTTGAGTCACAACCTCCCGAAAGGCAGCGCACCAACAGTGCTCCTTACCATGGGCAGGATCACAAGTGGATGATCTGTGTGCCCGGTGTAGCAAGGTAAACCTAAAGATTTCTAGTTCTGTTGTAATGAGCTACATCACATGTTATCTTACACTTATTATAATCGAATATGAAAAACAAAATCACTTTCAACCATCTATGCATGTGTAATAAGACACTATAGATGTCATGGCTGAAAGAGGCATTCCTGTTCTTTCACAGAAATACATATTTAGTCATAATTGAACTAACATCTACCTCCCTAACAAAATCGGAATAGGTACTTGGAATAGCCCTAAATTCAATCCATCCTTTTGATGTAATTAAAAAATAAAAGTATTCATTAGGCTCATTAAAATAATATGGCAACATGCAAGGGACAAATATGCTTAATTTCCCCAAAATATACTTTTTAAAGTAACGACATTTTCATAGGATACGTCAGATGTTTGTTCTTTAATTATATAACAGATTGCACATTGTCTAACCCAGTGGTTCCCAAACTAGGGACGCCGCTTGTTCAGGAAAAGCCCCTGGCGAGCCGGGCCGGTTTGTTTACCTGCCGAATCTGCAGGTTCAGCTGATTGCGGCTCCCACTGGCTGTGGTTCACTGCTCCAGGCCATTGGGGGCGGTGGGAAGGGTGGCCAGCATGTCCCGCAGCCCCCAATGGCCAAGAATGGCGAACCGCGGCCAGCGGGAGCTGTGATCGGCCGAAACTGTGGACGCGGCAGGTAAACTGGCCCGGCTCGCCAGGGGCTTTCCCTGAACAAGCGGCACCCCTAGTTTGGGAACCACTGCTCTAACCATAATAAAGTAGCAAGCAGGTAAGTGGGAAGCATATTGAGAGGAATAACAACATCTCACAAGTTTTTTTTCCCTGCTGATTTTTATCATTTGTTAAGAAAGCAATCCAGTTGATTCCCTGTCAATCCATTTTCAGATACCATGCATTCCTTTGAGAATACAATATCAGCTTTAAGTCAGAAATGCCGCCACCCTGAAGCCTATGGAATAGACTGCAGGATGGTCCTGAATGACTTTGGGGCGGATGGGGGCTGGTAAACAGTCAATTCATTGAAAAATGCATTGGGGGGGCACTGAAACTATTAATGAATTTGGTTTGAATTTGGTGAATAGTGTAGGTCAAAACAAAACAAAAAAACTGATTGCTACATTTAGGAAATGTCAAAATGGTTTATTTAGAAAATGTTGAAAAGAACTGTTTTGATATTTCCATTTGAACTGATATTTTTGTTTTGAAATGTTGTTTCAAAATCAACATTCAAAACATTTAATTTAACCCAAACCAAAATTTTTTTGGTGGAGGGAATGGGATTTTTGGTTCAGCCTCTGAACTGAAAAAAAAACAATTATTTGCCAGCTCTATTCATATGTTTGGAAGTTTCACAGATTCCAAGACCAAGAAGCGACCATTGTGATCACCTAGTGTGACCTCCCGTATAACAGGCCATAGAACAAACCCAAAATAATTCCTACATCATATCTTTTAGAAAAACATTTAGTCCTGATTTTAAAATTGTCCATGATGGAGAATCCCCCATGACCCTTAGTAAACTGTTCCAATGGTTATTCTCTCTCACTATTAAAAAAATTACATCTTATTTCGAGTCTGAATTTATCTAGCTTCAACTTCCAGACATTGGATTGTGTTATACCTTTCTCTGCTAGATTGAAGAGCCAATTATTAAATATTTGATCCCCATGTATATACTTATAGACTGTAAACAAGTGACCCTTTAACCTTCCCTTTGTTTAAGTAAATAGATTGAGCTCTTGAAATCGATCTCTATAAAGCATGTTTTCTAATCTTGTAACCATTCTGGTGGCTTTTTTCTGAACCCTCTCCAATTTATCAAACATCCTCTTGAATTGAACTGGACACAGTATTCCAAAAGTGGTCACAGTAGTGTCAATTACAGAAGTAAAATAACTTCTCTACTCCTCCTCGAGACTCCGCTGTTTATGCATCCCAGGATCACATTACTGCTTTTGGTCACAGTATCACAATGGGAGATAATGTTCATATCCACCATAACCACTAAATCTGTTTCAGAGTCATTGCTTCCCAGGATAGAGTTCCCCCATCCTGGAAGTACGGTCTACACTCTTTATTCCAAGATGGATAGATTTACATTTAGCCATGTTAAAATGCATATTGTTTGCTTTTGCCCAGTTTCCAAGCAACCCAGATTGCTCTGAATCAGTGACCTGTCCTTTTCATTATTTACCACTCCCCCAATTTTTTGTCATCTGCAAACTTGCTTAATGATGATTTTATGTTTTTTTTTCAGGTAATTGATAAAAATGTTAAATAGCTTAGGGCCAAGAACAGATCTTTGCAGGAAACCTCTGGAAACACACACTTGATGACAATTCCCCACTCATAATTACATTTTGAGACCTATCAGTTACACAGTTATTAATTCATTAATAGTGCCATGTTAATTTGATATTCTTTTTTTTTAATCAAAATGTCTTGCAGTGCCAAGTCAAATGCCTTACAGAAGTCTAAGGATATTACATTAACATATTATCTTTATCAACCAAACTTGTGATTTCATTAAAAAAAAATCAAGTTAACTTGATAGGATCTATTTCCTATAAACCCATATTGATTTGCATTAATTACGTTAACCTCCTTTAATTCCTTATTATTCAAGCCCTGTATCATTATCCATTATGCTGACCGGGATTGATGTCAGGCTCACAGGCCTCTAACTACCTGGCACAAAACTGGCTTTCTTCCAGTCTTCTGGAACTTCCCCAGTGCTCCAGGACTTATTGAAAATCAACATTAATTGTTCAGCAAGCATCTCAGACAACTCTTTCAAAACTCTTGGATTCAAGTTACCTGGAACTGCTGATTCAAAAATGTTTGACTTTAATAGCTTCTTTATAACATCCTCCAGAGATATTAGTGGAATGGAAAGAGTGTACTCATCATGATATGTTGAGAATCTATCATCTGTTTTTCTCCAATTACAGAACAGAAATATTATAGGAACCCTTCTGCCATTTCTGCATTATTATTGATAATGCTACCATTTCCACCTGGTAATGAACCAATACCATTGTATTTTTGTTCTAATATATTTTAAAAACTCCTTTTTATTGTCCTTAACTCTTCTGGTCATAGATTTCTCCTTGTGTCCCTTGGCTTCCCTTATTAATTTTCTACAACTCCTTCCTTCTGATTTATATTCATTACTATCAATATCCCCTTTCTCCCATTTATTTTAGAGAGAGAGAGAAAGAGAGAGAGAGAGAAAGAGAGAGAGCGCACGCTGCCTTCACTTCCTCTCTAAATCAGGTCTTTTTTTTTTTTTAAACCAGCACAGTCTTCTTCATCCGTTGTGGGATTTTGGCTCTTTGGGCATCTAGTTAGGTGTTCTTAAATGATTACCCATTATCATTCACATTTTTTCTTATTAAACTCTTCCTCCCGGCTGATTGGCTCAATCATTAAGTTGACTCCACTCACAAATACCCTTTTCACATACAGTTTGTTCCAGTTACCATAACTCTCAGATCAAGTGAGAATCTCAGAAACATCACATAATAGAAGAATTTAGAGCTGTAAAAGACATGTTAGATTATCTTGGCCAACACCCACTGCCCATACAGGATTATTTCCTACTCTACAACCTTGACTGCTTTGTGCAGTCTTATCTTGAATGACTGAAGATTTTTTAAATTTTATTTTATTGTTCCCCTGGGCGATAGCTCCACAGACCAATAGACCTCATTTAATGATTTTCTCCAGGGAAGTTAGCTTACTTTTTCTCTTTGCTCAGGCTCTTGTGATTAACAACCACCTGGGACCATCTTAAAGAAGACTTTGCCCTCCTTAGTATTCACACCCTTCAGAAACTTTTCTGATCTGTTTGATCAAATTGAACATATTAAGATATTTGAATCTTTCTCCCAGTCATAAACAGAGCAATGTGAAAAGTCTGAAGCAAAAATCACTTATACTATTCTCATCACGTGTAAGGTCTACATCAAAGTCACATTGATGAGCAGCACTTCACATCATAACAATATGACACAAACCTGGAGCTATTTCCCTTCTGTTTCACATGATGAATTGCTCATTTGCAAATGAGCACCTAAAGCCAAAATACTAATCCTGACTTTGAACGCATGTTCAGAAAACTATCCTGGTTTTTGCTTTCACTGCAATCTTGGCAGGTTTACTGAAAAGGTTCATGAAGTTTTTCAAGTATATGTGAGCACAGGTTATGGTTGTGCATAGAAATCTTGTAAAATTTGCAATTTGTTTAATATTCAGACAAAACAAGATGAAACACAGATATGTCAAATGAGTTTCCATGTTGAGATCTGGGAGTTGTTCTCATACAAAATGAAGCAAAATTCAGGAGATATGATGCCACCCACGTCAAAACCAAACTCCTGTGAAGTGAAACCATCAAGATTTTCATAACTTGAAACGTCGCTCTATCCAGCCTTTTAATTCATTTTGCTTTTCTTCCTTTAAATTCACTTAAAGAATTCAACAGCTCTCTGGTACGCAAATCTGTACCTGGTATTGTTGATGTTGTATCACCAGTACTATACTGTGACCCACTTAGTTTGCTACTATATCCTATTGCAAGGTCAGTTTTCTGTTCATTATCAACCCTCTCGCTTTTGGTATTGTGGTGCTCAAAGCATCTGAAGTCCATTGGATAGTTTTCATCTGAACGTCTCTACAGCTACTTCAAGGATATATTCGACCACACAGCCCAGGATGGCGCGCTGCGCCCAGAGTGCCTCCGCCCCCTGCCCCGTGTCGACGACGCAGGTGCCCTGGAAGCCGACTTCACGCCCAAGGAAGTGCTGGCCAGACTCCTAAAAACAAAGAACACAGCTCCCGGGAAAGACGGCATCCGCTACAACCTCCTGAAAAAACGAGATCCTCGCCACGCTCTTCAACCAGTGCAAGCGATTCTGCCGGACTCCCAGCTCCTGGAAGAAGGCCATGACGGTTCTGGTGTACAAGAAGGGGGAGCGGGATGACCTCAGCAACTGGAGGCCCATCTCCCTCTGCTCCACGATGTACAAGCTCTATGCCAGCTGCCTGGCGTCGAGGATCACGGCGTGGTCGGTACATGGGGGGGCCATCAGCTCCACCCAGAAAGGCTTCATGTCCTGCGAGGGCTGCTATGAACACAACTTTGTCCTCCAAACCATCATCGAAATGACCAGAAGGGCGCGGAGGCAGTGTACGGTAGCATGGCTCGACCTGGCCAACGCCTTTGGGTCCATGCCCCACCACCACATCTTTGCCACGCTTCAGGAGTTTGGGATGCCAGAGAACTTCCGCCGTGTGGTCCAAGAGATGTACGAGGGATGCAGCACCACCATTCGCTCGGTCGAAGGGGAGACCGCTGAGATCCCGATCCTGAGCGGAGTTAAGCAGGGCTGTCCCCTCAGCCCCATCGTCTTTAACCTCGCCATGGAGCCGTTGCTGCGAGCAATCTCCCAGGGCGCAGACGGCTTCAACCTCCACGGTGAGAGGGTGAGCGTCTTGGCCTACGCGGACGACCTGGTCCTGACCGCAGACGACCCAGAGAACCTCCAGCGTATGCTAGATGCCACCAGCCGAGTTGCCAATTGGATGGGGCTCCGCTTCAATGCAAAGAAGTGCGCATCCCTCCACATAGACGGCAGCAAAAGGGACTTGGTACAGGCGACAGAATTCCAGATCCAGGGCGAGCCCGTCATCCCCCTGGCTGAGGGGCAGGCCTACCGACACCTCGGCACACCGACGGGTTTCCGTGTCTGACAGATACCCGAGGACACCATCCAAGAGATCCTACAGCATGCCGCCAAGATCGACTCCTCACTGCTAGCACCGTGGCAAAAGATAAACGCCCTGAACACCTTCCTGATCCCCCGCATCTCGTTCGTCCTGAGGGGATCCGCCGTGGCAAAGGTACCCCTCAACAAGGCGGACAAGATCATCTGGCAGCTGGTGAAGAAGTGGTTATTCCTTCCCCAGAGAGCCAGCAACGAGCTGGTCTATATCACCCACAGGCATGGCGGTGCCAATGTCCCCCGCATGGGTGACCTGTGTGACATCGCAGTGATCACCCATGCCTTCCGCCTGCTGACGTGTCCCGACGCCATGGTAAGCAGCATCGCAGCGACAGCCCTCCATGACGTAACACAAAAGCGGATCGGTAGAGCCCCCTCCAGCCAAGACATCGCCAGTTTCCTGAGCGGCTCCCTGGCTGGCGAATTCGGTCGAGATGGGGGCGACATCGCTTCACTGTGGTCCCACGCCCGCAATGCCACGCGCCGCCTGGGGAAGCACATCAGCTGCCGCTGGGAGTGGTGCGAGGAGCGCCAGGAGCTGGGAGTCCTGGTGCCGCAGATCAGGTCCGAGGGCAACACCATCGTCACCCCGAGCGCCAGGGGCCTGCTGGAGAGGACCCTGAAGGCAGCCACCCACTCGCTGTACGTAGAAGCCCTGAAGCACAAGCCGGACCAGGGAAAAGCCTTCGAACTGACCAGCAAGTGGGACGCCAGCAACCACTTCCTCGCCGGGGGCGGCTTCACGCGCTTTGCCGACTGGCGGTTCATCCACCGCGCCCGGCTCAACTGCGTCCCGCTCAATGGAGCCGTTCGCCACGGGAACCGAGACAAGCGTTGCAGGAAGTGCGGCTACGCCAACGAGACCCTGCCCCACGTCCTGTGCAGCTGCAAGCCCCGCTCCAGAGCCTGGCAGCTGCGCCACAACGCCATCCAGAACCGCCTGGTGAAAGCCATTTCACCGCGCCTGGGGGAGGTCGCCGTGAACTGCGCCATCCCCGGTACAGACAGCCCGCTGCGACCCGACGTAGTTGTCACCAACGAAACCCAGAAAAAGATCATCCCCGTCGACATCACGGTCCCCTTCGAGAACAGGTCCCCGGCCTTCCGAGAAGCCCGAGCTCGGAAACTGGAAAAATACGCCCCTCTGGCCGACACCCTGAGAGCGAAGGGCTACGAGGTGCAGCTGGACGCCCCGATCGTCGGAGCCCTAGGCGCTTGGGACCCCTGCAACGAGCGTGTGCTGCGGACCTGTGGGATCGGTAAACGCTACGCACGGCTCATGCGGCGCCTCATGGTCTCGGACACCATCCGATGGTCCAGGGACATCTACATCGAACACATCACCGGCCACTGACAGTACCAGGAGGAGTGAGCCGGTACGACCTTGTGCACACACTGTGGGAAAGAGAATGAGAGGCCTTCCCCACCGGACCATATGAACTGGAAACGTAATCCCACTGAACATTAAACCCCACCAATGAGGGTAGACCCATCCCCACCCCCATATTCACTCACTGTACCCAGCATGCTGAACATAGCCGTTGTGTGGATAACTTACCCCATATCTCGATGTCTGTACTCTGACCGGTTAAACTTTCCCCCCAGTCGGGGAGATTGCAGATTATTACGTGATCCTTGTTCCACCAGCTCCTAAATCGCATTTTGTACCCCTTGATAATCTGTACCTTATCCCCTGACAACCAGAAACTTCTATGCTTGAACTCTGTACCGTTGCTTATTTCAACATTATCTTAATTGAACTGCCCAAGGTTTAGGGCAGAAGTTTGTCTTACCCATTTGGTGAAGTTTAGGTCATTTAGTTACAGCAGCAGCAGCTTGCCTGGAAGACCAACTATGTCATCACACCGCTGTCACTCCTCTGAGCCCATGAACAAGCAAGTTATCAACAGTCATCAAAACCCTAGTTTCTTCACACTTCATTATATACGTGTAGCTCCAACAATTCGAAGGTGCCCAGCCTGGCTCCACTAGGGAACAGTGCTGAGCCACAGCTTCAAGAAACAACAACAGACCAGGTTTACGAAGGTATTTCAGCACTTAAAAGATGCAGGTAGGTGCTAGTGGGATTTGCAAAAGCATCTAAGAAGGGTGGGTACTGAACTCCCTAACCTCCTTACACACTTACTAGGCACTTATGTGCATCTTTGGGTTCCTAATTACCTTTGTGAATCTAGCCCAGAGTTCATCTTACTACAGTTTAAACAGTCTTGACATCACATTGACTACCCATCCAGTTATGTCACTGGAAAAGCACCAAGTCCAAAGCTGTTCACACCACTATACTAGCAAGACAGCGACGATTATACCCTTTGAAGGCTCAGGAGCACTGGGGACTGAGATAGCTGTGCAGGGTTATGGAAGCTGTGGAAACTGACTGTTTTCTTGATCTGATTGGGGTTTCAGTTGCTTTACTGCCAACTCCTTTCCCCGCTCCTTCCCATTTCCATCTCTCCACCAAATTTCACCCCTAATTCTTGCATTGGTAGTTTCTTAGACATCCTCCATGGATGATCCTCCTGGGCTCCTTAGAGTAATGTATAGGCTAAAACTGTCTTCAGATGCAGTGTGACACCTATTGGGTCTATATCTTCGTGAAAGCCAAAGGCATCATAAGAAAACACCAAGTTCATTCTGTTACCACTGCTTCCTGTGCATGACCCCCCAAGTGTGACACTACTCTGACCAAAGGACTATTACCCCATATTCAGTGGCTAGTGGAATTGAGGTGAACCATAGCAGCATCCTGACCATATTCAAGAAGAGAGAGGCCAGGCAGAGCCGGCAGAGCCCCATGGTCATGAACAAATCCAGCAGCTGTGTTTAGTTATCGTAGCTTGATGCAAGTAGCTAAATTTCTATTGCATCAGTTTTGATGTCCTACTTTTGTACAACTGACCAGTTCCACAATTTTGCATGTGACATTTAATCACACACACTTTGGGCAGATCCTCAGCTGGTGCAAATTGTCATAGATCCATATAACAATTCCAACCTTACGTGAAATCCTGGTTCTACTCGAGTCAATGACAAAACTACCATTGACTTCAAATAACACCAGTAATCTTAAGGTTACGTTTTGGGGCCTGTCAACTTTGTCAGTATCCTTTTAAGCTACATGATGGCCATGGAAATGGGTAAAACCAGCTTCCAGCTCTCCACGGAGAGAAGTATTTATTCATCCATTCTCCTTAGATTTACACCTCTTATTAATGAAATGTCCAAGTCATTTATGGGCCAAGTAAATCAGTGCTCTCTGTGGGTATGCCTACACTGCACACAGTCCCCGGGCTCTGACTCAGCTTTGAGCCCAAGTCCCCCTTCTGTCCATACACAAATCAGTCTGACTAGGACACTGGTACTAGGATCCTGCGAGGGGGGTGGGTCAGAGCCCAAGTCCCATTGAGACTTGGGTCTGAGCCCTGTCATTTTGTAGCATGGGCACAGATTAAGCTGCAGACTCGAGCCAAGCACTCTGATGCTGCAGAGATGAGCACCATAGAAAAGTTCATTGCATGGTCAGTGCAGGGTTTGGATGGTAGGCAGTCAGTAAGACGTGTCAGCCACACATTGAATCATGAGGATAAAAAAGAAATATCGAATAGTTACCTCATTCAGTGAGCATCATCCATCCTGTGCCTGAATGAGGCCAGGGGCCTGCAGGAAAAATAGTAGGTAGGCATGTAATTAGAGGCTGTATCATAATGCCTATGCACAAGGGGGCTGAATTATGCTTGCCAGGGCAACCTTAACTCTGCCATTTCCAAAGTTTTGAGTGCTTGACTTTGCAACTGAAATGCTAGTCTTTTAAAGTCATTTCTTACCTCAGCTGTACATATTGTTGGTTCAGATTTGGGATTATTCATCTCAATAATGACCTGAATACACATATTACAGCACAGTACTAAATGGCTGCTCAAATAGCTGGATTTTTCACACTTCACAGTGATGAAACAGATACAGCATTTCCCTCCTAGCGAACACCAGATATATTATTCAGTCAACATGACCTTGCCTGCAGACTGAAGATCTTTTAGCCCTTGAGATTTTTTTTTTTTTATTAAAAACTACTATATTCAGTGTAAGCTTAAGGAAGACTGTGTGTGAATGCAAAGCTACTGGTAAATTAAAACTGCGACAGCATTAATGATTAGATCTGTACCACACAGGATGCTGACTACGACCAATATATTTACTACTGATAAATAAAAACATGCAATAATCCATAAAAAGAGCAAGTCATCCTTTATTCACTGTTTCCACCTAACGTAATTGACAAAAACGATAACACTCATGGTTCCATTGCAATGTTTTTATTTTCCAGAGTAAGTGACAATCCACAGGGGCCTTCACTGTTGCCTTAGAACACATATGTCTTGTCAGTAGAAGCAGGTGGCATGCATTTCACTAGCAGCACAGTTCTACTTATCAAATACTTTCCCCTCAGCTGGGAATAATACTCAGTTCAATTTAGCCTGCCTACACCTAACCCAAATGGGCCTGGTGGTTTGAAATCCAGAGGGTTTGCAGGACTTAAACCTCACAACTGTCTGCATTTTTATTCTCTTTCTCACTGATAATCTTCATCCTGATTTATTTATAAGCCCTATTGGCCAATCCGCTAAGAATTAACTGCAAGGAGTTTGCAGATTATTATTTTTTCTCTGAGTGAAAGTGTTATGAGCAGCAAATGACTTGTCTGTCACTGCCATTTTGCTGAGGAACACTGAGGCTGAAACTTGTGTGTTGAGATATTTGAGATTGGCTTTTTTTTTTATTTGAAAGGGAAAATTCAAATGGATGGAACATGTTTTATTTTCGTCGTTATTTTTGTCTGATCTCCCTAGTGTATTTTATTTCCCCTTGTTGCCGGTGGCAGTAAGACATATCAGGCTGACATTGCCTAAGTGTCCCCATCTAGAATGTGTTCAGTGACAGCACTCCCTCCCACTGGCTTTATGTCATCTTGCACACTTTTGCTTAAAGAGAAGCTGGCAAACTGCTACATTGTAATTGACACTAGCTCTGATCTTTTAGTCAGGCAACACTGAGGGTGTTTTATTAGGGAGGCCAGGTTATTTCTCTTGGGGTAATGAATTTGACATCTAAATATTATTTAATCACACTTAATTTACCAAGAATCAAGATGAACCTTGTTTCCTGGGCTAGACCTACTCACAACCTGCAAATATTTTTAATGTAGGAGAAATATACACACTGATGGGTATTTTTTTTTAAAAAAGTCTTCAGTAGAGTTTCAGGTCACAGTGAAGTGGTCAAAAGCCAGGAAGTTACAAATGAGACTTTACTTGTTGCATTTGAAAATATTTTGTGCTTTATGATCCATAAATGTTACTTTTGGAACTCAAAGTGATTTGCAATGTATTCTCACAATGTTCCCTGCTCTCCACTATCGGGTACCTCAGTAATTCCTCCTTGCTGCTCATGACAAACTATAACTCTTGATTACACTGCCAGCATGTTGTCAATCTCCTGTGAAGCTTTGTTTTGTCTCCATTAGCAGCCATTTTACTGTTCCACTTTCTTCATTACAGGTCCAGTGCCATGAGGGCGGGAACATTTCCCCAGGATTCCCGCGACACCTCGAAGGATCATGATGTAGCAGTTGGAACTATTCCAAAGCCCACTGAAGAAAAACAGAAAGCCCTCAGGTGACTTCCATGGGCTTTGGATTAAGCCATTTGCAAATATTTCCCACACTGTTGTTCTCTTTAAAGGAACAATCGGAATGTAACCATAATTCCATTGCTTGGAATATTTCTTATCATGAACATGGGTAGACTTCTGCAAAGTCTCTGTTTAAAAATCTCTTTGTATATTAGAAAAGAATTCCTATATATCTCACATAGATCAATAAACCAACAAACGTGTTTCTCTCCTATCATGCTAACAAACATCCATGCCACAATTTTCTTGTGCTCCCAGGAAGGGATCTTTTTATTTGTTGCACCACAGGTGAAGAATTGTTAGCTGCCTCCAAGATTCCTTCCTGCACTCCCTGTGTAGTCAATAAACAGTTGTTCCTCCTCCTCTTGTGCTTTTTCAAGCAAACACCATCTGTCACAGTGCTTAACTTGCCAAGAGCTCCACTCCATCTTTGGACTTCAGCACCTGGTCCATTAGTCAACTCAAGCAACCTTAGTTCCAGTAAAAGTCTCCGATTATCTCTCTCTGCCCTACTGCTCAAACAAGTAATTTACTCCATCACCTTTCCTGACTTCTGAGGAAACAACAACTACATTCCAACCAGCTCTGACAACAATTTCTTCCTCTTTTTTGTCCTTCTATTAAAGTAGTTACATGGCTTAGCCTCTTCACCCTGACACCCTTCTAACTTTTATTGCCATTTCAGCTTTAATCCCTTGGTCATTGTCTTTCATTCTTGTCTCTTTGAATGTGCTGGTGAATAATGGAATTCTCATTACTTCCAATTAACTTGCAAGACTCCAGGTTCCCTGCAATTTATCCTTCCTTTTGTTTTATCAAGCCTGCGCACCTCAGAAAAGTCTTTGTTATAATAATACTACACATGATTTGGGAGTCACCCTAAAGATGCCTTAGTTACACTTTGTGTTTTATATATACAGAAATGGGCAGAACTACCAGTTCTGCTTGTTCAATGGTAGTTCTGCCCATTTCTGTATATGTAAAACACAAAAGTGTAACCCTATACATATATATCTAGAGAGAGAGAGAGAGAGATTTTCAATTCTGTGTCAGAGCTGCAATCGATCAACAAGTTCAGGACTATTGATTTTTTTAAAAGAATCTTTCAGAGTTTCCATATCCTGGAAACACAATTCTGTGTTATCTACACCTTTCCTCTAGTTCATAGACTGATTTATTTTCAGTGTAATGGACTAACTTATGCTATTGCCAGAATTGTTATGGATACAAGCTGGAGGGTTGCTATGATTACCACTTGATCTATGAAGAGAGGGATTAGGGATCATAGCACTAATACCTCATTTAGCACATGTGACCTCTATATTCTTCACTTGTCATTTAGAATGTATTGTTTTAATATGCTAGAATTTTAAAATGTCGGACCGCCTCACCTTTAAATTGTTAGAGGGGTTAGAAGAAGAACTGAATGGTTTGTACTTTGAACATTCAGACTGATTATTAAGAGGATATTATTTTGAAGTCAGAAAGAGAATGGATGTTATTGAATACTGACATTTCATTGCTGGAAATTGGGGAACAGTTGGCATTTAAAAATGGTCCCATGGAATGTACTGGTAACAAAAAAACATTATCCTAAAGCAAAACCATACCAATCAGGAAGTAATGGCTTTACACCCAGCTTCACATGGCTAACTATAGGGGAATCCATTTTGCATGTATCATTATATTGGACACATAATTTAATCTGAAAATTTTACCAGGAACTGTAGTGTGACTAACTGCTGTCTGGGATGAATTTCTTCCTGCGTACCTCCAGAGGATGCTTACATGGGCCATCCAGCGTAATCAGGAATTTGGACTCAGTGCCTCTAACCCAGATCCACTTTTTCCCATCACCACTTGTTCTTCCTCTCTCTCGTAATATTATAGTAATACATTGGATACTGTGCATCCAGAGCCGTCCCTTGCAGGAAGAGGTGGGGCGGGGGAGGAGCAGGGAGGGAAGAAGCCGGGCAGGGGTGGGGCTTTGGGAGAGGTGGGGCGGGGCCTGGGCAGAGCCGGGGGAGACCCCCTGGCAGATTAGAAACTTGGTGCCTATGTCCCAGGCCCTGCACCCCTTTGGGACGGCCTTGCATGCATCTACAAGTGAATCAAGTGAAGTGTTTATTTCCTGATAAGGCTCCAGTTTTAAGCCCTGGAAAATTCTAATTCAGCTATTTTGAGGAAAGACTGAGGAGAGCTGAGAGGCAATAGGATCCAGCTGAACAACTGCACAAGGGACAGCTTCAACAGCAACTGAAGGAGAGCTGTGTGATCACAGAGCTGCTAGAAACCACACAAGAGACTGACAAAGGAAAGAGATGCCAGCTCCACGTTGGCTCACAAAAATGATGCACTGTTCCTTTCTAAGGGCAAGTCTACACCACCGTGCTACATCAGCGCGGTCGCACCGATGCAGTGAAGACGCACTATGAAGACGGGAGAGTGCTCTCCTGTTGGCATAGTTACTCCATCTCCATGAGAGGTGGAAGTTATGTCAGCAGGAGACACTCCCCCACCGACATACCGCGGTGTGGACATTGCTTTAAGTCGATGGAACTTATTTTGCTCCGGGGGGTGCTGTTTTGACACCCCTGAGCGACGTAAATTACATTGATTTAAGCAGTAGTGTAGACCAGCCCTATGTGTACATTACTAGATCCCCCAGCTGATTTAAATTGGCATAATTAATGGAGCTCTGTAGATTTACAACGGCTGAGGATCTCGCCAAAGTTCCTTGATTAGAATCTGTTTTGAAATTAAAAACAAGAAGAAGAGGTTTTGAGTGGAAGGAGTGAATGGAGAATGTTTTACTACTGAAGCACTGAGCATGTTTTAACATTCTGTACAAAGGTATAGTTGAATGCATTACTTTAATTGTGTAGATTGTAAGCCATTCAGGGCAGAAACCAGATTTTGGTTCTGCATTTGTACAGCGCCTCGCACAATGAGGTCTGGTTCAGGACTGGGGCCCCTAAGCACTACTGAAACAAACAAATTAATAATGATAATTAATTAATAACACAATTCTCCAAGAAAAAATCTGCACTGTGTAAATTGGACCATTCTGTTACTGAGAGTTTATACAGTAGCTTATTCTTTTGTATGCTATTTGCTGATTAACTTGCTTTCTTCCTTTCTGTAGTTTGCATATTAGTCATTATTCATTTAGGGTGAAATTCATCCATGTGCAGCCAGCCCACACAAGACCAATATACCATACTGCCCTCCAAATAGGATTTCTGTGGGAGCTGAGAAGGACATAAGCTTTATGCTGGCACATAGGCACATACTTAGACAGAGATCCTTCAATCACCCTGTGCTATGTATGACCATTTGAGACTGTTCTATCATCTAGTCAAATAGCAGGAAGGTTTCCTGATATTTAGCCTGAATTTCCCCTTACTTGAATTCAGCCTATTGCAGCTAGTCATACCCCTTTAAGCTGCCCTAATTAATTCCTCTCTATTCCTGGAAGCACTGACCTTGTCTATACACAAACTGTGCACTGATTTATCTGTCTACACACTCTTTTGTGCATTGATTTAACTACATTGCTGTAGAATCCCATTTTGTCATTACATCAGTGCACTCCTCTGTACACAACTCCCCTCCCCACCCCCCAACTTCTTCCCATCACCACAGTGTGGAAACTCTTCAGTCATTTTAAGAGAGTTTAAACACTTTAGCACAATTGATCATAAACCTACTTAAGCTAAACTCATTTAACACACTCCTAAACTTACACTGATAACAATGTCCAGCCAGAAAGGTGCACTAGTTTAACCAAATTGTAATTTATTTGTATTGCCCAGCCTTGGGTCAGTGTGCTCGGAGCTGTACAAGCACAGAACAAACAGATGGTCCCTGCCACAAAGTTTACATTGTAAGACAAGAGACAATAGATAGATGCAGACACAGAGACAGGAGGAGCCTAAGCAAACAATGAGGCAACGGTTTTTACAATTTATTGGTTTAATGTCACACCTTCAGTTAAATGACCAGGCCAAAGTCCACCCTACAAGGAATTTTCTTCCCTACAGAGTAAAAAAATTCCATGAGTTAGAAACGTAATGGGCCATTTATGAGCACAATTGTAACTGCATTTGCAAACAGCACACAATTGTTCATGCAATTCTGCATTGGCTTTAGACACCTGACCTTTTGAAAAATGAGACCTTCAGTGTGTATTTTGGCACAATGATTCAGCATGCTTTTCCATTGGGAAAAAAACCAAAACGATTTAAGGTGTCCTCAAAGAAGGCTTTTAAAGGCTGTTTCAAAGTTCTCTAAGAATAGCAGACTCCTTTCTCAAAAGAATAACCGGCAAAGAATATGATCCTTTATTTTCTGAAAATCAGATACTCACTGCAGTTCTATTTATATTATTATATATCCCACCCAGTACTGTGCCATCTGTCATACTATATCTGGCCAGGAAAGTTCTGTTTAAAGAATATCTAGAATTTCCCACAGGGAATTAGCTTACTTTTGCAAGCATAACACTTAAAACACAGCTAGAGAGACAAGGCTGTGTTTACTTGCAAACAAATGCAAACACAAACAAAAAAAACCCACACCAAGACATGGAATAAAAGAGGTCAGGATGCACAAGGCCGATAACTAGAATCTAATAAATGAAGTTAAATGAATAATCTAATATTATGGAAAGACTCAATTTCAAACAGCAAATCTAGGCAAAAAATAAAATGATGGGTCCCTTTGGAAATATGCTTCAAAGAATATGATCCCTTGCAATTATAAATTTGTTCTCAGTGTAAAATAAAGTCTGTGTTTTATTGCAGCATTTTTGATATTATATTATATTATTACTAATAATAGTTTCTACACAATTCAAATTAAATGCCTCTCTGTGGACAATTGTTTCAAAATTAATAATAACAAAACAAACATATGGTAATGACTAGTTACAACTCCTTCCTCCATTGGGATTCCTATTCAGAATTAACCTGCTCCCCTAAGATGCACATGGCAGAAAGCGTACTTCATGGATTTCAGCTGGACAATGTTTTCATTTAAAGTATGGCAAAGTTCAGAATGTACATGATGTAAATACAATCCATTTCAAATCTAAGCATGTGTATTGGGGTGAAGGGATTTTCTTTTGTGTCTCATGTTTTTTGATAGGATACTTCTCTGTATGAAATAACTGAAGCTGTATTACACTAAAACCACCAACAATAGTGTATCAATCTTGTGTTACAATTCAAATCCTATGTATATTTTTCTTTTAAATATATTTGGAATCAGAAGAGTTTTAGGAACTGAATTCACCACATGCTTAGACATTTTGCAATTTTTTTTTCTAAACAGAGGAAGTCATCAACATTTCACTGGGAAAGTAAATGTAAATAAAGCAGTTTTCTTGAAAACTGTCAGTGTGTAATCGTAGCAAGGAGTAGCTTCTCTTAGAGCTGGTTGCAATGTGTTGGTGAGACCGCTCAAGCAAACTTGGTTTAGTTTGTCAACACTATGTATAGGTTGATCCAGGTTGTACTATATCCTTTGTTGGAAAAACTGATGAAATCAGAAATTATATGCACTGCAGAACTGAGAGAAATTGGAAAGTTTTTCTGTATTTGTGTAGATTCTTTGGTGATTTGTTTTATGTAATTTGGCACCCGACGCTTAAATTCCAACTTTCCAAAATGCTTAAGGTGCTGAAAAAGGAGTCATACAGAAACACAAAAACTCAAAAAAGACATTGAAAATTCATCAGTAAGTGAATTTATTAATGCCATATACATCAAATTGGTGGCTCAGCTGTGTATAGACTACATATTAAGTTTTATCTACCTAAGAAACCTTAATTTAACTAAAATAGTTTCTTTTTAATCTGGTCATTTATGAATTAAGCTACATTGATAAAGGCTAGTGTCAAGGTTCCTCCCCCACTCTGAACTCTAGGGTACAGATGTGGGGACCTGCATGAAAACCACCTAAGCTTACTTTTACCAGCTTAGGTTAAAACTTCCCCAAGGTATAAATTAATTTTATCCTTTGTCCTTGGAATATCCACTGCCACCACCAAACTCTAATTGGGTTTACTGGGAAACATAGTTTGGACATGTCTTTCCCCCCAAAATCCTCCCAACCCTTGCATCCCACTTCCTGGGAAAGGTTTGGTAAAAATCCTCACCAATTTGCATAGGTGACCACAGACCCAAACCCTTGGATCTGAGAACAATGAAAAAGCATTCAGTTTTCTTACAAGAAGACTTTTAATAGAAATAGAAGTAAATAGAAGTAAAGGAAAATCAGGATGGTAGATACCTTACAGGGTAATTAGATTCAAAACATAGAGAATCCCTCTAGGCAAAACCTTAAGTTACAAAAAAGACACACAGGCAGAAATAGTCATTCTATTCAGCGCAGTTCTTTTCTCAGCCATTTAAAGAAATCATAATCTAACACATACCTAGCTAGATTACTTATTAAAAGTTCTAAGACTCCATTCCTGTTCTATCCCCGGCAAAAGCAGCGTACCGACAGACACAGACCCTTTGTTTCTCTCCCTCCTCCCAGCTTTTGAAAGTATCTTGTCTCCTCATTGGTCATTTTGGTCAGGTGCCAGCGAGGTTACCTTTAGCTTCTTAACCCTTTACAGGTGAGAGGATTTTTCCTCTGGCCAGGAGGGATTTTAAAGGGGTTTACCCTTCCCTTTATATTTATGACAGCTAGTGTGCCAGCACAGGGGTTTGCACTGGTTTAACTAAATTGGTTGAGAAAACTATATTTGTTAACCTAGAGCATCAGTCTCATACTTGTTTATTTTTACATATTGTGAAATGTGGGGTTTTAATCCCTCATACGATTCCACACAGAAAACTAAAGACACTCTCTTGGGCTATGGAAATGGAGTACTGGGAAAAGACTGTAACTTTGACAGGGAAATATACAGACAATTTGGGTGTTTGAACCAATATTTGAACATCTCTTGAGTTGTTAATGTGCTGTGATTAATATTTAATCCCCCCCGCCCCCAGCAACATTTCACTAGGTTGTCAAACCATGATTGTGTACTGCCCTGCAGCGGTGCGGTACTCACCACCATGGACCCTCCTGCTGGCCATCCTGGAATTAGCTCAAGTCCCTCCACAGGGCACTCTCCTCCAGTGAGTGTCTCACTCGCCATTACTCCTGCTTTGCTGTCTCCACCACTCTGTGACCCGCGTCACTCCATGGACCGCAACGTCCTCTTCTGAGCACAGCCCTGTGGCTATGCCCTGCTCTGCTGTCTCCCCCCGCTTTTGGAGGAACCAGCAGTCTGTAGTCCAACCACTCGCCGCGGGGGCCTGCTGCAGTCACCAGTCTAGTCCCTTGCTCCAGGGGCAAACTGCACTCTGTGTTGGCCACTTCCCTCAGGGCAAGTGGGGGCAGCCTTAGCCCCATATCTGTCCTTCCTCCAGGGCTTCAGTCTGGCAGTGGACAGCCAGAAGCTCCTTCTGCTCTGCTACCCTGCCTAGAACAGCTCTAGCCATGGTGCTCCAAAGCAGCTAGTCCTTCTCCCCAGCAGGCCAGGGAGAGACTCCCTCTGCTCTGTTGAGCAGCTCTTTATATGTGCCCCCTGCTGGCCCTGATTGGCTGCTGCAACAAGCCACCTACCAATTGGCTCGCTTAGTGAGCCCTCTTCTAATTGGAGGGTTCTGCGCAGGCTCCCTCTGACCTGCTTTAACCCTTGCTCTTCTGGTGTGGGGCAACCACCCCACTACACGCCCCATCTTGGCTCTGCCCAACATTCTGTGCAGCTGTCGCTGATCTGACTTCCACCTGTTTCACAGGGGTACTGTAATTATCCTGCCAGGGAGTTATCTGTGTGGAGAGCTAAGTTGCAGAAAGCTGAGGTGTAAATCTATAGTGGTGTAGAGGGCCATGCACTAAGTTGGTATACAGACCGTGCTACTGTGCACTAAAGCATCCATCGTGTGCTTTGACTTACTGCTGCAGGATCCACACAGCCAGTTACTGTGAAGCATATCAGAGTGCAGTAGATTTACACCCCAGCTTGCTCTGGGCTAACCCTCCATATAGGCATGCCCTGTATGTGCTTAGTTAACATTGTTTATTTGTTCATGGCTCCCTTCTTTGGCTCATCCTCGTTGAGGTCACTGCTTCATCTGACACTACCATTTGTAGCCTGCAGGCTTCTAGCAAAGTCTCTTGGGTTACCTGGTTTCATTCCTATTTTTTCATCTGCTTCTCTTTTGTTGTAATTGATACAGTAATGAATTCTCCTCTACCATTAAACCTCTCCACTATGGTATCTCTGCAATGGTATAGTCCTTAGCCCCCATGTATTCCTCACATCATTCCCTTAACCTCCTTCCTTCTATATTAAGCCTGCAACAGATATTACTTCTAAGCTGATAGTACTGACCCCTGTAGCCTTCATCCATACCAGCCTCTTGCTCCTCCATGAGTCACTTCAAATCTTGAGCTCCAGAGGCTTAATTCACTGCCGGTATCACTCAGATTCTGGGCCCCTGGTCCCAGAGTGGTTCCAGCCAGTCTGGTAACAATCCTCAACTGCCAGGGGACCAGAGCTGGCATGTGTACCCCAGAGAGTGGGCTCATCCCACAGCAACCATCTTCGGCAGGGACCCCATGGGAGAGAAGTGGTGGTACCATTATTCTATTTCCTCTAGCGATTAATTCCCCTCCAGAGATGATACCCCTGCATGTGACAGGGGTGGTAGCTACCAATGCCCTTGGGCATGAACAAGACCCAAAGTACCCAAAACGTTTATCTTACCAACTGGTAAGAAGAAAACCTCAGCAAAACTCCACACTGCCATCCGTTTCCTCCAATCAAAAATCATGGACATGCCCATGTGTCATAGAAATTCTCTGTTGCCTTCCCCATTTCATGTGTCAATAATTTTGCCAAGTCTCACACACATCACCTCCATTACACATTATCTTGACCAGTCCTATGCCAAAACTCTTGTTCATGCATTCATCTCCTCTCATCTGAATTATTTTAATAGCTTTCTTTCTGGTCTCCACATCTACTTCCTCGCTATCTGAACTTCAATTTGTCCAAAAGGAGATCATTTTCCCATCCCTATTTGGAAATAGAACAAATTGCAATTACCTTCTAAATCTTTGCAGCTCCCCGTTCAATTTAGAGTACAGTAGTGAGGTGCAAATATTGTGGTGCTGCTACAGAAGAGTCAAAGTAGTATGCCAGGCTCCATTCATCAAGTAGGCACACTGCATCAGTGCATGATAAACAGAAAACCATTGATCTAATAACGTGCCATTCTAAAGCTGCCTCCTACATTGTACTTAACAGTCACTGTCTTTCAGCTAGATGATTTGCCTCTGCCAATATGGATCCCATGATTACAACAAAGATGGTGGCACCTGTTTGGGTGTAGGCAGAATACCTGCACATAGAATCATAGGATCTCAGGGTTGGAAGGGACCTCAGGAGGCCATCTAGTCCAACCCCCTGCTCAGGACCAATCCCCAACTAAATCTTCCCAGCCAGTGCTTGTCAAGCCTGACCTTAAAAACCTCTAAGGAAGGAGATTCCACCACCTCCCTAGGTAACCCATTCCAGTTCTTCACCATCCTCCTAGTGAAAAAGTTTTTCCTAATATCCAACCTACACCTCCCCCACTGCAACTTGAGACCATTACTCCTTGTTCTGTCATCTGCTACCACTGAAAACAGTCTAGATCCATCCTCTTTGAAACCACTTTCAGGTAGTTGAAAGCAGCTATCAGATCCCCCCTCATTCTTCTCTTCTGCAGACTAAATATTCCCAGTTCCCTCAGCCTCTCCTCATAAGTCATGTGCTCCAGCCCCCTAATCATTTTTGTTTCCCTCCACTGGACTCTTTCCAATTTTTCCACATCCTTCTTGTAGTGTGGGGCCCAAAACTGGGCACAGTACTCCAGATGAGGCCTCACCAATGCTGAATAGAGGGGAATGATCATGTCCCTCGATATACTGGCAATGCTCCTACTTATACCCCCCAAAATGCCGTTAGCCTTCTGCAACAAGGGCACACTGTTGACTCACATCCAGCTTCTTGTCCACTATAACCCCTAGGTCCTTTTCTGCTGTCTAGCCTAGTCTGTAGCCGTGCATGAGATTCTTCCATCCTAAGTGC
This sequence comes from Chelonia mydas, assembly GCF_015237465.2. NCBI lineage: Eukaryota > Metazoa > Chordata > Testudines > Cheloniidae > Chelonia > Chelonia mydas. The sequence continues at coordinate 92,457,430 of NC_057855.1, forward strand.
AGGACTCTGCACTTGACCTTGTTGACCCTCATCAGATTTCTTTTGTCCCAATCCTCTAATTTGTCTAGGCCCCTCTGTATCCTATCCCTACCTTCCAGTGTATCTATCACTACTCCCCGTTTAGTGTCATCTGCAAACTTGCTGAGGGTGAAATCCATGCCATCCTCCAGATCATTAATGAAGATATTGAACAAAACCGGCCCCAGGACTGACCCCTGGGACACTCCGCTTGATACCGGCTGCCAACTAGACCTGGAGCCATTGATCACTACCCGTTGAGCCTGATGATCTATCCACCTTATAGTCCATTAAGTCAGCCCATACTTCTTTAACTTGCTGGCAAGAATACTGTGGGAGACAGTATCAAAAGCTTTGCTAAAGTCAAGGAACAACATGTCCACTGCTTTCCCCTCATCCACAGAGCCAGTTATCTCATCATAGAAAGCAATTAGGTTAGTCAGGCATGACTTGTCCTTGGTGAATCCATGCTGACTGTTCCTGATCACTTTCCTCTCCTCTAAGTGCTTCAGAATTGATTTCTTGAGGACCTGCTCCATGATTTTTCCAGGGGCTGAGGTGAGGCTGACTGGCCTGTAGTTCCCCAGATCCTCCTTCTTCCCTTTTTTAAAGATGGGCACTACATTAGCCTTTTTCCAGTCATCCGGGACCTCCCCCGATCGCCATGAGTTTTGAAAGATAATGGCAATGGCTCTGCAATCACATCTGCCAACTCCTTTAGCATCCTCAGATGCAGCGCATCCAGCCCCATGGACTTGTGCTCGTCCAGCTTTTCTAAATAGTCCTAAACCACTTCTTTCTTCACAGAGGGCTGGTCACCTCCTCCCCATACTGTGCTGCCCAGTGCAGCAGCTGGGAGCTGACCCCATCTACTCAACAATGGGCATCCAGACCCCGCAAGAAGAGTTCGCTGAACTAGTTTGCCCCAAATCAGACAATGTAAAACCGTGCTTCTTTTTAAGTCATAGTTTTGGAGCCACAGCAACCTGTGTCAGAGGAAAAGAAATAAGTGATGCAGCTGAAAATTGGCTTTGAGTAACTGGAACGATCTATTAACACCTCGTGATCGCTAATGATCATTTATTTTTGCACAGCCATTTTATAATTTATTTTCCCAAAGAACCTCACCACAAAAGAATGACCTTTATTTATGTTAGCAAAAGTTGAATTTTAACTAGTGTTATTTTCTCCACATAGCAGGATAGCTGATCTCCGGTCGCAGCTTTGATTTTTGCCACGGTTCTTCTCTTTTAGTGATTTAGTGTAATTTAATATAGATAAGCAATATAAACATGGTTTGCTTGTTGATAAAACAGAACTAATGTCTTCTTCCCAGCATATCAACCGTCACATCTACAACTAACATTCTTCATGGCAAAGCAGGAGGCTGTTGACCTTGTGCAAAGATTCGCAGTTGCTGGCAGACGAAAAGCTTTTAAAATGTGAAGCACACCCACTGGGCAGTTCAGAATCCAGGGCCAAAAATTGCCATTTCACTTGTTCATCCACTATATTTACAAACCTTTTATACAAAAGTCAATAGCGCTTATCTGAAAGTAATTCTGCAGCAGGGTGTTTCTAATGGATAGTAGGACCATTTACATGGTGCCCCAGACTTAAAAACAACTGATGCTTGATAATGGATGGCAAACAAGCCAGTGCAAACAGGGAAAGAAATGTAGTGTGGGTGGTCACTATGTTTTACTGGATGGCTTACTTTGCTTAAAGATGAATTCAGGCTGCACCATTGGGGAGAAAAACTGGCTACTAAAGTGAGTTTCACCACCGTAGCTGGCACCCACCCACCCATCTTCTGGGTCCTGAGGCCTTTGTCATCCTTATTCTGAGAGATCACTGTGAGTTTGGCAGACTAAAAATGTTCCACATGTATCAATAAAACCAGGTATGAACATCTGAGATTACCAGCAATCACTACAAGTTATAAAGTTTATTTCCTTTGCTTGACGAAGGCATGTCACTTTACATGTATTGTATATTCTCCTTTTAAGATTGCATAAAACATACTTGAGTAATCCTCTTAGTACAAATTAAGGGAGATGGTTCTATGTGGCTGGATCCCTGTGCCCACAGAGTCTTAATAATTGCATTGGGCTCGACAGCGTTCCCTGATTGCTTCTTGTTGTAGGTTCAGGATATTTTTAACTGAACACAGTAAAAGAAAAGCTTTTAAAGAATGTCTTTACTGCTAAATTATAATTCATGATCAATATTAAATTAGCCTTAATTCACATTGTGCCTGATTGTGCCTCCATTAATGATGCTGGGTAGTGCTGTGGTGAATAGCCTGATCAGTCCAATGAAGCTACTTCTGAACCATGCCACTGTATGGCGAAAGGGAAAGAGGGGCATGTGTTAAGAAGGTAGGAGGTGTTTGGTAGTGACTGTGGCACAATATAGCCGTTAATATTCTGTGAGACAAAAACCAAGGGTTGAATATTATAAATAATTATTTTTACTACTCATGGAACTCTGCTAATTATCCTCATCTCGTTAACTCAGAAAAACCTACTGAATGTCAGGCAATCCAACACTATTTCTCATTGCTCCCTGTACATTTTTCTGTAGTTTTATAATATCAACATAGAAGATTAAAATGGAAAACTGAGAATCATTAGCAGGGTATGGTTTCTTTACACGGTAATGACCTCGGGTTAACAATTTTTGAAAGAAACCATTTGCAAAAATATATACAGATGTGCTCTTTACCCTTCTACACTATCACACTATATTTCCAGTGGTATATAACCAGTGAAATGTTAACCAGAAAATAATTATTCATCAAATGCTGCAAATGCTTAATTTCTTTGTAAATTAAGTCTAGCGTTTGATGTTACTGTTTCAATGTCCTGGATTGTGAAGGACATTAAGGGAAATACTGTCCATCGATCATGTGGCTAGATGTATATAAAGTGGTCTTACAATGGTCCCAGGAGTTCCTCCTGTAGAGAACCCCATCTCATCTGATAGGGACATGCAAAGGAATCTCTCAGCAGAAGGGCCCCAAGAACTCTAAGAGGTTCCTTTGCGTGCTCCAATCAGATGAGAGGGATGTAAAGTTCCACAGTCCCTCAAACCCATGAAGCCTGGAGGTATGTGGGGAATCCCATCCCCAGTCCCAGCAGCAGAACTCATTTCCACTGGCTGCCTGCCCAGAGCTGATTTCCACTAGCTGCCTGCCCAGTAGCTGCGCAGTAAGTGTCATGCTGTAGGAGGAGCCTCCAGGAGCCTCAAGCCCCAGTAACTCCCACTTGTATATCCTTGCCAATATCTGTGCAGCTGCTCCCTGGCTCCATCCCTTCCCATGCCCACCCTAAATTGCCTTAAAGCCTTTTCCCCACAAAGCTCAAGCAGAAGATCTTCAGTGAAGTCCCAGGGATTGGAGAAGAATGATGAGGAAGTGGCACTCTCCCATGGACACTCTCCCTCACCTGTTGTGCTAACTTCAGTTTCTGGTTGTTTCTTCTTCTTCTTCTTGTGCCTTTCCACCACAATCATAGGTTTTTCCAGTGTTGGGCACATGATATGGCTTGGTCTGTGGCCCTGGCAAGGTCTTCCATGGTGAACAGTTGCTACAGGAACCAACAGACCAACAGATATTCCCGGATCTGTGTTTCACTGCAATCATATGTTTTTGGGCCATTGGAGTAGCCCTACTTCTGCATATTGACTTTTGACCTGCAAACTTTTATTTGGACATGATTTAAACATCTCCTGGTCAACCAATCCTTCTCCATGCCTGTGGGAAGGTGCTCAGCAACATCAATGTGCATTTTGACATCCTTGTTGAGTATTTCTACCTGTGTGCATCACATTTCCAGTCATGTGGCTGTTGGCAATTTTTTAAAGCAGTTCTGTTGCAGCTAGGAAACTTTTCCATTATTTCAGGTGGCTAACTTCAGCAGTGTGGCCATCGAGTGGATATCTGGTATCTTTGACCTGTTGTAATTGTTTCCTTTTGCTTGTCACCAATCTTCTGATAGGCAGAGAAGCAATTCCAGGAAGCACATAAAGGCTGTTCACCATTGTTGATTTTTGACATCCTGCAATATATTAACAGCTGTCATTCAGAACTGGGTCCATCTTCTTCGCATGAGCTGATCTTTCCTACACCAGACAGGCATATTTGGCCCTCACTAGTAACGTGCAAGTGCGGTGGCTCTTAGTGTTGCTGGGTTGACTCTCCATTTTGAATTTGCAAACTTCCTAAGTATGGCATTCTGGGCACTAATTTTGTCTTTTATCTTCTCCATGTGTGTCTTGAAGGAGAGAGTGCCGTCTAGTGTCACTCCAAGATAGACAGGATTCCAGCACAGGACAAGTGATACCCCTTACCAGGTGATGTTGAGTTGTCTATTGGTCTCACAGTTCCAAAGATGGACGAGACTCACTTGTGTTTAGTCTGGGTTGGCATGCAATAAACTGAAAGCCTAGACAGAGCCTATGTAAGTGTAACTTTGATCTGGGTTAAATCCTTGGGTTAGGCAATGACACATAAGTCATCAGCACAGATAAAACTTCTTGTGCTGAGGTGGATTAGTTGGTCATGCGTGTAGATGTTGAAAAGTATTGGCGAGAGTATGCCCCCTTGTGGCTGACTATTTGTCTGTTTCCGCCATTAACTCCACTTCTCGCATAGTTTGCCGTAAAAGTGCCAGTTCTGTAATAGATATTGGATTACTCATATGAGGTGGTAATCTTTCAGCGTGTTGCATATTTTAGCGAGGAGCCTTTGGTGATTCATAGTGTCATATGCTGCTGATAGGTTGACAAATACAGCAGTTGTTGCCATATCCTTTTCAAAGCCTTTTCTCTGATGTACTGAGTGATATTCAGCAGTTGGTGGTGGATGACTTGCCTGGTCAGAATCCAGCTTGCTCTGGGAATAGGTTCTTTTCAACAAGTGGTAATAGGTTTAAAATGAGATGCTTGTACAGTTTGTACATGTGGCGTGGTACTGATCTATGCCTGACGTTCTTTGACTCTCTTGCATCCATCCCTAGATTCAGGAGTGCCCCAGCATGTGCTCACTGCCAGATCTTGGGTACTTTATATGTGGCTGAGCATGAGTTAAACAACTGGAGGAACCAATTATTTGTTGCTAGTCCGAAGTATTTTTCTGACTACTAAAAGGGGGCTAAATTAATAAGGTGCATGAGAGTGAATTAGGGATTTCTCACGTCACTACCCCTAACTAAATTCAATTACTTTTTTTCTGTGGATGAATAGCATGAATGACAGTCTCATTTAGTTACAATAGGAGTGCTATTAAAACAGACTCTGTGTACAACAAAAACATTAAGCTGAAGTCCATTACCATGAAGTACCAAAGTGGTAACATGCCATTTTATACCTCGTAAGGCATGCTGGATTTCACTGCATTTTATGTCAACAGTCATAATATCACAGAAATGTAGGGCTTGGAAGGGACCTCAAGAGATCACCAAGTCCAGCCCCCTGCACTGAGGCAGGACCAAGTAAACCTAGACCATCCTGAGAGATGCTTGTCCAACCTGTTCTTAAAAACCTCCATCAATGGGGATTCCATAACCTCCCTTGGGAGCCTTTTCTAGACCGTAACTACCTCATGGTTAGAAAGTTTTTCCAACTATCTAACCTAAATATCCCTTGCTGCAGATTAACCCATCACTTCTTCTCCTACCTTCAGTGGACATGGAGAACAATTGATCACCATCCTCTTTATAATAACCCTTAACATATTTGAAGACTGTTATCAGGTTCCCCCCCCGTCCCACTCCCTCACTCTTCTTTGCTGAATACTAAACATGCTCAGTTTTTTGTAACCTTTCCTGATAGGTCATGTTTTCTAAATCTTTTATCATTTTTGTTGCTCTCCTCTAGCCTCTCTCCAATTTGTACACATCTTTTCTAAAGTTTGGCACCCAGAATTGGACACAGTACTCCAGCTGAGGCAATACCAGTGCTGAGCAGGACAATTACATCCCATGTCTTACATATGACATTCCCGTTAATACACCCCAGAATGATATTCGCCTTTTTCCCAGTCACATCATATTTTTGACACGTATTCAATTTGTGATCCATTATAACCCCCTGATCCTTTTCAGCAGTACTACTGCCTAGTCAGTTATTCCCCATATTGTAGTGGTGCATTTGATTTTTCCTTCCTAAGTGTAGTACTTTGCACTTATCTTTACTGAATTTCATCTTGTTCAGACCAGTTTTCTAATTTGTCAGGGTTGTTTGCAATTTTACACCTGTTATCCAAAGTGCTTGCAATCCTTCCCAGCTTGGCACCATCTGCAAATTTTATAAACATACTCTCTGCGCCATTATCCAAGCTATTAATGAAAATATTGAATAGTATCATACCCAGGATAGATCCCTGTGAAACCCCACTAGATGTACAGTCCCCATTTGACAGCAAACCATTGATAGCTACTCTTTGAGTTCAGTCTCAGCCAGTTTTGAACCCACCTTGTCATAATTTTGTCTAGGCCAAGTTTCCTTAGATGCTCATGAGAATGTCATATGGGAGTGTGTCAAAAGCCTTACTAAGATCAAGATATATCAAACCTACTTCCCTTCCCCATCCACTAGGCCAGTAACATTATCAAAGAAGGAAATTAGGTTGGTTTGCCATGATTCATTCTTGAAAAAGCCTTGTTGACTATTGCTATAGTCCTATTAGCCTCTAGGTGCTTACAAATTTACCAATGTGATATATGTCATCATGTGCCAGCATGATGAGGTAAACTGGACAGTCTCTACATAAAAGAATAAATGGACACAAATCAGACATCAAGAACTATAACATTCAAAAACCAGTTGGAGAACACTTCAATCTCTCTGGTCACTCGATTACAGACCTAAAAGTGGCAATTCTTGAACAAAAAAACTTCAAAAACAGACTCCAACGAGAGACTGCTGAATTGGAATTAATTTGCAAACTGGATACAATTAACTTAGGCTTGAATAAAGACTGGGAGTGGATGTGTCATTACATAAAGTAAAACTATTTCCCCATGTTTATTCCCCCCCACACACATCTGTTCCTCACACTTTCTTGTCAACCGCTGGAAATGACCCACCTTGATTATCACTACAAAAGATTTCAACCCCTCCCCACCCGCCCACTCTCCTGCTGGTAATAGCTCACCTTACCTGATCACTCTCATTACAGTGTGTATGGTAACACCCATTGTTTCATGTTCTCTGTGTATATAAAATCTCCCCACTGTATTTTCCACTACATGCATCCGATGAAGTGAGCTGTAGCTCACGAAAGCTTATGCTCAAATAAATTTGTTAGTCTCTAAGGTGCCACAAGTACTCCTGTTCTTTTTGCGGATACAGACTAACACGGCTGCTACTCTGAAACCTACAAATTTATTGTTTAATAATTTGTTCCAGTATCTTTCCAGGTAATAAAGTTAAGCTGATTGATCTATACTATAATTTCCTGGATCTTCTTTATTCCCCTTTTTAAAGCTAGGTACTATGTTTGCCCTTCTCTAGTCCTTTGGGACCTCACCCATCCTCCATGAGTTCCTGAAGATAATTGCTAATGGTTCTGAGATTGCTTCAGCTAGTAGGATTAATTTCATCAGATCCTGCCAACTTGAATACATCTAACTTTTCCAAATATTCTTTAACTTGTTCTTTCCTTATTTCGGCTTGCATTCCTTCCCCCTTGTTACTATAAATTGTGTTGAGTACCAGGTGATCATTAACCTTTTTAATGAAGGCTGAAGCCAAATAGTCAACTTACTCTCTCTCTCTTCTTTAGAATAACGTATTCTCTCATGGGCTATCTATCATAATCAAATAAAAAGTGTTTGTGTGTGTGCACGCATGTTTGTGTGTATAAAAACCTATTACAAAGCACACAGTTCCCATGACTTTCAAAATGTCCCTTTTTTGACAAGGGACCTCTAGATTATAAACAGTGGGCCTGAATCTCCTCCGTCTCTGAGACAGGCAGTGAAGACAAGGTTAAAATGTAAATTTTCATCATGGCAACAGTCTAAGAGCTGAGGTCTCAAGGTTCTGTAATAGGCCCTGTGTTGTTTAATATATTTATTAATGACTAGGAAAGTGAGTTAACAAAATTTGCAGATGACACAAAGTTATTTAGGTTAGTCAAGTCCAAAGAAGATGGTGCGGAACTTTGGGGGGTCCTCTCCAAACTAGGTGAATGGAAAACAAGATAGCAAAGGGACTTAAATGTGAACAAATGCAAAATATTTAAATAAATACAAAAATGCAAAGGCTTCTAAGTTAACTATATCAGCTCAAGAAAAGGACCTGAGCATTGTGGTAGAGAGGTCAATGAAGACCTTGGCTGAATGTACATCTGCAGTCAAAAAAAGCAAAATATGTTAGGATGTGTAAGAAATGTTATAATTAGAGTTGGTTGGAAAATTTGAACAAAAACAAAAACTATTTGTTGTCACTGATGTCAAAAGATAAGCATAACTTTAAAAGATATCATCAGAAAGGACATTTATATGTCTCTAACTATGAGGGCTTACGAGACATAGTATTGAGGGCAGATTAGTTTACATCTGCCTAATGCAAAGTTTGTAGCACTTACCTCTGAAGCATCTTGAACTGGCCACTATCGGATATAGGAGACTAGGTCTAGATAGACCTCAGATCCAATCAAGTCTGGCAATTCCTATGTTCCACTCTCTGGTACCTGGGACCTATTGTGTTGCTCAGTGAAGTCAATGGGAAGACTCCGATTTGACTTCAGAAGGTTCTGGATCAGGTCCTTCATTCAGCGCTTTGTACTAGTACACAGGAGGGATAAAATGCCATCCATTTTGATCAGCTAGAATTTTACAGCCATTTTGACAGTTCCCCACTTCCATTGGTAAGAATTCCAGCATGGAAAGGACTGTAGGGCAGTAGCTCGTATCAAAGGCAGCATGGGGCGGTGGGTGTATGGGTGTGGGGGAGGGAGAGAGGGGTTGAGGAAAACTGAATTCTGGCAGGGAAGATGGACACAGATAAAGACTCTGAAAAATGAATAAAAATATGCAAAAGAATCCCAGGTAAATTTCTGCTGCTTCTCAGAGAAAGAGAAAAGAGCTATTTGAGGGTGAATAATATCTTTAGGATGACGTAAATGTAACGTCAGGACAACATATGAACTCACTGTATGGTGGGAAGAGCTGGGCTGTTTATTTTATTCTGTGCAGAAGAAGTTGTTGAGAAGTGACATATTTTCAGGACGTGATTTGATATCGCATTATATAGTGTTCTGCACACAGCTCACACAAAATGACCCTTTCCAAGAGTTCGCACTGCATGTATGATGGGGGAATTCACAATCCCTCCCCCTCCATAATGTTCTCGGATTCTGCCTTTGTGTAGGAAATAGAGGGGGATAAATTTAATTCCCCCAATCCAGAAACAGGCTTCCATCCCAGTGGGCTGTAACACTGGATGGCATGGCACGCGCAAGGCTCCACTTCCCCAGAACTCTGCTCTATGCTAGGATATTTGAAGCTGGCATGGGCCCTTGCTCTATGGCACACAGTGGATGTGTAGGTCTTGTACTCAGCCACTCTACCCGTACCTTCTCCTTGCATGATGAGGCTCCCTGAGGCTGAATTTCACTCCCTATCTGAGACTCTCGTCCTTTGTATATACCTTTGATTGTTCTAATTAAAAAATAAACCATTTAAAAGATGAGAAATGTAGACTTAGATGGTAGCTGGTTTTATGGGACTACATTCTAGTACGCTACGAAATATGATGGGGGTAGGACTAGATGACCTCCCGAGACCCCTTCCAACCCTGATATTCTAGGAGTTAAATGATGCACTAGTGATAAGGGCAAGGAACTTTTTTTTTTTTTAAAGATGGAATAAATGTATGTCCAAGCTACAGGAATTGTGAACTGTTCTTTGCAATAAAAGATTCAGAAATCCACAAATTTGATGACAAATGTACTGCAGTTGCTAATTTGTACTGCTATGGGCCAGATCTCCAGCCAATTTACAAACACTGGGGATCTTAATAATTTTATTATTTAGGATGTGATCTGGGCTGGACTGCTTTACAATCATTCCCTTTGCCCTTGTAACACTTTTTGTACTAATTTCCCAGAAGAAGAAAATTCAAGTGCGCACAGAATAGACAATACTGCATTTTGTATTGAGACCTTCCACATGACGATGCAGGAAAAAGAGACCAGAAATTCCATGAGTGCGTTGAGAATGCTGCAAGAGACTTGAGATGTAATGACAATAATCACCCTCATGCTCCAATTCCAAAAGAAATAGAGGGTTTGTGTCCTGCAACATGAAATTAACCACTCGACCAGCATCCTATGGGAGACAATGAAATACTAAGGGCTTTGTGGTGAATCTAATGGTGCAGTCTTTTTTTCCACTCTTCTCAATCTGTGTCATATGCCTTTGCTCCTATTCTTGCTTCCTATTACTTTTCCCTTCTATTTTCTTTTATTGCACTCACATCATATTTTTTCCTAAGTACTTACCCCATCTATATCCTCTCTTCTTTCACTTTCCCTTCCTTTTATGGCATGAACAAAGTGGGCAATGGAAGAAACTCCCAATTATCTTAACTGTACCAATATAGCTCCACATGTTGGCAAATTGAGTTCTCCTCATCAGGGCATGTGTCTAATTTCTAGGGGATTTCTCCCTCCCTGAAGTTAGCTTTAATTAATCAACTCTTTGTAGGTGTTTCCTCTTCTTTTGAGTGACATTTGCTGTATAAATTCCAGTTACTGTAACAATCCTAGTAAATTTTTCTTACTCTTCCAAATATACAGAGGAGTCAAAATCATAATGGCCTCATTCTGTCATATTTGCTTGAAATGTGTATTTGTGTATTAGGTGGTTTTACTCTGACTAGATTAAAGTATAAAAATTGAGCTATGGTTCCTCATTGTTCAGACAGCTTCATCCTATTAATACTTAAAAAGAAAAAAACAAATAAAGCGAACCGTGTCAAGAATGGAAATTGCCTCAGACGTATGTTAATATTATTTTCCTTATCGTTCTCTTTAAAAGATATTCTATTTTATTGGCCTAATAATACTTTTTATCCTTCTGTGCTAATGGAATTTTTATAAGGAATGTGAAGTCTTCGAAACACAACTAAATAAACTGAAAATACCGGAATGGCGGTGCTGACAAATGGCAAACTGCACGCAGCTCGTGGTACTGCTAAGCCATCCAGGACAAGACAGGCTCTGCATACTCCACAGCAGTAGGTCAGCCATACCGAAATGCCGCTCCTTGACCTTCAATGACGGAACATAATGCTGAGGGTTGTGGCCCCCCGTTCAGAAGCCAACGACACAGGATAGATGTACGTTTTGCAGTACAGTATATCCTAACAGAAGAGCAACTGTATATTTTTTGAATGAGTCTCTTTGTCATGAAAAACAGGCTTACTTGTATGTTGAGTGTTGCATGGAAAAATAGGTGGGTAAAAGCATTTAATAGCAACAGGTTATTTAAAAAGTAATATGAGGACATTCAGGTTTTACACACGTCCACCCTCACCCCACCTTCTATAGGTTAAGGTAAACAGAAAATAAATAGTTATTATTCCCTATTTGAAAGACAGGTGCCTTTGGTACCTATCATTCACTCAGACACACGCATTCAATTCCATTCAAATCTAGGAGGCTATGCTTACACAGCCTGCGGCACCAAGCCCCCCAGCCCAGATCAAGAGACGTGGGCTTGTGCTACCATGCTAATAGCTGTGTAGCATTGTGACTCAGGTTGGAGCGTGGGCTGTGAAGCCCACCCACGCCTCCCTAGGCTTCAGAGCCCAAGCTCCAGCCCGAGCCATGGCTTCACAGTGCTGTCAGCCCCGCTATTTTTAGTGTAGTAGTTCAAGCCCCGTGAGCCTGTCGACCTGAGCTAGGAGCTCACGGCCACGGGCTGTGGAGAGATACCCAGAGCAGTGTACCAGTCCCGCTCTGTGTCTGTTTCTAATGGCTTCTTTCTTGTGCACACAGCTGAAGAACAAAAAACTTTTTTGTGGCAGATGGATGCTGGGAAGTGGACGGAGAAGCATCGTTCCAGGAGTGGGGTCTGGAGAACTGATACCCTAGAGAGGCATTAGTGTTTGCTAGATACTAGCAACAACAGCTGCAGCCATTGCTCCCACCAGAGGCACTTTGCTGGCATGATGGTATGGCAGGGCAGGGATGGAGCTATACTGAGGAGTCCTGCCCCATGGGAAGTCTGCAGTGGTGGCCCCAGAACAGCTCTGCTGCTGCTGTGTAGCTCGAGAAAGGATTCTGTCCTTTACCTACCTACCTACTCGGGCGGAGGCTTTGCCAAATCAGGGCCCTTGAGCCTGTCAGTGTTGGGGGAAGATTTTCACCTATATGGTTTTCTATGACGCCATCACTGTGTATCTAAGGGCTCGATCCTGCTCCCTTTGAAGTCAGTGGCAAAACTTCCATTGACTTTAATGGTGCAAGTGGGGTTTAAGTGGCTCATGAGCTTGTCCATGGGCTCTCCCCACTGGGTGAATTTCACCCTTTCCGAATAAAGTGCTGGGTGTGAGAAGAACATGACAATGGGCTGATAGGTTTAAAAACAGGGTCTGTCCCTAAATATTGAATATTTGTATGTCTACCATGCAGTCTCAAATAGAGAGTGACTGATGTTAAATCAGAATGGAATAGTGGTAATAAAGTCTTTCTTTTCAGTTCTATAGCACCTCCATTTGGGGTCTCAGGGTTATGTAATGTCTGCCAGGAGATGGAGTTTAATAAATTGTGTAACAACCACGCTAGAAGTCAGGCCCTTTTCTGAAAAGAATTGAGTGATTTTTCTAATAAATATGATGTAGATACAAAGCATTTAAAGAAATGTTTCAAGTTATTAACTTTCTATATTTAAGGTCATTGCCATGAGAAGGAAATGAATGGGTTGCATTTTTTGCCCATTTACCAAATTCACTTGCTATTGTTATTTAAAATTCCTGCAAGAATAGAAATCACCCAAGTTATTTTCCTTTTAATCCTTCCTATCACGCCAATAGAAAAGATCAGATTGTATTGCTCGCGGTGAACTGCCATATTTGATCAGTTTGTATCTGAATATGTCCTTCAGGCAGAGCTTTGCTAAACATATAAAACATAAATGTTGTACGTACCTGAAAAATGTAGCATGGAAATATATAACACAGAACAAAAGAGGGACTCAACTAAAACTGTTGAAGGAAACACACTTTATCTTTCTGTCTCCTTAATATAGAACAGGAGTCTAAAATATATATATATCTTTATTATTACTTCTAGTGTGTCAACTAATTAAAAAGAATGATTATTTACCTGCTACAGAAACTAATATCATTGGCTTTCTAAACTGATAAAGATTAATCATGTGGGATCTATGACTAAGATATTAAATAGCTGATTTGGGAAAACACTGTATTTCCAAACAGCTGTTCAGTGTGGCTCATTAAGGGTGCGAGCGAACAAGGCAGTTGCTCAGGGCCTCTCGTCAACTCCTGTAGAGCCCGAGCAGGGGGGAACATTGAGAGCCATATGGGCCACAGTTCAGTGGCTCCAGAGGTCCCAAACCCTTGAGAAGGGGGCTTGGGCAGGGATGCGGACTCACAGGTGTGGATCTCCACCCACAGATTGGAAGAAGGGCGATAGAAGGTTGTTATAATCCAACAGCCTTTCCATGGGTTAGGAGGACCCGATTTCTCCCTGGGAAGGTGAATTTCACTGAGAATGCAATTGCAATGCAACCTGACAAATCCCTGTACACTGAGGCTTAAAGAATCTAGTGTGCTTGTGTACAGTCCCTTTCATAAATTTATAACTGAAATGAGAACAGGTCCTTAAGTACTGAGGCACAGGAAGGGATCTTTCATTTTTACTTACAAGCACAGCCGCAAATCTGGAATCTGTCAAAATACTAAAAGTCATTCATGCCTGGGAAACGTTTAGCCTAATAATAAAAAAAAAACCTCATTAGAAAAAACCACCACATATTATACTCTCTCATAACTCACTGAGAAAAAAATTAGCTGTTCGTGCTTCGACTGCTAGGGTAAATTAGACAATCAAGAGTCTCTTACAAAGTCCTAACCAAAGCCTGAGGAGATAGTGAATCATTCGTACCCCAAAACGTATTTTCCCTTTTCTGGACTGCTGTCTTAGGGAAGTTCATTGTTCAGCGCACTCAGGCAGACTTCAGCAAGCGTCCTCAACTGATTGGGTTTTTACCTTGTTCCATTTATAGAGAAGCTTGTTAAAAGTGAGGAGTGATTTAGCTATGTGAACAATAGCAAAGTGAGTCTAACCTTTATAAGCACCCCCCTGATAAAATCAAAACACAATTGCTGGATAAGCACAATAATGTATATTTTGCCATGTGCTATTGTTGCACGTGGCTGGCATTGGCTCAGTGATTGACATTACAGTACGCATCACACACAGTTGCATCTCTCTCTAAGTGCCTGGGCATGAACTGGCAGGGTGGAAGCAAGTTCAGTCCCTTTGTGATAGCAACTCACAGGGCCTCTTCCAAATGACTTTCTCCCTCTATCGTCCATCTCATTCAGCAAGTTGAAAATAGAGGAGACACAATCACCAATGCCGCTCTAAGCTCTCTGGATCTTTCACTTTGTGCAAGACTGTTCCCAGCACCATCTTTAACAGCTGAAGGGCATGTGGGTCTGTTGCTGCTACCGGGGCATCCTGTGCCACTGAACTGTATCTGGCACATAAAATTATTGTGGGGGGGCGCATGCTGGGTTTATTGAGGGGACTGCAAAGCTCAGCCCATGGGACCGAAAGAATCCCGAGTTGCCTTCCATGCTGATGGAGCAGGTGATGGCCCCAGTCCTAGTGATCTATGAGGGGTTCAGAACCTTCTCTAGAAAGGTGGCCCACGTTGAGAAGAGGGCTGAGCAGAGGGAGTAAAGTGCATACTGTGGTTGGGAAAGGTGTATCTGGGGACAGGTATCTTCAAGCTGGATGTGTGTATATGGAGGAAACTCAGGGCGCATGGGAGTAGGAATGGCCCTTTTACACTGCTGGTGATCTGTGGAGCGCAGGTTCCATTCTATCATCCCCAAATTCCCTGCTCAGAAAAGGATTACATATAAATAAGGTTATTTCCATCTTCTTTCTGCCAACCCTAATCTGAAAAAGAAAAAAAACAATCCCCAAACATAGAGAAACAAGCTGGGGTGAAGGCATGTGGTGTAAATGGACAGCAAGCTCCATGGGACAGTATCTGTCCTTGGGGGGTCTTCAAAGATGAGGAAGGAGGATATCTACTGCAGGGAAACTGCAGTGGCTCTTGGCTCCCTGTCACTTGCAGGAGGAAGGGCTAGTGAGAAGGCAGAACAGCCAGGGACAGAGAAATGACGGAAAGGAGAATCTCATTTCCTGGGGATCTCAACTTATTTGTGCTCTTCCCCAAGAATCATGCAACAATTGCAGAACAGGAACACACCCTGCTGCCAATGTCTTGCTCCCCTGACAGGCTTCTTCTCATCCCTCCTCCACAATGGGGTGGCAGCAGCAACTAAGAATCATAACTTAAGAGCTCCTCACCCACCCTAGCTTTGGAGTCGAGGCTGCAGGGTGGACCCTCAGTTGCCTGCGTGAGCTGGCTTTATGGCCTCTTTATGCCTTTGGAGCTACACAAAGGGACCCAGAATCTTGCCCATAATGGTTAGCAAAGTGTAAGCTATTGGTAGATGAACATAAGGAAGCCCAGCTATGAGGAGATAATGGGTCTCCCCACAATAGACACATAAAATCTGTCCAGGTCCTGCCAGGGCACAGAACTGTCATACTGTACAGCAGTGGCAATAGTCATCCTTTATTTCTGAGGCTAAGGTCAGGTTTCTGCCATCCACAGCTGCACCTGTGCCTCAGAGCCACAGACCTCATTTCACAAACACAATGAATTCCAAAACCTGATCAATTTCCAGAACCAAAGCATGTTGGATAGTTTGGAAGCTCTTTGAGGGATACAATTTCAGAAATTGTTCTGCAGTTTGCTCCACCCCCTGTAATTATCAGAGGCGGGGGGACATTTTTAATAAAAATGAGGCGGGTCAGGGGAGGGAGAAAATCAGTAAATATTACTTTCTAATACCTTGATCCTGCAAAGACTTACTCCCACGCGTTACACATTGGGAGCAGCCCTGTTAAAGACAGTAGGTTACTCAGAGTACATAATGCTATATCAGTCTGCAGGCTCCAATCCCAAATAGCTTTAAGAGCATTCTCAAAGCCCAGAGCCCCAGCTCCACCAACCAAGCATGTGCACATATACATAGAAACAGCCAAAAATGTGACACGTAAAGAGTTTTGTCATTTGTAAGAACACCGTCTACATACAACTAGCTGAAACGCGTGTCTTTGAAGCACACCTTCAAACATGTACTTCTTGCACCTTCTCTGGGTAGCCACTTTGTAAAGCTGTAATATTTGGGCCAAGCAATCCACAGAACCCCTGCATCACAGAAGAGGAAGGAGGCTGGGAGGATAAGTGGATTTTGAGATCAGCTGTATTCAGACTCTCTACAGGACACAAGCAATCATCCTGCTGCCTTTAGGAGAAGGGGATGGGGGGCACTGGAAAAGGACAAATGGACAAAGAAAAAGTGCCATTGGATATGTCCACACTGCAAAACAAGACCCATGGCAGCAAGTCTGGGAGCCTGCGTCAACTGACTCGGGCTGACACTATGGGACTAAAAATAGCAGTGTAGACATCGGGGTTGGGGCTGGAGGCCTGGGCTCTGAAACCTAGCCAGGTGGGTGAGGCTCAAAGGCTGGGCTCCAGCCTGAGACTGAACACTAGTTTTAGCCCCATAGTGCAAGATCCGCAAGCCCAAGCCAGTTGCTCCAGGCTCTGCGACGTGCTCCCATGGCTCTTTTTCTGCAGTGTAGACATACCCAATGAAGTCATGTCAACATTACAAAAAAGGCGTGTTCTTAACGTGGGTGAGCTAATCCATGTGAGCTAACTTGGGTCTAAAACAGCAGTGAAGACACAGCAGCTCAGCTTTTGCCTCAGATTAGTCCTTTGCGTTAAAGCCTATAGGGAACTTGGGTTTCAACTTGAGCTGCTAACTAGAGTTGAGAGCCAAGTTGCTGTGTCTTCACTGCTATTTTATGCCAAGTTAACTAACTCCATTAACACACTTTTTTTTGCACTCTAGATATATGCTATGAGGCTAACACTCATGTGTTTGTAGATCACCTTTCATGCAAAAGGCTTGAAAAGAGCTTTAAAAACGTTACTGCTTGCACGATCTTTGTATGCGTATATATCTGTGTGTGGGTAAAGAATGATTTGGCCCCAAACTGAAGTGCAGCCACTTTTATGTAATATATTAACACATATTTAACAGTACATAGCAACACCATACAACACTTTATGACAGGAGGCGAAGAATAGTTATTTTTTTATCATGTTTGCTACTGTTAGCCAAAAATGTGTATTATAAAGTGTTGTGAAGTTATGCTACCTGAATGTACTATGCTCTCCATGTCAAGTATCCCACAACGCTTTGCAAAACTGTACTGAGCTTTAGCATTAGAGAATAGAAAGCCTGTCAAAGTCAAGATATATGAATGATGCATCCTACTACAAGTTGGGATGTACCGCTACGCCCAACTGGTTTGGAATGTAGTATCCAAAACAGAGATAAGAAAAGCAGAGAGCAAAACAAAAAGTTAACGAACTGTTACAAACTGGTGGGTTGGATTTTAGATACACAAAGAGTTTTGTATGTTGTAAAATCATATTATAAATACTACTAACTGAAATGTGTGTCTTTGAAGCACACCTTCTGCATAAGATGAACACACGGTGAGAACCTGCCTTCCAGAAGAGGGTACTTATGTCTCCTTTTCGTATTACACTACTTTTTCTTTAGACAATACATTTGACTAAGTTCAGTTATTTGATCTCTTGAACATTTTAAAGAATGAAATGCAAGTGTAGTCAAACAACTGGCAACATCTTTTAGTCAGCATTATGACAGCGTGTAAGGGCCAACCAATTGCATGATGCTAGGCACTGTGCTAACATATGAGACAATCCCTGCCCCAAAGAGCTTACAATCTAAACAGACAGGACAGGCAAAGGTCACTAACTAAATCAAGGGCATCATTTCCTGTAGCACTTACCTTTTCTCTAGAAATAGTCCAGCCAAATATGTGCTCAGCTCAACCTGCGCTTATCTTGGAAGATGGCAGGTTGAGGCATTATTGCATTTGAAGTTGGTTAGGTAAAGCAAACCCTAAATCTGCCTCGTCCTTTTAATAGAACAACCTTCTTTTAGAAGCTCATCCCATTAGCCTTGCTCGGGGGGGGGAAGAGTCTGTGGTGTGGTGGAGCTAGTTATCTTAAGAACTATTGTGTTTGCCAGAGGGACTTAAAAAAAACAGATGAAAGGAGGAGGAATGAGAAGAGAAAGGGATAAACTAGTAAGATGAGGGAACAAAGAAAGAAGTCAATGAGTGCAGCCTCCTCTTAATAAACAGATTTAGGAGGCATAGTATGCCACAATGACATACCACTGGAATTAACGAAGGAGTCCAAATGGATTTAGTTACCCACCTTGCTTAGGTGCCTTTGAAAACCCCACCACTAATGCATATGCCCATCGGAGGAAACGCCAGGAAATTCAGCCGTTTCTACATGAGGCTTTAAGACCTATATGGACCCCACTTATTCTCCTACAGTACTATATGAAGTAGCATCTTCCCCTAATAGAGGGGAAGGCAAGCCTGTTTCCAGTTCAATGGCCCAAATATAAGTCTCCCTCTCTTGTTTTAAATTCTTTGTTTAATTTGCCAGGCAAATGAGTCTAACTACATATGGAGAAACAGGTGGGTGACATAATGGACCAACTTTCAAGCTTACACAGAGCTCTTCTTCAGGTCTAAATACAACGTGGAACAGATTGTTAAGCATAAGGAGCTAACAACATGTTGCAAGAGACCATTCAAAGTTAACACTTCGGCAACTGTGGATACCGGGTTACTGTTGTAATGAGCCATAAACTCTGTGCCTTTACTAAGTCCGTGTTTTTTAGTGTCCAGCAAAAATGAATTCAAGTTCCCAGGATCATCTTTTGAAGACGGTGTGCAGGTTTCCTTTGAGGATAGGGAATAAGAGGTCAGATATGGAGTGATCACCCACCTTGCCTCTCAAATACCCTGGGACCAACACAGCCACACCACTGACAATCTAACTACATACAGTCAGACATAGATTGGTGGCAGAGACTATTAAAATCAGTCGCTGAATGGCAAAAAAAAAAAAAAGGAGGAAAGAAACATAACATCCATTGTCTGTGAACGTCTGTATAGACAGGTGGTCCTTCAATTTTATCTGCCAAATAACCCTTCACTGTAATTGCAGTAGTCTATTTTTCTTCCTGTTCTGTTCCAAACAGTGTCAAACATTGCCCCAATTCTCTGCTGGAAGCTAAACGGACCATATTATATTAGAGTTATCAAGCACAAGTCAAGCATTGATTCCAGTGGGGAAGCTCTGCTTAAAAATTGATGGTGCAATAAGACCCACTTTATTCCAGGAACAGAAATAGTCCAGAGCTCTCTCCATCATCAGGATGCACTTCAGCAGCCAGAGAGTAAAGAAGACAGAACTCATCTGTTCTTTGAGTCTTGTGGTCACCGGGGAGTCCCATCTAAGACTCAGATCTATAGGAATTTCCTGTTCATATATTTGGGACAAATTAGACTTTATCTTACACTAGAAATGCCAGTTCTTGAGCATTCCCATACTGAGTTCCAGAGACTAGATTTTTTCAGTTTGGCATTTTTTTTCTTTTTTACATAGGTTTTGCATGATATTGAGGGTGATTTGGGGAAATAAAACCACTTTGGTCTAGGACATATCATGCGTGTGAATAAGTCATAAACTAGATACTGCATCTCTGTTAAACTCTAATCTCCATTCCTCCAGGTGCATGCCTGAACCTAGCCGTCCCCACCTGCAGAAATGGAGTGACATTCTTCCTTCCTTTACTCCCCTCTCAGACATGCAATCCAAGTAGCAATCTAGCCCTTACAATAGACACAGGGCCAGAGTTTGCCACCCTTACTCTTGCTAAGTAGTACTTGATTCTATGAGTAGTCGCACTGATTTTCGGGGGGCTACTCACAGAGCAAAATCCGACTCAACATGAGAAATAGTGGCAGAACACATTGCAGCACGGACTGTAATCTTACCGCTATTTCTATTGGGGCAACAGCGGCAGCATCTTGTACGCTCAAGCAAAACAGCAGCACCGGCATTCAAAGTATTGTAAACAGGCGGCTCGTCCTTATCTCAGAGGATCCACCTTTGGACTCCTGCTTGGTGTGCCTAACACCAGGCACCTCTTCTCTCTTGACAGTTTCAACAGTTATCTTAGGGTTGGCCCCTGCAGAAGGGCCTCTTATATTTTACCTTTCCTTCCGTCCTGTTGACTGTCTACGCTGTGTAATAAATGAAATCAGGAAGATGTGGACAGCCTCTTAGTACTCCCTCTGGGTGGGATATCTTGCACTCTAAAGAGTGCTGTTTGAACCTTTTTTCTTTGCTACATACTTGCCACTTAGGATGAGGTCCTTAGCCCCATTCTTTTTACCAAGCTATCAGATCTCCAATGAGATTAGCAAAGCCTGAAAAATGTGAGATAGACCATCAGAAGGCATAAATCAGCCTAATTCCATTGAAGACATTCGACTATACTGCCTTACAAGCAGTTGAGAATCTGGCCCTGTGTTTTTTCAGTATTTACGAGTTCATATTTTATGAACAATTTGCCAAGGACATTACTGAATTGAAATCTCAAACAATAGCGAACAGGCCAGTAATGTTATTCTGAAATCTCACAGTGGTGGGAAATTAGTGATATTTAGCAGTCTCTGTGCAAAGTTCTGCTAATTTTGCAATGTTTAAAACTTTCTCCACTTTTTCTGTGGCTTTTTCACTACGCTAAACTCAGAGGATTAACACAGCTCTAGTCATGATGCTCTGTGTTTACCAAGTGAATGTTGGTTAAAGGGGAAAAAGTGGAGAACTTCAAACTTTCATTTCAATGCTACTTAGAGAATAAACATCTATTGGCAGGGTAAGAGCCTAAAAAGAAAGAAAAGAAGCTTTCTAAGCATTGTGGAATAAATCAAAAGGTTCGAATGAAAGCCTTTGAGTGTTAGCAAAACTACTTAATCTAGGATTTCAAGGGATGATCAAAACTATTTTCAATTATTCCTGATTTGCACTTCTTGTATCATTCCAGAATGAGCAAAGGCCTTTTTTCCCCCTAGCACTTTCCTTTATTTAAAGGAAATAAAAAGAAAGAAGCTGATTTCAATGATCAGCATCTCAACGTGTGGGGAAGTAGGACTTCAGTTTTCCCTGTAGAAAGTACTGAATAGGGCCAAAAAAAGTCAGCCAGTTCTTCACTAAAAAAAAGGAGAGAAAAACAATACAGAACGTTTGCTGAAATTGGACTTTTGTTATCTGTAGTGATATAGGAACACTATTTACTGTGAACAGAGCAAGCCTGATTCTAGAACACGGCGCAACTAGCTGCATGATAACAAGGTTATATGTTAGGAGCTAAAGACAACCCTATCGTTGGTCACAAAAAAATAAGACAGTTGTAACTAAGCTTGGAAAAACATGACACACTGAACATGACTTCACCCATGCCACAAGCTGCGCTTAGATTCCACAGTGTTTGCTCTGAATGCATCTTTAATGTTACAGGTGGTGCTGACATCTGACTAAAGAATCAGACCCAAAAGTAGGGGGTGTGTGTTAAATACCTCAAATCTCTAAATGCGAATTACAAACCCCAAATATACAACAAAAAGATATACCCTGCTATCTCACAAATTCACATTAATGACTGCAAGGCCCTTTGAGAATTAATGACTTTTGTAAATAACTGCATGACAAAATGTATTGACAAGAGGCAATTTTACTGCTATAAACCACTCATTTGCATCTTAAAGAGGACTAGTTGCTGAGGATCCCAGGATTTCTACAGTAGATTTCAGAGGCTCAAAGATCCAAAAGCCCTTGTAAACTTTCAGGTGTACAAATGACCAAAGTACAAATGAATGATATTTTACTGCATTGATGAGAATGTGGGTAAGTCATTTAAATAAATGTTTATTTACTTAGAAGTAAGAGACTGGAAGTCAAAGTATAAATCGCATGTAGAAAGTAAGCCAGATCTTGAGATGTTGTAAACTGGCAGGGGGGCGAATGAAGTCAGCCCAACTGAAGACAGACTGAGCTACACCATTTTACACCTTCTGAGGATCTATTTATTTCACACACACACACACACACACACACACACACACACACTTCCTTCTTGTAAAGGGGGGTGGGGGAAGAGAGAAACTGGAAGTCCCTTCATTGAAATAATTTTTTTACCAGCACTGCAAATACAGAGTTGACATTCTCAAACAAGTCATCCACACTTGTTATTTTAAGGGCTCAATCCTGTTCACATTAAAGTCAAGGGGTCTTTTACCCTTAACTCCCATGACAGCAGGATTAGACACAAATGTCAAACACCCATGCACTGCACATTACAAAAATATTTTACAAACACAGAACAACAACTTCACCACAAATAGTGGTTTACCTCGTAAATTCAAATTCCCTATTTCTTTTGTCACCGCCCTAGAGATTAGGTGAAGGCGGGGTGGGGAGGAAGCAAACAAACCCATAGATAACAATAATCTCTCACATTAACTCTTTATAGTGAAATGTAAAATAGACATCAGAATAATCCCTAACTATTTTCAATACTTGATCAAGTGTTTTCTAAGAGCTTAGACAGAGTGAGTATTTGAATAAACAATTTGAGCATTTATATGAGCCTTTGTATTCTAAACATTTCTGCCAGTACAGAAGAGCTACTTACCAGGACACCTTGCAGTGTTAGAAATATCTTGTGGTGCAAAATGTATCATATGTATTTTATACAAACTGCCTCTAAATAGCTTCAACTTAGCTGGAAAGAAACGTGAATATAATAGTATTTAGCTTGTTGCAATCAGCAGAAAAATCATGTCATTTACACTATCTAACAATCTCACACACACATGGGCCTAAAATCTCCTATTTCACCTAGAGATGGGCCCAAACCAAAACCATGTACCAAGCACCCTGAAACTTTGGAGGGGCTTGGAACTGAACCTGGAGCAGAATTGCATGGCTGGCCAATAACTTATGGGCTTGATCCAAAGTCCACTGACATTACTGTGGGTGAAATCCTGGCCCCACTGAGCTGAATGAATCCCACTGAATTCAGTGGATCCCTGAATCAGACCTTACATAAAGAGACCACCCCAAAACCCTAGATCCACTTAGCCTTGCTCTTTTTTGAAAAATCGAAGTCTGGATCTGAATTTTGTGGCTTGGGATCGTCTCTCACCCCAGGACTACCTTAACTTTGCTATTAACATATAATTTGCACCACTGTGTCTATTCATGCATGTACACATGGAAACTATTTTTAGTGCAGAACTGCTGATCAAGAGGTGTTTCACAATTTGTGTGTCTTCTTCAAATATGATTGAAGTCTGGCTGGGGATACTGACTGTCCAAAGATGGATTTTGGTTGGGCCTTTTTGATTACTTGACAGCAATGTACAAATCTCCAACAGTGTGCAGCTGGGACCTCATCACTAAAACACACACAGCCCCCTCTGTATTCCTTGTATTCAGGGATGAGAGAAAAATGGGTAAGGGGGTTGGGATACAAAAATAAAGCACCCTTTGGGGCCAGGAAGAGAGGAGAGGTTATTGTGGATGGGGATGAGGAGGAAGTAAGGGGCCAAACTCTGTCCTCAAAGAGTCAAGCTGCCATTTCAGCAACAGTCTCTCTCACGCTGAGCTACTTTTAACTCACTTTCCAGCGTGAAAGTTGTGTTCGGCAGGTGACGATACTTTATACAGAAGAAAATTAGTTGAGAACAACAGTTAGGCTATTTGCTGCTGAAAGGACTCCATAGGGCAGGGGTTCCCAAGCTTTTCACTCAGGTGACCCACCTACAGCATTTTGTCTGTTTTTTGCAACCCACCCAAGGTCAAAATTAATGGGGGTGGGGCGTGCACCTAAAATCATAGGCCAGCACCCTTCTCCTCCTCCTCACCCCAACAACCCACAACAGCACCCTCCAGCCCAACAACCCTAGTCTGGGCTGGTGTGTAGGAAAAGCCCCACGGGATGGGTGGGAAGAATGGGACAGCAAGCCCACCCCAGACTCACCCAACAGTGACAGCTCCTCTCCCTGTCATGATGGAAGGGTGACCGGTCCAAACCTGAGGGGCACTTGATCTCCTGCATCAAGTGTCAACACCTGGAATGGAAAGCTGGGCCCCAAAGGACAGAAGCCACCACTGTGGGGTTGGCAGGTCAGGCTCACTCTCCAACCTCCCCCCGAGGTCTCTCTTCCACACCGGGCCTGCAACCAATCTAGCACTTTCTTGTGACACGCTGCTGGGTCAGGACCCACCATTTGGGAAACACTGCTTTAAGGCAGGAATGGGAAGGATCAGGGTCTAGTCTAGGGCACCTAAAACAGAGAGAGAAAGCATAAAAAAAATTGTATTAAAAAAAAGCTGCAAAAATTACTCTATTACTTTCCCCCATATTTTTGATCTCCTTCCAGCAGGAGCTACTTGTCTCCATGAAGAGATACCCCCACACACTCTTCTTAATTTTAAAAAAAGAATTAAATGTGAAATTAATCCACCACATTCTAATGTCGATATAAGACACACTAGGGTATGAATTAATAGGCTAAGGGTGTATAGTGGATAAAGGCATAAGTCACCTGAAGTGCATCAATAATAATACACTTTCTACCAGTTGATCAAGACAGCTGACGCTTCCAATAGTGAACACTTACTGTGAACTGCTCATGAGGATGACTCTACAGACCAAGAATTATTCATAAACATTATCTGGTGAACAACAGAAAGCTACGAAAATTATAAGCTGCCCATGAACAATGTGTAAACATGGCATTGCAGGAAAAGAGGCTACATTACTAAATGAGAATTATCCATTCAGCTCTAGTAAGTAGCTTAGAAGTTAGACTGTACAGTAAATATGGTCCAGGAATACATAAACAAGAAAAACTACACCATTAATTAAAGTGTAAACTGTAGCATTAGGCATTTCCCCACTGTTATTGTCTATTCACATGTGCTGTGGTTCCATGCTGTAAATCGAGTATCGTAACTTTAAGGCTTAGATTTCTAAGTCACTTAAGAGAATTGAGTGTCCAAAGCCCTTTCAAAATACCAGCCTAAATTTATTCTTTGCCTTTAAAAAATGTTCTCAAACAAATAGACATTGAAGCTGGCTGTTTTAGCATTCAACGCTAAAGTGCTTAGCTTCCTGCTAACCTCATTTTCTAGCACCTTGGTAGTTCAGGCAAACAGAGTCTATTTACAGCCTTTCCTAAAAGCATCTGAAAAAGAGTTGCTGGATTTTCTTTTGATTCACTAATGCTCTTAATCAGCCCCTAGAAAACCTTTGGAAAAGCAGAGAAAATTTGAAATAGTTCAACCCCCTCCTCCCCCCCCGCACTATTGTAAAGAGCCACATCAACTGAATGTTACAAGATTCTTCTACGTATTTATCAGTGTGTTTATGCTTCAAGTCAAAACACGTTTGAGTGGATGCAAAAGCTCAGCAGAACACAACAGTTAGATCTGATGAGAATGGCAAAGCTTAGCAGAGCTTGTCAGCTGAGAGTTTTGCTCACTGGAGTGGATCAATGAGTTTCTGAAACTCATCTGAGTTGGCCAAGGGTCAGTTTCCCTGGTGATGAGGAACTTGGCCACTTGTGAGGGAGAAAAAAAGACAAGAGAGAGGATAGATTCCACTTGTCCTGAATTGCAAGAATGCAACCTTATTGGTCAGGTTTGCTTAACTTTTACTGAAAGAGATAATGATCTTGAGCTCACATGCAAAATCTGCCCCTTACAGAACGGTGCTGGGAGTGTTAAGGATCAGAGAAACGGATAGAAATAAATAGGGAAGTAAACAGGCTACAACAACTGGTAACAAAAACATAGTGAGAATCTGGTCTCAGTGACTCCTGTCTAAATCTGGAGTAACTGTATTGAGTCTAGATTTACATAAATTGAAGCGGAGTTCAATTGTTTGTTAGCTTGAAACATGCATGTGGGTTTTTAAGCGATGCATTTTAGAGCAGTAATATAAATATATTTCAGTTTGGAGCCCAATTGAGCTTCCCTTGTCAATTAGAGTTTTAACATCAATTTCAACTGGAGCAGGAGCAGACACAGTCCAGATTTATTTTTATTTGCATGAGTTTGAGCCATTGCAGTCAATGCACTCTGACAAGGAGAAATACAAAGCTGGCTTAATGCACGACCCAAATATCCTCATCAAACCTAAGAATTTCAGCTGATAAGTATTAATTCAACAAACTGAAGGACCCACAAAGCAGCGTACGACGGGGTGAAATTAAAGGAAAAAGCTAACAAAGGTAGTCAAAAGTTTCTCTCTACATTGAGGGGAGATGGCTGAAGTCAAACAGTAAGCAAATTCTTCATCCCACCCACACAGAACCCAGCAATTCAAAGGAAAAAAAAAAGGAATGAATCAAATGATAGGAGACCAATGCTTAACCATAAATGCCGTTTTAAGATGCCTTCTCCGTGGCATAATAATGAGGTTTTCAGCACTTCTGGATGAACATTCGCTCCTGAAAAAGGGAGGGAAGGAGCCTGCTGTCCTTTGCAAGTGCTTACTTGAAGTACTATGCATACTGATGGGATTCACCCGCTACAGAGGGCCAAATTACGTTACAGCATAGTCTATGGTGCTAGCTGTTTACACAAGGGTGAATTTCAGCCATAGAGCATTGTTTTAAGTCACATGAGTCAAACTGACATGGGCAGTCTTCAGAGCCTTTCAGGTTTAAAATATTTGGGACAAAACCCATTAACATTGTTTTTCCCTCCTCTCTTCCCCTACGAGGTTCTGATATGGTGTCATGACTGCCTGTTATTGGCCAGATTCTGATCATATTTCCACCAGCAATGAATTAAAGGTAACTCCACTGACATCATTCAGACTCATAGCTAACGGACTTACTCTGGATTTACACCTATATAACTGAGGTCAGAACAGGGCCCAATACCAAAAGCGCTATGATCTTGTCTCTGAATAACATTGGTGGTTTTTTTTTTCATTTGTGGGTATTAGAAAATTTACATATTCATCATTAATCTTCACAGTTCTCACAGACTCTTGTCTATTAACTTAAGATGCCCAACTAATGAACTGACATAAGACTTATTATTGAAATGGAGGAAGCAAGAGAAACAAGCTAGTTCATGCAAGCCACCTCAGTGGAGTGACACTCAAAATGGAAATCAAAACAATTTTTAAAAAAAAAAGTGTCTGATATAATATCAGTGGTTTCGAGAGAAAATATTTTACAGCCTTTTCATGGAAACAACAATCTCAAAAGGAGATAGCTACACCAGGTCCATATGCAATCACTGTACCAGCTCCAACAAAACCAGCATTCCTCAAATGGTCCCACTGCCTGCTACTTAGAGGCTAATTAGCACCCGGCACTTCTGCACTCAAGAGCAAGAGGCATGGTGAATGGAGAAGTCACAGGGAATCAATGCTGCTGAAACACAAGTCATAGCCAGAGAGAAACCTGCATCTGGCATTGCAGACATTTCAGAATAATTTTTGTACAATAGTTATTGCTACTGCTTGCAAAGACACAAGTTAATCACCTCCATTTCAAAATGGTAACGCCATCTTATGCTCACGATCTTTACTTTCAAGGTCAGCAAAGTACGGATTGGTCTCGTTTCCTAACGAGTAACACATATTAATTTGATCACAGCAGGGGAGAAACATGTACTTCATATGCCCTTATGAAAAGCTGGTTTCAACTAAGGCCCTTAGAAGTGAATGGACTACAGGATCTATTACATAGTTAATCCATGGCATTTTTAAAAAAGTATATTAATGAGTGACAAGGAAATATTCTAACTAGGTTTATTCTTGGTAACTGTATTATGGTTATTAGACATCTACAGCCAAGCTGTAACAACAGTGCTATATTTGTAGACATGTACAGACATAGGGTAATAAACAAGAAAGCAATAAAAACCTTGCTAATCCCAAACACTTCAATTACGTGAATGTACTTTAGGATAAATGAAGTCTATCTGACCTCTAATTTCATCTATCCAGATACAAAACACTATGTAATGAAAGCCACTACTGTAGTCAAATGGGTGACTTTGTTCATAATCTCAACAATAAAATTAGACTTCATGATTTCTCATATTTCAAACATTACTAATATTCTTGAACTTCTCTGGTCTGTAATATGATTAAAAGCCAACCGCTCCTCCATAATTTCTTCCATTCAAAACGATCTACTCAGTATATTCACAAACATGTCAATAGTCCACTTCCAAAAAGGAAAAAAAAACCCTCTCATTAATCCACCTCTCTTATTATCCAGGATTAAAAACAAAAACTTAGTCAAAATGATTGGCCCCATGCCCAGAAAAAACGATGAGATTGATAATACAGACTTAATAATCCCCTTCCTAAAGAATCACTTTTTCTACTTCTTCTACAGAATGCTTTGAAAAAAGAATTGAAAACAAACAAAAAAAAAAACCCTGAGAAACGTCACATCTCCCAGAAAAGTTTATTACTCTGTATTTTTTGGTAAATAGGAATGCTTCCACTATGTTAATTGACATTCGCCATCTGCTATAGTGGTAATATGTGAAATCACAAACTGTATCAGTGATTAGCCTGGAAGAGCCTAAAACATTTCATTAACATTTCCAGTATCTCATTTCACTCATGAGCAGTTTAAAATTATGGCATTTGTATTCTGATGCAAGGTCAATCTTCTTTTTGAAAGTGTTTTATTTTTGCAATTCAAGTTGTTTACACCATTATCTTGACACAAATAGTTACAACTTAAAACTAAGAAAAAATGGGTTTCTTGGTTTCTTTTTTTTATAAACTAAAAACAAAGAAAAAAGATTGATGTGCAATTCTCTGTAGATACAAAAAGAATTTATAGGTGCTTTTCATCCCAAAGCACCCACATTCGACAGGGATCACTTCAGCCACCAACAATATGCATCCACCTCAGAGGTGGAATAAGGCAGATGTTTAACAGTGCACAGCAACAACACGCAACAGTTTAGGGACAGAAACGAAGAATTCAACACCCAGAGGGCATTAGGGAGGCAGAATGTAGTTACTATGGTTTAAGATTACTAATCTGCCAAGCCTCATGCAGAACGTCCCTCAGCAAAGGCAGAGCAGTTCTTAGATTGGGTAGCACATGTTAAATCCACTGTGGATGCAAGAGCACTGCTCTGTTTTAGAAGCCGGCCAGCTAGCCTCTTCTTCCAGCTGAAGAGGACCACACAGCGGCAGGGGAAGGGAACTGCTACGTGCAGCTCCCTCTAGTGCTAAGGCCCATGTTTACCATGACGGTTAGGCAGCAGCATCCAAGAAAGACACACACTGCTTCTGTCAAAGGAGGCAGAAAGAAGGGGAACTTGACTGCCCAGGCTGAATCACTCCCTTTGGTGCTGAAATTCAGCGTCAGGGAAATAGGGCACAGGACGAGCTTGTCTGTGAGGAAAGGGGGACAGCAGAGAAGGATACATCTGAGGAGAGCGCTTGAATCAGTGCAGGGAAAGAGCTTGCAGAAGGTGATTAGGCAGCTTGGAAGGCAAAGAGAGTCGAGGCGGTGAAGAAAACTGCGAGGAGAACAGAATCTTCAGGGGGGAAGGAAGCAGACAACCTGGAGGCTTTACAAAGTCACAAGCAGCAGAGGGTGGCACACTGAGAGATAGCATACCGTGGCCCTTCTACCAATCTTTTCTTTTTGAGGGGAGAGGGGGGTTTACAATGTCAACCTCTAGCAATTACCCAAACTAGAAGCTGGCCAGAATAGGAGCTCTAGTGAAAAGTGCCATGGACACCACTGACTGCAGTTCTCTCTCTCAATCTCCCTATCGAGAAAACGAGCATTTACAAATAAGCAGACAGGAAAGACAGGTGTGTCACACATGCAATAGAATTTCTCCTAGGAGATGCCCGCCTAGGAACCATAGACCAAATTCTATCCTCAGTTACACCTTTCCTTATACCCATCCCCCCATGCACAGGCCTGTACATCAGGGTAGCGTTCGGCCTCATCTCATCAGGTGTTCATGGTGGGTCAACTTCTGATAACCTTATTTAGATCTTACTTTACCAGTAGCCCTATTGATTTAATGCTCTATATCCAGAGAGACAAACGTAGGCAGTCTTTTTTTTTTGCACTGCAAATAGCTACATAGTTTTAGTACTGTGCCACCCTATCTCACCCATCATCTTTAATCTGGGGGCCATTCTGTCATGCGTCATAAATACATCAATTTACCAGGAAAAGAAACGCTTTTCATCTTATTTTATACAGAGACAGTCTTCCACTGATTTGGTCACTCTTTTTTTCCACAGGTGAGCTCTGGAAAGGAGCCATCAACCAGGGAGATCTTTTCAGATTGCTGCTAACTATGAGGCTGCTACCAAGGCAGGCATCATCTCCTAGGAGCAAG
The DNA here is from genome assembly GCF_015237465.2 of Chelonia mydas. NCBI lineage: Eukaryota > Metazoa > Chordata > Testudines > Cheloniidae > Chelonia > Chelonia mydas. The sequence continues at coordinate 92,488,137 of NC_057855.1, forward strand.
AAGCAGCCGCCACTACTGCCTAGCAAGGGAGGCCGACAGATCTTCCACAGGACAGCAGCTGAGAGGCACAACTTGCTCTATCAGAAGCAGCATTTTAACTGTTAAAGAAAAAGAAATCTCTCAAACCTATGCAAGCTGTGAATAAAATTAAAGTTTAATAATATATAACAAACAAGATCCTAGAATAAAAATTGTTTTGAAAAGTTTGCACTGATAAGGCAAATCAAAATGCATTTACTAAATAAAATACATTAATAGATCTGAAAAAAAAAATGTAAAGGAAAACAATACCTGAAAAATCTCTCTTTGCCATCGAGGCGAACCATGTGCAAAACTCAGGGAAGCAAAACAAACATAAAAATTGAACCATAAATAGCTACTAAATGAATTCATAATCTGCGTGCTACCATGTTGTTCTTAAACATTATAGAATTGAAAACCCAAATTTGCAGAAGACAAGGAAATTTTGCATTGGTTCTGCTGTTTGGAGAAGGGAGGAAGACGATTTACTAATAACTCCAGATACAGAAAAGTGCCAGTCTTTGCAAACGGTACTAAAAGGGAATTTAGAAAGAGTTAATGCAGCAAACCCCATCACAAAACGGTCACTTTAAGTAATCCCTACACCTGATTTTCCTAGTTTTCTCAGCAATAAATACATTTAGTTGTATCCCGTGTCCCAGACATAAGACAATAGTATTGGAAGCTCTCAAATAAGTACCTCACCCAAAGATGGATGCTATTCCAGGCAAATATTCCAACTTCAACTAATATGATAATACTTCTCCTCCTTCTTGAAATGAGACCATTTTGAAGACTGATTCTTCAGTGGTTCATTGCAGCACTTCAGTTTTAAACCTGATCTAATGAGCAGCAATAGAAGTTACGGCCTCTAAAGATAAGCAATTGACAAGTTAGCATATTAATGTACTCATATGTCACATAAGTCACTAGAAAACAGTTTGCAGCATGACCCATATATTTGACCCTATACATGCAAACCTTGTTTACTTCTTAAATATAAAGCTACTTCCTGCTGGCAAAAGTCCTGATTAAAATAACACAGATTGTAGTAATTTATAACGAAAATCTATTGCTTAAAATTCCTCAAAGTTGCAGATAATATATCATTAGTTAGAGTAAAGCTTTAAAAATCAGTCAGCAGAGTCCACTTCAATCTCTGCATGATAATAAAGGATTATTATGTGGAGTAACCTATTTATGAAAAGGAAACAGTGTGCTTCTTTCAGACCCCATCAATTGCTTTAATAAGGAATTGAAAAGCCTGGCCTACTTTATATGCAGATCACCATCCCAGTTGCATAAGGATTTACAATAGACAAAACAAAACTTTTTGTTGTAAATAAGGGCTGTTTGTTGAAATCACACAATGTTTGGATCTAAAAATTATTTACAGGCTACTAAGGCTCTATAAAGTTTGTGTATCTCACTTGTTAATTAAAATGTTTTCAATATTCTTCAGGAAGGAAAGAAATGTACATTTTAGATGTGAAGGTAAAGATTCAAGTAACACAAGCCCAAGTCTAAGGCAGAACAGAAAACATATTGACTATGTTTACTGATGTTCTTATTAAAACCCATATTGAGATTAAAAGGTAATTGATTAATAAACCCCTCTAAAAATTTAAACTACTGTATTTAGTAGGAGTTGTTTATCAACTGGGTTAGGATTGCTGCACTGTTACTTTCTATTTAGATAGGGAAAACATGAAATTGTTCACATTGCTGAAAGTTAGTATGATGTATCTATCAATCTCTAGCAGACTGAGGGGACCCAGGTTCTAATCTCACTTCTGAAGTTTCTTTGCAAGTTTGTTTATTCATTTACGTGTATGGCTGTGTGTTTAATGAGGTTGTGTGGCGGCCCCTGCTGGTGTGCATGCTTATTTTAAAAGTACTACACCTGGCAAGAAAACAAACTGGTAATTCCAATTAAGTTAGAAAAATAAACTCTGTTGTTAAATGTATAAAAATATCTAATTTAATGCAGAAAATATACATTACAAGTAGAGTAATGTTTTATTTAGTATGAAAAAATCTTAAACCACTGAACATTATTGGCTGTGTTAGAGCTGCAGTGTAATGAATTGAGAAGGGACATTAATTGTTCAGTTCACTATGATGTCATGTTAAATGTCTTTTATTAATGAACTGTTACTCCCATCTGAGGCAGCTGATTACCTCTAGTCCATTGCTAAGTCCTCTTAGTTGATTTCAATGAATCACTTAAACCAAACCCAAAGGGGGGGAAAAAAATCCAAATAATTTACAGTTCAATCTATAAAGTCCTAGAACTACATTCCCTTAAAGAAGGTCTGGCTTCCTATAACTCAAGCAAGATGGTTTGATTTAATGCAGCTGACATATAGATCTATTTTACATTTTTTTAATTTCAAAAATACAACACATTAAAATAGGTTCAATTTATCAAAGCTAAGAGCAACAATTAAGTAATAATGTACTTAAAGTGCAAAGGCACTTTAACACAAGAAAGTGATGCCCAGTGGCTATACTTGTAATTGAAACAGCAGTATTGTATATTATTATTTACAAAAAAAGTTATAGTCCAGGAAAAAGATCTTTGGAGATCTTCTACATAATACATTACCTTTCCACTTTAAATTGAAGAGAAAAAAAAAGTCCCCCTTCCTCCCAACTCAAAAAAAAAAGAGAATTATGCAAAAATCTATTGTCGAAACATTCATTTGCAGAGACAGTTCCTAAGGGGAGGGAAAAAAGAAGAAAGATGTAGAAATAACTTAAAGGGACCTTTGCAAAAGCAACACTACACCCTCAGCACAGTATAAGAGGGTTGTGTTTGCTTGTTTTCAGAATTTAAAAAGTGGAAATATTGAGAATGTGACAAGTCACACTGATTCAGAGCTCAATACCAATCAAGTTTGACTTTAAGACCCTTTTAAAATGCCTCCTCCTCCCCCCCCAATCCACCCTCACAGCTGACTAATTGCAGTTTGTTTTTCCAGAACTTCGAGGTAGTCTGGTTCCGTTTGTAGCTTTCCTTGCAGCAAAGGATGCTCGGGTTTAGACTGTTCTGCAAAATATTTCCTGGGTGTTCCATACAAAACAGTCTTATTTATCCTGTCCTGGTTTTGGCGTCTGGATTCATAGGAAGGAGCAAACTGCCTTTTGGGTAAGGTGCAAAAGTTATAATGAACAACCCCTCCACTGGGGAGTTCCTTGACCCTCTCTGCAATGTTTTGATACAGCAGCTCTGGCTCCCTTGGCGAGGACTGCTTTTCCAGCAATTCAGCGGCACTGATTGTAAATGCAAGGCTGGCGGAGTCTTCCTTTTTGTGGTCAAGATTGCTATAGCTAAACTCATGGAGATTCCTGTAGTATGCAACTGGATCCCCTTCCTTTTGCATGTAGATTGGGTTTTGGCACATCTGCCCGACAGGAGGGGGGATGTAGTTATAAACATGCCCTTCAGTTTTATCGTGGCTCTCCATGTTGTAAGACCCATACTGCAGCTGAAATGAACTTATGTCTAAGTTGTTTGCACTGTTGGGCACGCTTGGCACTCCCTTTCGGCGTTTCAGAACAAAGACAAACAAGCCTGCCCCAAAACAGACAGACAAGATAAACACAACCAGCAAGCCTAAAATTAAGATAGAGAGTGGAACTTCTGTGTGTATTTCTGGATAGGAGCTGGGCGAGACGCTAAGGGACTGTGGTGTGTCTGTGTTATGACTCATAGAGAAGAGAGTAGAATCTGACAAGTTAGGGTTCTCTGGACAGATGGCCTCTTTGCTCAGGAATTTCAGATGTTCTCCTGAGTGCTTAGCTGGAGACTCGCATATGACCTCATTGATAACTACAGGGGGACTTGACTGTTGATTGTTCTGCTCAGTGACATGCTCTATCCAGTTCCTGAGCCCCATTATGTCACACGTGCAATCCCAAGGATTTTCTTGGAGGTCTATCTGAATTAAAGCCGAGAGCTGGTCAAGGATGCCTCTCACAGGCAAGTATGAGAAGTGGTTGTTCCTCAGATTGAGCCTCGTGAGGGAAGTACCACCAAACACATTATCAGGCAAAGACCTCAGCAAGTTGTTGTTCAGAAATAATAGATGAAGGTTGCTCAGAGCATCAAAAGTGCGTGGCAGGATTTCCTTAATGACATTATACTCTAAGTAGAGATACTGCAAGCTCTGCAGTCCATTGAACATAGAAGGGTACAAGATTTCAAGGTAATTGCCATTGAGATAAAGTCTGCGTAAACTGGTGAGGTTTGTAAAGGCACCTTCCTGTATCACTGCAATCCTGTTGTTTCCTAAATGTAACAAATCCAGAGAGCTGTATTCAAGGAGATCAGTTTTATAAACAACCTGTAGATAATTACTTGTAAGGTAAAGTTTCTTTGGACTGGTGGGTTTGGGGTGGAGATCTGAGATGTTACTGATCTTTTTCTCTTGGCAGTTAACATTTAGACCATTGTCAGAGCTTTGTGAAGTGCAGACACAGCCACTTGGGCAGGTGATGGGCACAGGGGACTTGGTCTGGTAAACCATGATAGGTCCGAAAATTTGCCTGTCTTTTGACACCGTGACCCGAGGCGTTGGACGGTTCCTCGTTTTGGGTGGCCGGCTGGCTTTTGGGGCTCTGGTGGGGCTGACGGCAGGGTTGGCCGTGGGTGAGAGCCTCTGGATGTGCGTGTCTGAGTGGGAAGGGTGCTTTTCCCTCTGGTGAGAGTCACTGGAACTTTTCCGAGGGCAGAGGTCTTGCCGCGTGAGCTGGGTCACGTCCTTCCCATGCAGCCGGAAGGGCGTCTCACAGACGATCTCCCCGACAAAGACGGTGATGGTGTCCAGCCAGGCTTTGAGGGGGAGCAGGTCGCAGGTGCAATTCCAAGGGTTCTCCTCCAGCTGGATCTCCATGATCCCACCAATGTGCTCCAGGATGCCAGCGAAGGGCAACATCTTCAGCCTGTTCCCCCTCAGGTCCAGGTGGGTGAGCAGGACGAAGCGGAAGACGTTGCTGGGCAGGGACAGCAGGAGGTTGTCGTTGAGGATGAGGACTTTCAGCTTGTTGAGCTGGCTGAAGGCTCCGGCCTCTATGGCACTGATATAGTTGTAATCGGCCTGCAGGTATTCCAGGCTCTCCAGGCCCAGGAAGGTGTCCTCCCGGAGCACCTCCAGCCTGTTGTTGTTGAGGTGCAGCCTCTTGAGGGTCCGCAGGCCACTGAAGGCCCCGGTGCGGATCTCCTGCATGTCGTTGTTGCCCAGGTGCAGGGTCACGGCGTTGGAATAGTTGACGAACTCATTGGGGTGCAGGCGGGTGAGGGCGTTGCCGCTGAGGAACAGCTGGTAGATCTTGGAGGGGGGCGGCTGCAGCAGGCTGACGGTGGTGAAGCCTTTGTTCTCGCAGTTGATGTTCAGCACGTTCTCCTTCTCCTCGCAGGGGCAGCGGCTCCGGCTGCAAATGTCTTTGGCGGGCTTGCGGCTCTCCGTCGTGGGCGAGATCCCAGCCACTGTCAACACACTGAGCAACCAGACCCCCTTCAGCATCTTTAGGCGCCGCGCGGGTCCCAGCTCCGGTACCTGCAGACAAACCTGCAAGCAGGTGGGGAGGGGAAGGAGAACCCCAGTTAAGGAAGCCAGGAAAAGGGGGAGCAACAAGGCAGATCAGGGCAAAAGCCCCCCCACACACACACACCCTCCTCCCACTGGCCCTGGGGGCAGCTCGCCCTGCCCCAGCCCCTGCTAACCCCCTGCCCCCCGAGTTACCCCAAAACTGGCTCAGACCCCCCCCCGTCTCCAAACAGCTGCAGGGGACCCCCCCCCCACACACACCCAGCAGAGCCCCTCCCGCTGCAGAGCCGCCTGCCTCTGCTCAGCCCCGAGCGGCCCCGCTCCCGGGCGGCTCCTTGCGCCCCGACTCCGAGCGCTCCCCCGACCCGGGCGGCGCCAGCGGGGAGCCCCGGACCCCCCGAGCCCGCGCTCTCCCCCCCCCGCCCCCGCAGGGCCGCGGTACTCACGCCTCAGGACCGCACCCGGCTCCCCGCCCGCGCACCGACCCACGCGCTCCGCATCCCGCCGGCCGCCGGGGAGACCGGCCGCCCCGCGCCGCGCTGCGGTCCCGGCGGCAGCAAGAGGCGGCCGCTCCGCATGGAAGTTTCGCCCCGCGGGCTGGGCAGGGGGAGAGACGCCGCCGCCGCCGCTCCCGTCCCGGCTGCAGCCCGCGCCCCGCCGCTGCGCCGAGCGGTTTGAATCCCGAGGCTTTTGCAGGCTGCCCTTGGACGGAGCCGGGGCTGACGTCACGCCCGGGGATGGGGCTGCCGGGGGGAGGCACGTCTCTCCCCCCCCCCTTCCCTCCCCGCCCCACTCCCGCCCCGCAGCCTCTTCTTGCGGGGTCCCCCCCACAACCCCGCTCCGCTGCCTCCGGAGCGCTGAGCTCGCCGCTACACCGGCAGCGTGGCCCTCCCCAGCAGCCGGGGGAGGGGGCGGCAAAAGCCGGCTTCACCTGGATCCTGCCAGGGTTTGGCCCCCGAGTCTCCCCCCCCCGACCCATTTCCACCCCCCCACCGCAGTCGCACGGTCCAAAGCCAAGAGGCGTCCAGCAGCTTCGGCTGCACACCAAAATCTGGCGGCCGGAGCAGAGGGTTCCGCAAAAAACCCGGAGCCGGCATCCGGATCCAGCCAAATTTTGGCCCCGACCCTCGCCCCGCAACATCCCTAGCGCCTACCTCCGTACCCAACGCTGGGAGAGCTGCAAAGCCACCTAAGGGGGTCTGAACACGCCCGCCTCCCCCTCCGCGGGGGTTGACAGGGAATGGAAGAGGTGTTTCGAAATCCCTTACGCTGCTTGGAGTGGCTCAGCCAAGAGCTGACCAGGCTCAAACAACATATAATGTGATCATTCACACCGGCTAGACTATCTGGGCTGCCAAACTGCCAGGGTTACGGTATGAGATTTGGCTGCCGCTAGAAAAGAACGAGATGTCAGAGCCGGGTTGCTGGGGCTTCACTTAAGCACAATGCATTGGATACAGTTTTATCTGATGTAAAAGGAGGGCTGAACTTGCTGTCTGTTGAGAAGGTAAAACTTTGGGGGGGGGAGGTCTATCGGGGGGAAGGACAAGATCATTCATGACGATTGTTTTCCGGTGCTCCTGTGCCAAGATGCAGTATTACCAGAGTTTTATAGCGGGGGATCTCTATTTATGAAGTTAAACGTAGAGATTTTCTGGCCAAAAATTTGCTGGACCTGGCAACACCTAGGTGTCTGCTGTACGAGGTTGTGCGGCTGTTTAACCAGGTTGTGTAGGAGCTCAGATTTTAGGAACAGCAACATGTGTTGCCTATTCTGCTGGGGGCTTGGGGGGGGGGGGGGGGGGGTCAAAAATAGGATAAGAGCCATCAGGCTTCCAGCACTGGATAGATGTCTCTGAGATGGTGCTGAGCAGGGATGCACTGGCTTGGCGTTGCAATCTGAGCAGCTGCACTTATTCTCTGTTTAGGTATTTTAGGAAATGGGGAGGGGGAGCCTGAAAAAAAGGATCAGGGTGTTGGAGTCACATTTTTGCAATGCTGCTGCTCCAGCCCGCAATAGGGTCTGAATTTTTGGGTGCCCTAGGAGCTGTTACATGTTTCCCCACACACACATACAGTACAGCGTGGGGCCAAAATTTGCCAAGATCCATGTACTGGATCCAGAATTTTGCAGTGGGATGCATCAACGTCCAGAATTTTTTGCAGCCGTTTTTTGCTTGTTTTCTCATTCGACATTAGAATTTGAGGGCAAAATTTGGCTGGATTCAGAAGCATATATATGCTGGGTCCAGGTTTTTGTAGTGCTCCTGCTCTGGATGATTATTTTTTTTCCAGTAGGCATGTTTAGATTGTTCTCTATTTTGAGGATACAATTTGGAGACTTTGGGACTAAAGATATGCAGGACTTTCCTGGGGGGAATACTTTGGAGTGCCAGTGCCCGCACACACAGGCATTTCCCTCCCCCCCCCCCCCCGGCCTCCTTCCATGCACCACACCTATACACAACACTGTAACATCCTTAACACTCTCTTGAGAAATGCACAACTCTCTCCAACAGACTGCAAAAGCAGAAGGCAACAGTAAGTCCACTGCATTTCTTTCTGATGGCTTTATGTATGCATGTGCGGTTTTGTGCATGAACTATTTTGACATGTAGTGTGTACTGGTGTTAAAGTGTCCTGTCCTGGACTTGGTTTGTGGGACTGTATATGCTGGACTTGCATACCTGTGTCTTAGAACCAAGGTGCATTTATGTCAGTTGCTAATGATGTCTGTGGAAAGAGTATTCACACACTGCGCATCTCAGCAGTAATTGCCAGCTGTATGTGGGATGGAAGGAACAGCATGTCAGGGGATGGCAGAAGTAATAAGCACAGAGAAGATGCTGATGCCATTACACTACACGTACATATGTACAATGATCACGGTAGTAGGAGGAGTAAAGGGGATATTTAGGAGCAAAGTTATGATTTTCTCAGTACACCATAAATGTTTTATAATCCCTTTACTTAACAAGTAAATGGTAAAAGCATTTGCTTTTCTGCCTGTTTCCCCCCCTCCCCTTGACTTCATTTAATTAAAGCCAGATCAATTCCAGGCATTAGGATTGTGGGGTAGCCTCAATCTGATGGTGGCCTTCAACAAACTTCAATTTTATACTTACATTCTCGGTTGTCAAAGGAGTCAACAGGCAGAGAGGCTGAAGTGGTTTAGGGAGATGCTGGTTTCTGCCCAGAAATGCTGGCTTTCCAGACAATTTTTGTTATCCCCCACACCTCCCCCCACACACACTTGGAGGAAAAGACTCATAGATCAGGTCATTTGTGATCATCTAGTCTGATCTCCTGCCTAACACAAACAATAGGACTTACCTGAATTAATTCCTGTTGGAAGTAGAGCACATCTTTTAGAAAAAAACATTCAGTCTTGATTTAACAATTTTGTGTGATGGAGAATCTACCTTGGTAAGTTATTCCAATTGTGAATTACCTTCACTGTTAAAAATTTGCACCTTATTTCAAGTTTAAATTGTTCTAGCTTCAGTTTCCAGCTACAGGATCTTTTTATATCTTTGTCTGCTACATTGACGTCCCCTCTCTTATCGAATCTCTGTTCTCCATGTAGATATTTTTCAAGTGTAGAAGGATAGGAATGAACTGAAGGACTCGCTTGATCCAAGCCTAGACAGCTTCAAATAGTGTGAGAGCACCTTATGCAGGTTAAATATGCTACAGCAGATGGAGGCTCCTGCATGGTCTTAGAGCCTGCATGGTATCCCTTGGCTATTAAAAAGAATTGAATACAATATAGGGATACAAAGTGCTACACAGATCAATACCCTTACAGAACTCCGCTAACCATACTGTCTTCCTCTTCATAGGTGTGGATATCATGGGGCAGGTTTTCTAACTCCGTAGAAACATGGACTGGGGGAGACTTTCTTCAGTCATAATATCAGATTTTCTGAAGGAAGAAAAGTTGGTGAGGGTCAAACACCTTTCCATATACAGGTGGTAAAAATTTCTGGCAAAAATCTCATCATCCAGTAAAAGAGGAATGAAAAAAGGGAGAGACCTTCTCTAAGGTCCTGTGGTGTGAGATGCAAGACGAGAATGGGAAATCTCTAGAAAGCTTATGCTCAAATAAATTTATTAGTCTCTAAGGTGCCACAAGTACTCCTTATTTTTTTTCTAGAAAGGTAGAAACTCAGCTGAATTTCTGTTAGGTGAGCAATAGCTACCTTTACTCATCAGCTGGAAACCATTGCCCCAAGGTGAACGTGTGCTGGAATGGCTAGGTGGTCTGAATGCATTTGTCAGGAATGGGTACATGAAATGCTTCACCGTCCTGTTAGTTAAACAAGGGGTTAAGACTTGAGCAGTGAAATGATGTCTGCAAAGCATTTGCATCCTTGCATTCTCCTTGTTGCTGAAGTTTTAACATCTATTTCAGTAGCTCTTGGTATTCCAGCCCATCTCTCCTTGAGCTACATAATCTGAGGACTGTAATCATCTCACAGACACAAACCAATCCACTAAGTCTCAATGAGGGAAAGTGGCAATTTTTCACACTACTTCTGTCCCCAAATGGTGCTAGTGCTTAGGGTCCTGAGATAAGCTCATAGACTTCATTACCTCTCTGTGTGCGCTCCCAGAGTCATCTGCCTGTGTGTGTTTTCCTAGATATGTCCGGGTGGGTGGACGGCTTGAGACATTGTCACTCTGTGAGTGTGTGTGTGTGTGTGTAGTCATTGTTACATTGTGAGATATTTTTATTCTTTACTAACAGTGATTATTAAGAAAATAAACAGTTACTGTATTTAGCAGTAAACAGGAAAAATACTTGTGTCTTGTAGTATAAGGCTTTATCTCAGCCAGCAGCAATAAAAAGCATGTTGTAAAGACGAGGGAGAAAGAGGAGGATCCTGCTGCACCGGCTTCCTTTGGGGAATGGAGGAAAAGGGATGGGAATGCGACAGTCAATGTGAAGGGCAGAGAGGGGAGAGAACAGGCAGACTCTGCCCACAACCTGGGTGCCTTGATTTCTTTTCTTCCTCACAACTGATGCTCAGCAGCAAACCGGGGAGTGTGTGCACCTGCGAGAGGCAGAGATGCTGCCTCCACCAAAGAGCCACCAGACACCCCAGCTGAGGTGGTGGACAACTTACCACACAGCCCAGTGGCTACCTGCAATGTGGGCTGCTGGGTTGGAGTTTGCCCAATAGGCTGAAATGTTTAACTGGCAAGGCTATTGACTAGAATTTCTTAAGCCCTGTGATGCATTTATTTAATTCAGTTCCCCTGCCCTCCCCAGTACCCTAAGATCTCTGTGCTGTATTGGGATTGTGTTTATTAATATTTCATGACCATTTACTATGTAAATAAAATAACTCAATGATACAACTTAAAACAAACCTGCTATCAACTCCTATTCCCAGCTCCAGGCTCCTGCAGGAACTGAAATCCTAACCAGGAATTTACATTGTTTTAAGGGCCACTCTCTCCTCTCTAGAGCTGAAGAGGTCACTCCCATCATCACCATTGTTTTGCATCATTTTTGTAGAATACTGATTTTTTTAAAAATAAAAATCATATATTTTCTGAGTTATAACAACAAAATCTGCTTCAGTATGAAACTGGATATACAAGCACTTGGGGGGGGAAAAACAACAATTCTCCAGTCTGCTAATGCATTGGGTACATCGATACATTCAGTACCATGTTATTACCAACACATATTTCCTTAGCTTGAGCCCACTCCCTTCAATCTTTACTTGAAAAAACCTCCTCCTCCATCCCCACCCATTGATGTGAGGCCCAATTCAGCACAACACGTGTTTAAATGTATGCAAGTTCATATGTCCATCCATATTCAGCAAAGCATTTAGGCCTGATCCAAAGACTATTGAAGTCAATGGAAAGAATCCAACAGACTTCAATGGGTCTGGGATTATTTCTTTAAACAAACGCTTAACTTGAAGTCTCATTGAGTTAAACAGGCTAAGTATCTGCTTAGATGCTTTGCAGAATCCCTTAAATGGGAGTTTTACCCTGATAGGGACAGCAGGACTGGTTTTTCTAATGACAGATATTCCCATGATATACATCAATGGATTTATTGTTTCTTTCATTGTGAGAGGGTAACTATTAAACAGCTAATGCAACTACTTAAAATAAATTAATAATAGGGTTCCTTTTATGTATAATCTATGTTGAATATATTGTAAACATATTTTTAAATGTGAGTGTCCAGTTCTGCAAACACTTACGATGTGAGTATCTTTAATCATGCAGAATCCCACTGAACACAATGATCTTCTTGCATGGTATGTACTTTGGTACCTCAGCACTCATCTTTGCATGCTTCACCTTAACATTTAAGGTCAAATATGCAGTAGGTTATGCAGGTACTGTTAATATTCATTGGTCCAAATCTGACTGTGAGATATGTCTTGCTTTATTATACAGTAAACACCATAGCTAAATATGTTCCCTTATTATTTGTATGGCAGTAATGCTGAAAGAACCACAATCAGGATTCAAATCCTAATGTCCCAATGGCATATATAGAATGGCATGTGAAACAACAAGAGCAAAGGGTGAAATTCACCCTGTACAGAGAGCCAGCCCAACCAATTATACCCCACCAAAGTTCCCAATTAAGTCCTCAAAACACAGCTTAAGCGGGACTTCACTGGACATTAGTCTTTGTGCTGGCTTTCCGCACAAAGGTGACTTTCACTTGGAGTGACTAATTCATAGTAAATAATGTATTCCACTAAGTTAGCCTCTTTGTCTTGTTTTCTTGAATTTATTTAATTGAAATTACTCACCAGATAATTTCTATGAATAATCATGGCCTGTGGATTATATTTCAGCACTTCACTGTGAGCATTTGTATTCAATATGCCAAATGTGAGCGCTGTCATTTATTTCTCAGTACACACGAAGGTCACGTGTTACTGCTTTTGCACCACGGTTAGTACAAAAATTACCCAGATTAAGGTTTCCAGCGTGAGTACTTGGACATGCAAATTCAGAATGTGCTTTCTGCAAATAGAAATGACTATTCATTTACAATTCAATATGTCTAGGTGTTGGGTGAGGATTACTACACACTCAGATTCATTAATTCAAACCCTTATTTGAACCAAAAGTATGGTCTTGTGTTTGCAATTGCTATAAAAAGCAATGAATGACAGATCTATAGAAGAAATATTGATCAGTGGCTTCTCTTGGGGCTTAGACTGGTTATGATGGATTTCTCCTAGAAGTTTCTGACTATGCCCTTCCACTCTAGCATATTTATACCTTTCAACATTATCTGACCATCATAATTTGTATAATACGCCTGTGCAGACTTCAGGTTACATACCTTTTGCTGTCCACGTTATTTTCATTTCATCATGTCACCATACGCCATATTGGGATTTTCCTGCTTTTCCTAATTATAGGGACTTTTTGGCATTATATTTTGTGTATTAAGAGGGTATGATTAACTTCCTTATCTGTGTCCTCCAACACAGTAGAAAACACCACATTTATCCTACATAGCTAGAAGCATCATTTAAGCAAGTCCACATGGAGCAACACTCATGTCAAACAAAGACTAGGCCAAAGTCAGTTAGCCTAGCATAAGTCTGACTTTGGCCTGTAGAAACGATCCACGCTGATATTTCCAACACATGCACATTTCTTCAATTAAACTCACTCACAACGATATTTGTAGAAAGCAAACAGGAAAAGGGGTGCAAATGGCCAAAGCAAATTCAGTATGGTTAACTTGAGCAAATATTTGCAGGGTTGGGGTTTTATTTATTTTAAAATATTTGCCCCTTTCTAAAACTACTACTGTGTTCGCAATCCCCTGCAATATTAAGTCACAATGGGATGGGTTAAATAGGGAGCATTACATTTTAGCTCTGCAATTTGTGAATGTTGTGGTTTCAAATCAGACTCTCATCATTATTTCTAAGGCTATTTCTAAGGCCCTGTTTCTTCAAACACATGCATGAAGACAGTGGGACTACTCATCTGTGTAAATTATTTGTGCAAGATTGAGGTCTTGGTGTTGCTGGTTTCTGTGGAGCTTTTCGGTGGCAGTAATCATAAAACACAGTGCTGACCAAGAGGCCACCTAGAATCAGTAGTAATGAGGAACTATGCTGAAAAGGCAAGCAATATCTCTCTGAAAAGGGGGCACAGTAACAGCTAAGGAAGAAAAAAAGTCAGTGCTCATCTCTGTTCTGGTTTTCACTGGACAGAAAAGCCATATCTAAGAACACAAAGATTTTCCCCTCTCCCTGGCCACTGGAGACAGTTTCAGTTTTAGCTGCAGCCTCCTTTCGTACAAACCCTGCTGCCTTTGAACAATATTCACCTAGCTAAAGAATACCCTACAGTATTTCTCTTTGTAGAGGACAGGCTGCTGCAGATATTGAGTTTGACATCTGAAGATGTATAATTCAGAGTGGCAAAAGGAAAATGGATGAGGCATTTAAAGCTTATCAGAATGGCAGTTGCATTGATAGTGTGTGAAGAAGTCAATGGAAAATGGTGAAAAAACCCCAAATATATATATTTGTATGAAAGGAGCACTCAGAGGTCCCATTGTGCTAGGCACTGGACAAACACATATAAAGATAGGGGTGAAAGCCTGGCACTATTGAAGTCAATGGCTAAACTCCTATAGACTTCAGTAGGGCCAGGATTTCATCCCTGGTCTCTGCCCCGATCTATAATATATATGTATCCCATGATACTCTTGGCATTTCATACCATCTATCAAGGGCATGTGTGTTTAAATGACTCCCCATCTCCTCATATTTCACCTTCCCTTTCTACCTTTCAACATTTTCCCCCCTGCAGATGGATCACTGAAGGAGACTTTGATGTCATAAACCCAAGATTATGACTTCATGATGAAGCAGCGAGAGAAGCCAGGATGAGAGAAGGAAAATAGAACACATTCATCTTTCGTAACCAGCAATGATTAAAAGGGGAGTCCAGAAAATTTGACAAAAAACGGAATGTTATAAATTTTCTCCTGAATGTCTTTGCTTCCAAGCTACTATGCTGATTGACATCTGGTCTTTCTAGCTATTCAAGTAGAAGCCAATCGGGATCAAATTTATCACTGGTGACATCAATAGAGTTTCACCAGGATGACCTGGGACCTTTATGCCTCTAGGGGGAAGATACCGAGAGATCTCAAATGCAAGAATCACAGCACTTTATATGCTTCTTCAGCCTCACCTACATTATGAAAGCTTGCTGTGTGCTCATCTTAATTAGCTGTTTTACCAATGTAACTATCTATCTTTTAAAAATACATTTACATCATCAACATGCCATGGGGCCTAATTTTGCCACCCATACGCTCGTTGAATAATACCTTATTCTGTGAATAGTTTGAATGGGCTACTCCTCAACAGGAGTAGAGGTGGCAAAATTTGGCTCGAAGTTAACTCCAGGAACAATCTGATTGTAATTAACAAAATATGTTTGGTGTTAATTTTGCTCATTTTCTTGTTGATTTTTGATATTAGTGTTATTTATTCTTGTGTTGCAGGAGCACCTAGGAGCTTCAGTCATGGACCAGGCACCCATCATGCTGGGCATTATACAAACAGAACACAGAGATGGTGTCTGCCTCAAATAGTTTACAATGATATGCTGAAAATTTGACTTTTTTTTCCCCCTTTGGCTGGATCTTAAATGGAGAAAATGTTGGTTTGTTTTTATTTTAAACAAAAAAAGTACAACTAAATTGACAACTTGCATGCCAGGGTTTTACTTGATGCAGTTTGAGACAGCTGAGATGGTATATCAACCACCCCTCTTGCAATGAGATTTATAATGGAAATGCGGACAAGACGCCTATCTTTGGAGATGGCACCGTGCACTGCTTTAAAAGCTTGTTATGAATGTTAACTGGTTATCTGAAGAGTTTTCTTTTTCCACCTGTAGGCAGCCCAGGGCACAGGCTCGGTAATACCATTTAACGAATGCATGAAAACACAGGATGCTTATGTGAGTATTAGAATGGCTGGCATTGCTGCAAACAGTGTTGCAATTTTATTTTCAAAGTTTAATCAATAATAAGCTGTTTGATATTGCTATGTACTTGGAGAAGAGCATTTCCTTAGGATGACAGCTAAACAACTTTCCCACGGTTTCATGTCTGTATTTGGGTTTTAATCAGTCTGCTCGGGGGATTGTCATGAACGTCAGTACTACACAAAATAAATAGAAGGCAAGCCACAAAATGGTCATGCAGTTAGGGTGGTAATTGTTCACCCAGCATGCAGGTAGCCCACCATATTCTGGCTTTTGCAAATCGGAGCACTGGTGAAATTCACAGTTATTTAATTCCCACTTACCGTAAGCCCTAATAGCTCATGCCAGAGAGGGCTTTGATGGCTTAATTGGTGCATGGGCCTTATGCTGGCTTTCTGCACGGGGTGACTCTCACCCTGAGTGACAGCAGGCAAGGACAGCAGGCAACCTATAGGCAGGGCACCATGCTGCAATGCAGCCCCTCAGCCTATAGGCTACCTCATAGCCTGAAAGAGTGTCTGTTGCAAAGTACCTTCCACCTGGGGTGTCACAGTAGGACCACTGGATCCACCTAATCACAGATTCCTTGTCTCTGCCTTCAGATCTTCCCTGGGCCCGAGACTTTTTAGGGCCCACCTGGATTCCCTCTCAGTGGTGCCCAGGGGGTCCAGAGAATCATCTGAGCAGCCAGCCTGTGCGGCACTCTCCCCATGCACCACACAGCCCACCGCAGAGGCTTTGTGGGCTCTCTGTGCACTGGGTGGATGTCACTCTTTCTGGGAACACCTTTTGTTTGTTGTTGTTTGTTCAAAACTATACCAATTCAGAGAGCTGACCCTTGACAGAGTTAACCTTTAGCAGGTCACCAGCACCGAAGAACACATTTCCTGAAGTGCCAGTAAGAAAGTGCTAGATAACAAAAAACAAAAATGGCTTTGTCCTCTACATTGCAAAAATTTGCACAGAAGCTGGGCTGGCTCCACAAAATAGATCTCTAGGAGCCTGCTCAGTGTGGAAGACAAGATGATTTATTAAATCTGGCACTGTGAGGGCACACGGTATCAGCTTGGAGATAACCTTCGGCGGGGAACTCTCTCACAGACAAAGCATAGTAAGTGGTAGGCGCTTGGAAGACAAGAAAGCAGAGGCATTTCAGGTAATTTGCCCTGAATGTAATGAACTGCCATTAACATTCATGCCCTCCTACTGATGTCGATGGAAGCTCTGTGCATGGCACCATTGCGGGATATAGGCCTAAAGGCATAGGGTCTGGTTCTGCTCTCAGTTTCCAAAGCAGCTGCACTGAAGGCAAAGGAATTACATCAAGATACAATCAGTGTGAAATCAGGGTCTCCCCTTGGCGTGTGCTTACCTCTCTTTAATGCTAATAAGAGTAAAGAGAAAAGTGAATGAGACTACGAAGCTTTAGTTACTGTAGTTGCTTTAACTTTCATCAAGAATATATTGTTGGAATTCCCAGTTGCTGTACTTCTAAGACATTGCTTTAGGTTTTCATACAGCCGGGGGGACACACATAAGATTCAAAATAATTCACTCAGGATAGCAAAGGAAAACTTCAGTTTAGTTAAAAGAAACGAGGTTTTCTTACTAAAAATGAGTAAATCACTGATTCCTTGGGATACCTTTGCTCATGTTGAATCGTACCTGATGCATTGATTAGTGCCCATAGGGCCACCTAGTGGAATAAGGTACTACTCAATATCACAGTCTGACCCCCCAGGTCTTGCTCCTTAATCAAAACTCCATTAAATGAGACCCATGGTTTGTAGCAAAAGACATTCTATGCTGCATTAAAATGCATTGGAAAGGCTGGAGCCTAAGTTTTAAGGGTTAATTGGATCCCACAAAGAAGAATTAACTGAGCTGTTTTCTCTCTTTTTAAAAGAACCTTTATAGTTATTGTAATCTCTACTTTATTTCCACACAGGGCAACCAAAATACAGGATATTTTTCACATTTTAATGGGTTTTTTGAACAAAATGGTTTTAACAAGTAATGTACAGATTTTGATTTATCTATAATGTCCATACTGTAGTCTCATTGCATGATGATTTATACACCAGATCTTCATAGGCATGCATCTGAGCTTGACTATTAACCTTTAGTTATGTTTTACTATGTGCTAATGTTATTCGCTTCTCCAGTGTTAAAGGAGAATTTGATTTTCAGATGCTTACCTCTTGTTTGGAAAATAATAGCCTAAGGCACTGCTATTCAACAACTACTCCGGGGAGGTTGAAGTTCTAGCCAACCAGGTTTTTCAGGCTCCCATTGCTCACCCGCTGAGGAACTCTACTCTTGATTCAGGAATATAAATAATCTGCTTCCTTTCCACTGAGCTTGGATGTTTGTCGTTGGCTACATGAAAACATGAGTCCTTGTATCCATGTATGGAAAGTAGACAAGTGACCTGACTCCCTGTCAAGAGAAAAATCACTTCCACACACCAGAGAGAGCTCTCAGAGCCTGTCTAACCCTGCCGGCACAGCCCGATCACTTGATGGGAACATGCAGTTTGTGATAATAGATTTAGATCACGGCTGATGACTGCCTTTTCAGGGGTCTGCCTTATGATTCCCCGTTACACACCTTCCCAAATTTCTTCCATCGGCATAGGGTTGAGGATGCTGTTATCTGTTTTCGCTGCCTACCCTTGCTTATGTGCAGCACACATAGAGAAGAGAATAGCTTGCAGATTGGGAAAATCATCTTTTTCCTTCAGCTTAAAGCTGAATTGATTGTTTTTTGGAGGGGGATAGATAGGAATTAAATTTCTAGTTCTCCCCACCCCACTGCAGCACCTCCCAATTTCCTCCCACATCCCTGTGTGTGTGTAGGCGCACGCGCACATGGGGGAGGGGGGAAGGGACGACCAGGGCGTATATGTACTGTTTCTATAAATCTATAGCGAGAACCCAGGCCAGAGGAAGCTGGGGAAAGCTCTAGGCAGAGGCAAAGATAGAGTAACTTCAAGACGCATACTGTTTTCTCCATTCTAATACAGTTCCTTGTTCAGTGTCAAATGAAAGCAGCTTTCTGTAGATCCTTTACTATTGTCATAGGGGAATTTTAATAGGAGTTGGACACCCGTTTCCATTAGGTGCCTTTGTAAATCCCAGCCCGAGTAGTTTATTTTGTATTTAGTGAGATGTGTGTTGTTGTTTACCATCGTCGTTATGGTAACTCCCAGAGGTCCCAATCAAGTCAAAGAGAAAATCTGCCATGAAACGTATAATAGATTCTGATGATATTGAAAGACGGAAGTTGTATGTCAGGGATAGCCTCATAAAGGATGAGCCTTTTTAAAGAGAAAGCTACCGCACTCTATCTGGGTAACCAATACAATAGAAACGCTACACTCATAGTTCTGTGCACACTGCTAATATAAACCCGTCCTTGCTTGGCATCTACAAACTCCTGAAACCAGCATATTATCCTGTGAACAGGCAGAATGCCATCCCAACAGATGAGCCCAAGTAGGCAGCCAAGGTATCATGTAGGATCATCAAGTGTGTTTATTAAGGTCAGGGCTCCTGGAAAGCCAAATGGCAAGGGGAGCCTGTCTAGGGTTCTGTGCCTCCCATAGGTTTACTGGGTTGACCATAAGCACTCCAGCTCTGATCTGAATTAATGTCAAAAATAAAAAAATAGTTCACACGGCTCTTCTGTTAACACCAGGGGAGTCACTGTGTAGTTAACAGTAACTGACTAAGGGAATGATGAATGCAAAGGACGAGTGCTGGTGTATGTTTGTGTGGTGGGATAGGATTGGAGAAGATGAGAAGTCTTGATGCACAGAAATGTAAAGGAAACATCATGGTAACACAAGGGAAATACGTTGTTTGAAATTAGGGATGGTAGCAAGCAGGGGGAGTAGAGGGAAAGGAGTCCCAAGACTTCTCCATATAAACTCCACTCTCTGTATTGGTGCACATGCGTATCAAAATTCTTCCCTCCACATCCTTTGACCTCTTCAGAAATAGACAGCCAGTGCCAAAACGCTCTTTTTTAAAGGTTGTGTGTGCTGGGTCATTTTTGAATAGCTAGTTAGAAATGCTGACATCTTTACTGATGAGAGCCCTATGGAATTAACAAGTCAGCACAGAAACACACAGTCGCTTAATATTTGGAGGCAAATCATGCCCCGCTGCTACCCTGTGTGTGGAGAACTCTGCATCCAGCAGAACCAAATACATTTCTGTCATGTAGGCAGGATGGGAGGCAAATAGCCTTGTGGGAGGATCCCTCCCCAGTAAACATCAGCCCTACTCAGGTTGTTTGCAGGAATGAGAATCTGCCCTATTACGGCTAAGTGGAAGGATTTCCATTTTTTCAGGGATGTTAACATCAACAAAGCCGTGGAAATATATCTTGCACCAGTCAGTAAAATGCCTACACTGCAGTATTTTTCCCATTGCAATAATCAGTGATTGTATTGCAATCCCTTCTACCATCACTCAAAAACAAATCAAGATATATTGCAAGTCAGGTCACTGGTGCAATCATATATGGAAGGACAGTGGAATCTCATTTGGAAAAGAAGGATGCATAGCCTTCTTTTGTCCACGTGAGAGGAGGATGAAAAGCTTCATTTGAATTTGTGTTCAAGCATCACAAGAGTCTCCATTATGTTACATGTTCAGGGCTTTAACCTATGACCCCCATTACGGGGCCAAATACAGACCTTGCTGCAGTAGGACACACTGGAGGGATTCCGGATGGCAAAGCCAGAATTCCTCATGGAGACTGTTAGGAGACACATGCTATACAGGCAGCTAATGCAACCTTTGTAAATGGAGCAGTGTGAAGGGAAGGTGTAATCTTTTCGGGAAGCTAATGCTGCTAGTGTCACGAAGCTTGAAGCAGTACTCAAGTATAGCAAGTGCTGGAACCAATCTGGACCCCTGCACAAGGAAGCAAGATGGGTGGGGTAATTCTCCTTAGGGTCTCTACCTTATTAGCTATCACTTGTATTGTGGCAATGCCTTGGAACACCCATCAAGAACCAGGGTGCCATTGTGCAAGGTGCTGTACAAAAATATCCTTGCACAATTTTGCGGCCAAAGGCACAAAAGGAGCCTTCTAAATTTGATAAACTGGTGACAGAAATTGCAATCCTCAGGATGTTTTCAATCAGTAGTAAACTACATCACTTTGTATCAGTAAGCAAATAGTTCTTTAATATCTCTCTGGCTACTAGAGAACAGCTCGTCGATATTTGACTATGCACAAACATATCAATATTTTCTTACAGGTGGACTGGCTGCACAGATTTCAACTAAACCACACACTGAACTCTGCACACAGTATTCATTAGCAAAGGGATCAGCCTACATTGTTGCGTGGTGCATACTAACTAGATGTTTCCATAGTTCTAGGGCATGGGAATTGCTTCAACCTACTCCACTTATGCTCATGTTCCTCCCAGCTCAGCATTTGGAACCCAGCATTCTGCATTGAACAGTTCCACTCTGCACAGTCTCTACTGGTGCATTTGGCTACTCAGTGGCACACGCGGGATTTGCACATGTTGAGGTGGGTTACATCAAGTGCACTTATCTAAAAATGTAACTTTGGATTGAGATGCTAGTTGTGAAATTCAAGTGATTTGTACATGGAGCAGAAGTGGCAGACACACACAAATCAGATTTTTCTTTGGGTAAAAGTACTTTTTTTCTGACTGCTGCCTTGAAGTTTGGGGTTGGGGGAGTCACTTCCCTTTCACTAACAGGATATTATAGACCTGCAGCTATACCATATCCGCTCTTTCTCTCTCTCTCACACACACAAGCATGCAAATAGCCAAGAAGAGAAAATATCCCCCCCTCAAAATAAATAGATCTCACATTACATCCCAGACCCCTTCTCCCTTCCTTTGCCTGCCTTTTGCCTATAGTTCTTAGTCTTAATATAAATGCAGGTTATCCCCTATTAATTCAGTTTATCTGGTTGAGGTCAAGGGTCAATCTTGACCAGTAAATCAAAATAAAAGAGGTGAACCTGAGCCTTTACTAGGGAAAAGGTTGTAGTTAAGTCAGGATCCACTAATATGCATTAGTGAACCCTGACCAGAGGTGAAAGTAAGCCGGTACGCTCTGGTACAGCATACCGGTAAGAGCCGGTGCGCCGTACCAGGACTGGCTTTCCGAGAGGGCAATTTAAAGCCCTGGGATAGCGGCGGAGGGGCTGCGGTGGAGATTTAAAGGGCCCCGGAGCTCCAGCCGCTGCTACCCCGCCCCCCGGGGCCCTTTAAATCCCGGCCTGAGCCCTGCTGGCCGAGCCCTGGTATAGCAGCGGCAGGGCTCTGGCAGGGATTTAAAGGGCCCTGGAGCTCCAACCGCCGCAACTGCCCTGGGGCCCTTTAAATCCCCGCCTGAGCCCTGCTGCCCGAGCCCTGGGGTAGCGGTCGCCGGGCTCCATCGGGGATTTCAAGAGCCCCGGGGCTCCAGCTGCCGCTACCGCCCCGGCCCTTTAAATGCTACCCCAGGGCTTCAGCAGCAGGGCTCCGGCGGGGATTTAAAGGGCCGGGCAGTAGCGGTGGCTGGAGGTCCGGGGCTCTTTAAATCCCCACTACCGCCCCGGCCCTTTAAATCCCCGCTGGAGCCCTGCTGCTGAAGCCCTGGGGTAGCATTTAAAGGGCCAGGGCGGTAGCGGCAGCTGGAGCCCCGGGGCTCTTGAAATCCCCGATGGAGGCCGCCGACCGCTACCCCAGGGCTCGGTCAGCAGGGCTCAGGCGGGGATTTAAAGGGCTCGGGGCTCCGGCAGCTGCTACCACAGCGGAGCCCCAGGCCCTTTAAAGCTCTGCCAGAGCCCAGAGCCCTGGGGTAGCGGTGGCAGCCTGGAGCCCCCAGGGCTCCTCAGTGACTTAAAGGGCCCGGGGCTCTGCTGTGGTAGCAGCAGCTGGAGCCCTGGGCCCTTTAAATTGCCCCTGAGCCCTGGGGCTCCCAGCCGCCTCTGCAGCTGGTAGCTCGGGGGTGATTTAAAGGGCCCCGGGCTCCCAGCCGCCACTACCGCAGCAGGAGCCCTGGCCCTTTAAATCAAGATTTAAGGCCACTCCTCTTCCAGTTGAGGCCATGCCCCCTGCTCGGGACTCCAGCATACCGGTAAGTTCTCTAACTTACTTTCACCCCTGACCCAAGCTTGTGTTCTTCTCTTAATATAAACACTCTATGTTTTCTACTTAAGCCTGTACATTGTTAGGGTCAGGGACCTGCTTCTCCCTAACATACTTGTAGACAAAATCAATCATTTTATATTCTCTAGGACGTAATAGATGAGAGACCTCTTAGGACACTTAACATGTCCTAGGAAGTGGTGCCAGCAATCCAGAAGGTGATACACTTCCTTTTGACCCAGTGCTTAATGATATCCCAGCAGGGTGTTAGGGTGAATTGGGTTACTACAAGTGCTGTATTTCAGATCAGACATAAAAGACTCCAGACTTCTTTTTCACAATAATGGTGGGTTAGTTCTGGTATCCTGGCAAAATTCCAATTAGGTAATTACATTCTGCCTCCTGAAAATTCCCCCTTCACCTTCTGTCCTAGAATATTTTATGATGTTGCTATGACCGCTTTAAAAAGCTTACTTCATTTTACTTCAGAAATGGCTGTGTTCCAGTGGTGAGTGAAGTGTCCCCTGTATGCATATGTCTAAATGTTCAAAAGATTTTCAATCAAGTCTCTAGATCTAAAAGTTGACACCTACATTTTTGCACACTTACTTTTGAGAGCCATGTTTTTGCATACAAATCGACTGAACTCTGGATGTGAAAACTGGGCCAAATCCTGCTCGCTCCTTGAAGTCAAGGGGACTACTTGCATGAGTAAGGCTATATCTACACTAGAGAGCTTATAGCGGCATGGCTGTACCAATGCAGCTATGCTGCTGTAAGATCTCTCGCGTAGCTGCTCTCTGCGAATGGGAGAGAGCTCTCCCTTTAACATAATTAAACCACCCCCCAAAAGAGTGACAGTAGCTATGTCTGTGGGGGAAGCTTTCCCACCGACATAGCACTGTCCACACCAATGCGTTTGTCAGTGTAATTTATGTCACTCAGAGGGGTGTTTTTTCAAGCCCCCGAGTGACCTATTGACATAAGTGGTAGTGTAGACATAGCTTTAGGCAAGCAATATCAGAAACCGTATTTGTCTGTACAAATGAGCTAGTGCATTTTGTGCACCTAGAGTGGTTTACCACGTTACCAAAAAAAAAAAAAAAAAAAACAAGCACTCTTAGGTGTGCAAATTTGGAGATTTCTTCAGAAACTATGCTGCAATAGTTTACAATTGAGTTGAGAGGGATTACAGAGTTTATAATCTATAGGGAGGCTAATCCAGAAGATGACAGTAGCCTACTATGTGGAAGACCTGGGTTCAAATCCTGTGTTCTACCATGCACTTCCTGTATGATCTTGGGCAAGCCACTTAGTCCCCCCCCGTGCCTCAATTTTCCATCTCTAAAACTGTAAACAGGTGCTGTGGGATGTTGTACACTGATATTTTAGATGACATTAAAGATGCAATACACTACAGATTGTGAAGATCTCAGTAATGGAGACCCTATAAGTACCTAAGGGATAAATTTGTCCAGAATCTTTGGATTTGGAAACAAATGAGCCTATGTAAATAAGAATTGGTGCTATTATGATATACAAGTGACATGGAGCATTCAAATTCTAGAAAAAGGCCGGAATGGGAGTTCCTTTTCATGCATAAAATATATTGGGTAATGATTATGTAGGATGAGCAAAAAAAAAAAAAAAATTGTGTTTGTGCCTTGTGTTGAAAAAATTCATCATGTTCATCCCTGGACAAGTGTAATGCTGCAAATGTCAATGTCTGCAGGGTCTATCTGCCATATAAATGCCAATCAGATACATTTACACTTCTAAGGAGAAGATTTAGCTTGTGCATTTGACTTTTCATGTTGCTTTCAACATTTGTTTGTGATTTCTCACCTAATTTCAGTTTGTGCACTAGGATCCTGATCCAAAGTCAATAGAGACCAGCGCAAAGATTTCTGCTGACTTTGGCTGCCGACTGACAAATAATCAAATCTGTGCAAGTAACTGTTTTGTGCTCAGGGGAAAGTGGTGGCGCGTCATTTTCCCATGTAACGCACAAATCAAAATGATGAGGGACCCTTGGTATAAAATTTCCTGTCCCTTTCATTAGTATTGTAGCATCCAAAAAGAACAAACTACATAAAATGCACTAGTGAAGTCAGTACAAACTAAAATTTCATATTGATAATGACTTTATACTGCTCTATATACTATCCACTGACATGCAAGTACTATATTTACATTCCAATTGATTTATTTTATAATTATAAGGTAAAAATGAGAAAGTAACTAATTTTTCAGTACTAGTGTGCTGTGACACTTTTGTATTTTTAGGTCTGATCTTGTAAGCAAGTAGTTTTTAAATGCAGTGAAACTTGGGATATGCAACACAAATCAGACTCCTGAAAGTCCAAGCATTAGTTTGGAAAGGTTGAGAGCCACTGGTCTAGTCTGCTGAGTAGACAGCCCGCTTCACGACAAACTGTCCAAATGCAAAACAGACACACAAGACAGACCACACGTTTTTCATTTTCCTCTGTGAAACAAAATTAAAGCAAACAAACCAACCGCCCGAAGCTCAAAATGTAATTTACATGAAGAAATACATGGTAGAGGGAATTTGTACAGTTCTAACTAAGACCATTTTGTCTGGTTTCATGTGGATCAGCTTGAGGTCTGAATTTCCTGTCATTTGTTTGTCAATATTTGTTATCTGAACATAACAGTTATGTATTTATTTAAGGCTAAATTCCAACCTGGCCTGACAGCAAGGTGTTTTATGAGAAATCATTCTTTCTAAGATTGGGAGTAGCACTCCAATACATTTAAGCCAACTTTATTATTTTTACTCTGGGTATTCAGATATATACTAGTTTGATGGAGCTACTATGGGGATAGCCACTCAGTCAATGCAAATAAATAAATAGGGTGAGATCCTTAGCAGGTGTACATCAGCACAACTTTACGTCAGTCCGTGGAGCTACTCTTCTTTAAACCAGCTGAGGATCCATCCCTAGTTTTTATGAAGCAGTAGACTGGATTCTGTGCAGGAAGATTTCATTTCTAGGGGAACATTTTTATGTGTCAGAATAACAGCCGTGTTAGTCTGTATTCGCAAAAAGAAAAGGAGTACTTGTGGCACCTTAGAGACTAACCAATTTATTTGAGCAAAAGCTTTCGTGAGCTACAGCTCACTTCATCGGATGCATACTGTGGAAAATACAGAAGATGTTTTTATACACACAGACCATGAAAAAATGGGTGTTTATCACTACAAAAGGTTTTCTCTCCCCCCACCCCACTCTCCTGCTGGTAATAGCTTATCTAAAGTGATCGCTCTCCTTACAATGTGTATGATAATCAAGGTGGGCCATTTCCAGCACAAATCCAGGTTTTCTCCACAAATCCAGGTTTTAATAGCTAAGCTGTTACCAACAGGAGAGTGGGTTTGGGAGTGGAGGAGGGGAGAAAACCTGGCTTTGTGCTGGACATGGCCCACCTTGATTATCATACACATTGTAAGGAGAGCGATCACTTTAGATAAGCTATTACCAGCAGGAGAGTGGGGTGGGGGGAGAGAAAACCTTTTGTAGTGATAAACACCCATTTTTTCATGGTCTGTGTGTATAAAAACATCTGCTGTATTTTCCACAGTATGCATCCAATGAAGTGAGCTGTAGCTCACGAAAGCTTATGCTCAAATAAATTAGTTAGTCTCTAAGGTGCCACAAGTATTCCTTTTATTTTTATGTGTGTTTCTCTTTGCATTTAAAACATATCTATAGTGCAATAAATGGACATTAGAATGAAGCTGAGTCGGGATGTCTGTGTGCATTTATTTCACTTCCCACTAGGATGATTACTGTGTGTAAAAAGGGTAAAAGGGCCAGATGCTCAGCTGGCATGGCTCTAATGAAAGCAAATGAGCTATGTCAATTTACGCCCGCTGAGGATCTGTCCAGAAAGTCTAAACTGTATAGGTTTAGCATGAAGACTGCAAAAGTGACTAATAAAATGTGCATTAAATTAGAAGCTGCGATGTAGTTTTGTGGAGCTAAGATTCTGTTATGAGCTTTGCAGTATGTGTATTAATAAAATAATGACACACATAATGAGCACAGCCTAAACA
This sequence comes from Chelonia mydas, assembly GCF_015237465.2. Lineage (NCBI taxonomy): Eukaryota > Metazoa > Chordata > Testudines > Cheloniidae > Chelonia > Chelonia mydas. Next base: position 92,514,946 of record NC_057855.1, read on the forward strand.
CCAGTACTTGAGTAAAATAAAGTCTTAATAAACAACACATTCCATTAGCTCTCCCTTTTACAACTAATATACTTCCAGTTCATTAAGCTATTGCATGCAACTCCTCCTCCTACAAATAGATCCCATAATTCAGTCTTTTCCAGAGTTGCACATTCTTTTAGTCTACAGGGTACATTATCAGAACACATTTTAACAAAAAGCCTTCTGTTTAGTGGGGTTTAAGAAAAGCTATAGGAAATGCATGTGGTTTTATTTGTCAGAGGTCATTTGTTTGCTTCACTGTTGTTTTCATTCTATTTGTACAATCTCTAAATTATGGTTATTATGGAAAGCCCGTGGTTATTCATCCTAAACCACTTCAGATTAATTTCCTTATTTTATTTCAGACTTTTCAGCTTGTGTGTGTTTGAAAGTATGATCTAATACTACCAACTGTCCTTTCAGAAACAACCAGAGAGACTTTTACAGGATCCAGTCATATACTCATGTGAAGGGTAGTAACTTCCGCTGGCACGCAGTGGAAAAGCTGCACAGTGAACAGAAGTGGCTGCACGCTGGATCCCTTGAGCCAAAAGATGCTCCAGCGCAGGGTCCAGCTGTTGGAGGGTGATGATGAATCTTTTTGGATGTGACAATCACAAAAATCCATCTTGGGGCCTACATTGAATCCCCATCAACCCCTGCCATTCCTGCCTACAACATATTCCGATGGAGTACAGTTAATCATAGAATATCAGGGTTGGAAGGGACCTTAGGAGGTCATCTAGTCCAACCCCCTGCTCAAAGCAGGACCAGTCCCCAATTTTTGCCCCAGATCCCTAAATGGCCCCCTCAAGGATTGAACTCACAACCCTGGGTTTAGCAGGCCAATGCGCAAACCACAGTTGAAAAAACACATCAAGAAAAATGAAGAGGCAGCTTGTGTTTACTCACAAAAGTAAACCTCTTCCAGGCTTTTATCAAGAAGTGACCAAGCTCAGCCTAGAAGTTGTTGTCATGGAAGGTCTTTCAAAGAACTCCCAGTCCCTAGCCCACACACCTCCTCTGCATATACTCGTGATTCATTAGGTGGGTAATTCTAGCCCCAGTACAGCCCAGTGCGTTGCACACAGTGTGGTAGGATGCATCAGTGAGGAAGCCAGGGACGGTGCTAACAGCTTGCTGGAGAAACCAGGAGTGGGACCTGCCCTCTCTGGAGAAATTGCCTAACATGTGAGTTAGGAAAGAAGACTCCACCACCTAGGGAATCATGAGTATGTGGAGAAAAACAGGAGGGCAGGCTAGGAGTTCCTGGAGAGAGCTTGCACAGGGAGGAACCACAGTATGTGGTTGAGGGCACCTGGAATGCATACCAGAGGATGAGGAAGTGACCGCCAGGCTCCAGGGAGTTGTGCTGGCTGTACAAAGCTGCAAGTCATCAACTTTTCTTTTGGGCCTGGCTGAAAGAACCTGGGTCTTGATTTCTCTGCTTTAGAGATGGGCAGAGGAAAGTTCTTTTGGGGCATGTATGGACCTGAAAGTCACAGATTGCTGTATCTTTTTTCAGTACGGCAACCCCAAGCATTCCTAAATTATGAGTCAGGCCCCCCAAAAAACATGCGATTAGTTTAAAAATCATAAGATTAAAATAATGAAACCTGAAACATTTTGGGTTCTTTTCATTTGCCTTTTAGTTTTTAAGCCTTCGGGGGTCACATGTTCAAGCTTTGCTCTGCAAACAGGAGGGCTGGAAACTTTTTTTTTTTTAAATGACAACTGAGAATCTCACATAATCCCATAACTCCAGCAGCAGGGGCTTGAAGAGAAACATCAAATACGGTGAGACTCACAGAGTTGGTGGCACTGCCTTGTTTGTCATATCTAACAAAGGCAGCTGGCTCCATGTGCATGTTTTGAAGAGGTTGTGCAGCTGAGGAGAAAAAAAATGCCACCCTCACCAGCACACACATTTCTAAGTGGATGGACTGAATTCATGGCCAAGTCTAACAATTGGTTATAAACCAGCCTCACCATAGCCAAGCATGCTTGCTGCAAGCCAGCTCCAATGGAGCCCAAATATATACAAATCAAGGGTCATAGGAACTCACAAGGTTCAGAGTTTCCGTGCTTAACAAACCCCACTAGGCCACGCACTCCTTCTCTACTCAGTGCTGCGTCCCTGAAGTAGAGGGCCAATGGCCTGCTGTCCAGCTCTAGCATCTTTGGTGGATGGACTATTCTGTTTTTCTGTCTTGTATCTTTCCCCTCTACGGAGTCCCAACTTTCTTTTGTTCTCTGATGGAAATTAGCAAGTTAACCTTTCACAGAAGCGAAAACAGAAGATGCAAAACCTGGTGCCATTTCTCCACTGCTACTATCATCAACACCCCTCCCCCACCCCCACACCTTTCAAGATCCCGGGGGACTGCACATGCCTATCACAATATGCAGCGTGCCTCATCAGTGCATCAAATGCCGCAACAACAGCCATGTGGCCCAAATTAGACAATCCCTACTTTCTCATGCAGAAAGAGGATAAAACACAAAAACACCCTTGTCACCCACGGGTGAACACTTTTCACATGATCACACCCTGTCGGACACCTCAATGCTCATATTCAAAGAAAACTTGCACAATACCTTAAAAAGATGAGCTTGGGAGCTTAAATTCCTCTCTGCTAGACACCAAAAAATCAGAAACTCAGTAGAGACGCTGGTTTTATGTTTCATTACAACAACCTGTAACCCACTAACTTGCCTTTAAGTCTCACCAAAGACTTTACTGATATCCATCTTAGAGACGAGTGCATACAATCAGATGTATCTGATATTGAGCTATTCAGTGCAATATGTTCCATTCACTTAGGGTTTTTAAATTACTGCCACTATTTAATGTGATCTGAGCCTTCGATATTTTATTATCAGTGTGCAACTTTCATACTTAACCCATGAAAAAAATATTGCTGATCTGAAATCACAAGGAGGAGAAAAATGGATCAAGAGATCTACACTTAGTTGGGACTGTACCCTCCAAAAATCAGTAATTTAAAGCAGTGATAAAGGGCCTCGGACGTCAAAACACTCACGCAAGTGAGTAAAAGTTACTCACATGAGTAGACCTTTCCTATCAATGCCAATGTTTGTCGTAGTGAATTAATCCAACACTGTATTTGGCCCAGTGTCTCTTGACTCTCACGGGTTTCAGAGTAGCAGCCATGTTAGTCTGCATTCACAAAAAGAAAAGGAGGACTTGTGGCACCTTAGAGACTAACCAATTTATTTGAGCATAAGCTTTCGTGAGCTACAGCTGACTTCATCGGATGCATTCAGTGGAAAATACAGTGGGGAGATTTATACACACAGAGAACATGAAACAATGGGTGTTATCATACACACTGTAAGGAAAGTGATCACTTAAGGTGAGCTATTACCAGCAGGAGAGCGGGGGCGGGAGAACCTTTTGTAGTGATAATCAAGGTGGGCCATTTCCAGCAGTTAACAAGAACATCTGAGGAACAGTGGGGGGGGGGGGAAGGGGGGAAATAAACATGGGGAAATAGTTTTACTTTGTGTAATGACCCATCCACTCCCAGTCTCTATTTAAGCCTAAATTAATTGCATCCAGTTTGCAAATTAATTCCAATTCATCAGTCTCTCCTTGGAGTCTGGTTTTGAAGTCTTTTTGTTTTAATATTTGTTAGTCTCTAAGGTGCCACAAGGACTCCTTTTCTTTTTGACTCTCACAGTATGGTTTTTAAAAAAGTTGCTATTATCTTTTAGCTCTGCTTTTTATCAGAGAAAGTTTTAATGAGAAAACTTAGCAGATGCATGTCTATTTTTCTACAAATTAGGGGAAGTGTTTTTCTTTTGCAATGGGTTTTCTTTATCTTGCACTGGTCAGCTACCATGTAGCGTCCATGCAAGGTGTTACCTTCTTATCTGCTTCATTGGCACATACAGCATTTAGATTCTATACAAATAATTTAAATGGGCATTTAAGAGCTGATGCTTCTGTTTATAGGTCCAGGCTTGCCATGTGCTATAGCATAATGGTTGAGCATTTGTATGTTGTCCCAGTTGCAAGGCAACTTATGGTCAAAACTGATAAATTTGACAATGTAAGCTTGATGGCTGTGTCACCTGCAGTAACATAAATGATGTGTTCTTCCTTATTGCTACACCTAACTGCCTTCATTTTTGTGATCAGCATTCACTCCTGCGCTGGCTGCTTTTATACTAATAGCCCTAGCATAGTTAGATACAGTACTTACAGCGGTCTTTTTTTAACCAAGCGAGTAAACTGGGGAGTCAGGGCTAGTGCTGGGTAAGCGATGGTGCTTTGCTATAGGGCATATGTGATCTATTTAATCGAAATGGCCCTTCACTGTGGGTGGAAGGCAGCCTCCTTTCTAACTCTCTTCACAGTGCTCAAAGAGATGGAAATCATGGCTAGATTATGAAAAGGCAGAGCCATGGCTTGTTCTAATCGCACTGTGGTTTGAGATACTTTCCCCAGATCTTTTGTGGGCAATGCAGATGTGTGTTTCTTGGATCCGCACTTATTCTCTGCACAGCTATGGGTCCAGGACCATGGGGAGAAGATATCATGGGAAGCCTACAAATGTCCCAGCAATGAGAAGAACCTTTCACAACAGAACCAGCAGCTCCAGCAGCAGATGTGAGGGTGAGCACACCTCAGCCCTTCCCTATCTCTCCTTCACTAGAACCAGCACATCCACTCTGGGACTTAACATCCTCCACACACCTGGCCAGGACCAGCTCAGAGGATGATTTAAAGTCAGCCTGTGAAAGATTCACCTTCTCAGGAGCAGCTTTGAAACCATCTGCCTCCTGATACCGTAACTGATATCTACACTTGGACATTTCAAATTTTGAAGTACAAACTTTAGTCCAGTCATATGCCTCACTCTTCCACAGCAATCCCTTCAGTCATCCCTGCTTGCCTACTATCCCCTGCTCCATCCTTCCCAGTCTCTCCTTACTGACTGTCCTCATCCTGTTTTTACCCTTTTACTTATCTGCCTCCCCACAAACAAAGCACACCAAGTGCTAGCACTCGAAATACCATTTTTCTTGTTAAAAATTATACCCAGAGCTGACACAATAGTTGCCAACCTTTGCCATGACCCACCTACTGTTATCTTAGATACCCTTACCATATCCAGTTCTGGTGTCCACCCTTCAGAAAGGATGTGAATACATTGGGAAGGCTTCAGGAAAGAGCTTCAAGGTGATTCAAGGTCTACACAACATGGCTTATAGTGAGAGACTTAAGAAGCCCATTTCATTTAGTTTATTCAAGAGAAGGGTAAGAGGTGACTTGGTTATGGACGATGAATATCTTCATGGAGAAGATATTTCTGATAGTAAATGGATTTTTAGTCTAGCAGAAAAAGGCATCACAAGATCCAGTGAGTTCCAGCTGGAAGATGAAGCTAGATAAACTCAGACTAGAAATAAAATGTTTTTTTTTAAACAGTGAGGATAACTAACCGTTGGAACAACTTCCCTGAGAGTGTGATGTATCCTCGACTACTTGAAGCCTTTCCATTAAGGCTGTATATCTTTCTCAGATATATGCAATAGCTCAGACAGAAGTTATGGGTTTGATGCAGGAATCAATGGATGAGGTTTTCTGGCCTGCATTATGCAGGATGTCAGGCTAGATGATCAAATGGCCCTTCCTAGCCATACAGTCTATAAATCGGTATCCCTTTTCCCCCACTTTTGACACATTTTAATATCACAGGAACCAGGTCTTTCTACAGGCCTGGAAATACCTATATATTTGGTGTACTGTTGTAATCAAATAACAGTCTCATTGATGTTAATAGGAATTCTGAGCATGGGACAAGGGCAGAGTATACAAGAATTAAAGACTGTGGACAGAAAACCTGCCTTGTAAATTGCAAAGCAGAATTTTGCTTTGTTTTTCCAGATCTGTGCCTCTACATTAAGAAAAATAATGGCCAAATCCATGACTTCTTAGACCCACTGTCCTTTTATATCTCTTTTTTTTTTTCATTGCACTTGAATACATTTTAGAATTATTCAGTCACTCATGATGGATATTGGCATTTAACTGTAAATAAAATAAAACAAAATAAAAAAATTGGACTGGATTTTACCAGCTCTCTACTTGTAAATAGTGTGCTTTATAGTTTTGGATGAAAAGCTGTAGTTTTATGTTTTTCAAGCATATTGTCTACTAAGGTATTGGTTTTATTTTCTAGTTTAATTTGTTCTTTAGATTCTGTGGTCTTCAGTCAATTCACTGGTTGATTGAATTATTATCCCAATAATGAGATTATACATGATTAGTGTCAGTTACCTATCTGATCTTTTAAGTAGGTTAATTGGCAGCTCTGAATAATTATCAGCAATCTCACCTTGCTGACTGAGACTCTTGGAGAATAAATGAAGCACAAAGATGCGGGGGGGGGGGGGGGGCGGGGGGGGGGCGCTGGAGGTGGCATTTGAAGGGAAACAGTTCTGGATTTAAACTTGAAAGTTATTTAGTGTGAGAAAAGCAAACTTTTTCACTAGTAACTTTTACATAAAATGAAACAATTTTGGAGTATTTTAAGTGTCCCATCAAAATTTTGGCCTTGTAATGTATATTTTTGCCCCGCAACACTGATCAAGAGTCTTTCTCAACACAACAAGGAAACCATTGAGAGGTAGATAAATAGGCCCTACTCCTGTTATCAGATTTGCATCGTGGGATCATTGTGCTGTCAAAGTCAATAGGGATCATATAGGTGTAAAAGTAAAAGTGTGCTGGAGTGATTCCTTCTGGTTTTTTGAACCTCAGAAGTTCATGTTTTCTCGCTTTTCTCCACAACTATCAGGGCTAAAAACTTACCTTTTTAACTGGAAACTGAGATTACCACATATTCATATTTCTCCAGGAACTGGGTTTAAGAAAAATAAATATCATGAGAACTGGCAACACTTAAATATGTGTATGTTGTTCCTTTTTTACTTAGTGGAGTGTAGAAAAAAACTAAAGTTACGTTTCTGATTGATTTTTACTACAAGGAGGAAGATTTGGAATGTGTGAAGAAACAGAGTAGACTTTGGAGAAGCCAAGGAGAAAAAAAATATGGTAGACCCAATCCTGCAGTCTTTTCTCTATCAAATCTCTGAGGAATGAAGCCAAACGTATGATGTTCTTGTTTCCTGTTAAAAAGCACATTTTTTCCTCCTACATTCAATGTTGCAGAGAGGTGGCTATTGAAGAGCAAATAGCATCAGTCACATTCTGCCTCATGGTTTATCAACAAAGTTATCAGGTCCAGAATCCTGCTTACTTCAATGACAAAAAGGGCAACATCCTGCTTTCCTCAATGGATCCAAATAGCCTTAAACGCAGCAGAACCTGTGTAGATCTGTTACATGGGTGGGTGTCAGGGCCGGGTCACGGGCAGTCAGTGTATTGACTCAGAGTCAGAGTCAGACATCTGGAATCGGTGGCATGGATCAATCTGGGGTCAGGAACCAGGGGGTCAGAGGCAGGAGTCGAGGCCAAGTCAAGAGCCAGGGCTGGGAATTAACGCTGAGATCAGGAACCAGAAGTTAGAAGCAGGAGACCAGTTAGCTGAGTTAGAAACTGGCTATTGGAGCCAGGAGATAAAACCAAGGTCAAAAACCAGAGATCAGAAGCAGGGCCTGTAACAGCAGCTAACTGGGTTTCCATATAGTTGCATCCGAGCAGTGCCATTGATTTCAACAGAACTACTCACATGCTTGAAAACTAAATACACGCTTAAGTGCTTTGTGGGATCAAGGCCATATTGAGCAATACTGACCTCACTGAGTTACACCTGAGATGAATCTGCCCCCTGACCTCCTACCCCCTTTTTCTCCAGGGCACATACCTACACTTCCATCCAGTAAACAGTGTCATTTTCTAGTTCCTAAGCGCTCCTTTTATTTGAAAACTTTATGACTTGTTTAGTATCTTATAACCATGGGTTGATTTCCTTCGTCTTGGTTTTCTCTCAACAGGACTTTCTATTCCTACCCAAAGGAATTCAGTTGTACTGTACAAAATTTAATCAAAGCTAAATTGTTGGAGCTTATGAAAGACAGCCATCTCTTCGTGCTACTTCATCTACCTTAAGAAAAGTTACTGAAGATCTGATGCCAGGTGAAGCTGCTATCTATAAATGTCAGAGATAAGAAGGTGTTTCAGCTCTCTGCTTGTAAAAAATTATACTAGTATGCGGTCCTGGTGACTAAAATTACAGGCATTTAGACTGTCAGGCAGGGAAAAACTAATAGTAAAATAGCAAAGCGATGCTGTCTTGGTAATAGTTATTAGGTCTTTTATTTCTTAAAATAGCATGGTTGTATAAGGTTATTTTCTAGCAGGTATGTTAGTAAGGGGTCTGCAGTATTCTGCAGCTCATTAATTGTTGATTACATAGGTGGTTTTGAATGAAGCACCATTGGAAAGTCCTGCCACAGAGCTAAGCTGACAGGATTTCTCTTTCTTTTTTATTATTATAGTCAATAGCTGATTTGTGAAGAACATAATTGTTCTTTGTTCTCATGTTAGGCATTCATTTTATGGAGCAGGCTAACATTTTAGATCAACAAAAGTATTTCTAACTGAAAAAAAGAGCACCGGGAAAATCATTACAAGACTGACTGATTTAGCACCCATGGTCAACCAAATATCTTTGGCTATTGACCCTGTAATTCCTGGCTGAGGTCTTTTTATTGAAATCTACATAGAAGTTGATATAACATTATTATACTCTCTCTCTTTATTAGGAATTTGCCCATGAAGTGTTTGTATGACCAAATACGTTGTACAAATGCGTCCTACATCTTTTTTTCTTCAACCAAAGCACGTAGTCGTCTATCTAGTACGTACGGCTTTTGTATTTGTATCTCTGTGTAAATTAACAACTGGTGGAGTACACATGTTCTTTTCACAATGACCATTGCTAGTGACATGGCAGTAGAATGTGTGTCCTGGACAAACTGTTCTGTACTATAAATATGCACCTACTGTATACGTTCACCTGAAGAATAAGACCTACATTCTGGATTTGTGCTGGAAATGGCCCGCCTTGATTTTCATGCATGTTGTAAGGAGAGTGGTCACTTTGGATAGGCTATTACCAGCAGGAGAGTGAGTTTGTGTGTGTGGTTTTTGGAGGGGGGTGAGGGGGTGAGAGAACCTGGATTTGTGCAGGAAATGGCCCACCTTGATTATCATACACATTGTGAAAAGAGTGGTCACTTTGGATGGGCTATTACCAGCAAGAGAGTGAGTTTGTCTGTGGGGGGGCGGAGGGTGAGAAAACCTGGATTTGTGCTGGAAATGGCCCATCTTGATGATCACTTTAGATAAGCTATTACCAGCAGGAGAGTGGGGTGGGAGGAGGTATTGTTTCATGGTGTCTGTGTATATAATAATGATATTCTGCAATTTCCACAGTATGCATCCGATGAAGTGAGCTGTAGCTCACGAAAGCTCATGCTCAAATAAATTGGTTAGTCTCTAAGGTGCCACAAGTACTCCTTTTCTTTTTGTGAATACAGACTAACACGGCTGTTACTCTGAAACAAGACTTACATTGTGGAAACGACACCTGAAACCACATACGCTATGTGTTAATAATCATAACACTTTACATTTACGCAGAGTTTCCCATCCACAGAGCTCAATATTCTATTCAGAGATTTGATAATTTAAAACACACAAACACCTCTGTGAGAGGAAAGTATTTTACACCTATTTTACAGCTGAGGAAACTGAGATGCAGAGAGGTTAAACGAAGAAGCCTGTGACAGAACTAGGGTTAGAGTCTCCCTATTCATACAATCCATGTTTTAATCATGAGACCATCTTAATTAGACAGGGACAGCAGGACTTGGGGTCGGGGAGGGAAAGCTACTGCACCCACAATGGCAACATATTGATATTTGAAGAATCGATGTTTCTTCTCCCCTCCACAATATCTCATGGATGAAAAAAAGTTAAACCTGGAGGAGGGGTTAGAGTAGCCACCGTGACACACGAAATCAAGCCAGCAGCCGGGAGCAAGTAAGAACGGTTCTCCTCTTCCTGCCTTCCAGCCATCCTGGGTCCCATTGGAGACACCCAGCTCAGGGGGAAGGAGCAGGAGCACATACACCAAATGCTTGGCTAGGGGACAGGGCACTAGCACCTGAGCCATAGGGCACACAGGGTGCCAGCTGCCAAGGGTGTGGGCAGGGTAGCAGAGCGTGCTGGATACCAGCTACAGAGAAACTACCACAGAAAGGGCAGAAGGGACGCCCCTTCCCATCCTGGAGCCAGGTGCACTCCTTCTCCCCTCCCACCACATCTGAATATCTCCCCTCACTCCCTCTACTATTCCTCTGCCCCCCATTCAAAGCAAGCTTCCTCCCCTCTAGCACCCCTCCACTCCCAATATTAGATCTCACATGGGAAGATCAATACCTAAATGACTTTTGAAAATGGAACTTAAGCTTCTAAGTCACTTAGGCCAAGATTCAAAGAGACTTGGGCACCTAACTGCCACTTCAGGTGTGTAAATCCCAGAATCAGGCCCCACTGGGATTCACAAAACCTTCGCTCAGCTGCCGCCAAATGCTGTAGGTGCCTAAATTCACTCAGCGTTTAAGTTTTTGCACTAAAGGCTCCCTAGGCGCCTATGTGTCTGCCTCTGAACAGGCGGCAGGGAGGAAGAGGAGGAAAATGACTTCATGCCTGTTGAAGCTCTTGCACTTTGGATAAATAAGCAGTGTCATGAGGGGGAGGGAAGGGGGGAAGAAAGAGAGGGAGCACAGACATGCAAGGATGAGAATGACATGACTCCACAGCCTGGTGGTTGGAGCACTCACCTAGGAGGTGGGAGACCCAGGACCCAGTCCCTGTACTCCAATGACTAAGTATTCAATCCAAAGTGGAATAGCTTCAACAGGAGAGGTCGAGGGATTCCACCCGTGAGAATATCCCACAGCCCAGAGGCTAGACATGGCAGATCCCTGTTCAAATCCCTTCTCCACTCAGGCAGATGGGGGCTTGAACTGTGTGTGTGTGTGTGTGTGTGTGTGTGTGTGTGTGTGTGTGTGGGCGTCTCCCACTTCCCAGGCGAATATCCTAACCCCTAGGCTAAAAGTTATGAGGGAGCGGCTCATCATTCCTCAGCCTCTTGCAAAAATGGCACAGCTGCTTACCACCAAGAAGGGGTTTGTAGCTGAGAATCTCAGGCAGGAATAGGTGCTGAACTCCCTGGGTTCGAGGGAGACACCCCACTCCTTGTCATCTCCCATTGGCTAGCTTAGGCAGGGAGCCACTTAGCATGCTCGTTTTTGTGAATCCCGTTCTTAGGTGCTCCCTCCATTCATTGGATAGGAAGCCCGAACACCCAACACAGGCTTTGTAAATCTCATTGACTTTCTAGGCACGTAAGATTTAGGTGTGGGGGTGCTAAGCATCACGACACCTACATTCCTTTGAGAATCTAAACCCCATGTGCTTTTTTAAATGGTACCTTTTTGTTCATTCACCCCTATACAGAAATGACTTGATGGCAGTTTGATAATAGATACTTGATTACCTCTAGCTACTTGTCTCCAGGGCATGATTGCACTTTACAGACTCAGATTTCTGGCATCTTAAAAAAGAATACCTTCAGATATAAAAGGTTTCATTTCAGATGAAAAATAGCAACAAGTAGAACCTCAGTTAACATAAGCACTTGGATCCAAAAAGATGAGAGAGAGGCACTTCTCTTGCATAGTCATCTAGCATTCCCTCATTTAAATGTCTGAGATTTCAGTAGGTGTTACAGTCCCAGTTGTCTATCTGTTGCAAGCCGTGAGTGGTGAATGGTGATGTAATATCTGAGTAAGAGATAGCTATTAATGCTTAAGAGCCAAGTAGGAGACAAGCAACACAATGAGTTTAATCAGTAACTCCTTTTGACTATGACTTTGGAGATCCTGTTTTCCCTCCCCTGACACGACCAAATTATTACTTTAACAAAATTGTTAGGAAGTGGGAGCAACCCACAGACACACATGGTATACTTAGATAAGGATAGCTTATTTGGCATATGTGTTTCAGTTTCACAATGTTAATGTGCAACGACATTCATAAGAATAGGTTAGCAAATGAATCAGGCAATATTAATTTGATGAAGGGTTTTGTTTTTTTTTACCATTAATGATATCAGTTTACTGTTTGATGCTCCATGCAGATCACATCTGCTTCTTCATGAAAGGTAAGTACACAAGGCTAGATCCAGGTATCCCATTTATAATAATGATTCTGTAATAAACTTCACTAAACATTTCTTGGTAATTTTTCCAGAGCCTTTTCAGAATCAGAGTCCTAGAGGAAAGCAGCGCCCTTTCTACAGGTACTGAAGATTATGCAACGGAATTCACCCTGACAGGAGAAAAATTCCTCAGACTTTGTGTTAAGTTAACTATATCTTACAGTGCAATGTGATGTGATAAAACATTTAATAGATGGTCCGTAGAGTACGCAGGGACCCGATGACTATATCAAGATTAAGCATGCTTGTAGTGGTGATTCTAGAGAAGGGGTTGGAGAGGTAAAAGCAAACTAGGTATTTTACAAAACAGATAACCAGAGAAGCATTAGGGTTAATATAGAGCATAACCAGCTTTTTAAGCTTATATTTAGGATCCATTACGCCAATCCTGCTCCCATTGAAAACAATTGGAGTTTTAACTTGGGAACAGGATCCGGCTCAGTATTTCAGACATGTAGTTCTGGGCCAAACTCTCTGAGGAGTAAATGGGTAAAATGCCAAAGTCAATGGGTCTATATCCGTTTACACTGGAGAGATTATGAATTTTAGTAAATGAAAATTCCTCAGGGTCTTGAAAGCCCTGCCAAGGTGTAACACAGTTTTAGCTGTTTAAATGAAAACAATTCAAAGTGTACTGTATCCTTTATTATTGTGGTTCCTAGACATGTTTCACTGTGAACTATTAATTACAGAAACACCACATCAGAACTTGAATCATTGTTTTTAAAAGTAAAAAGTTTGATGAGTTCTGAGCTGAAGTCTAAGGTTAAAGGCTTGGATTTACATGACACTGAAATATTTTACTATACATAGAGGGATAAAATGAACAACCTAGCCTACCAGTTGCTTGAGTACTCAAAATAAGTTTCTTTATGGTTCCCTGAAGTCAACAGAAAAACCCCTAGGGTGAAATCCTAGCCACACTGAAGTCAACGGAAGATTTTACCATGGGCTTTAATGGGCCCAGCATTTCACCCCTATTGAGGTCAGTGGTGCAGGATCTGGCACAATAGGGCTAATGCAAACCTCACTGAAATCAATGTACAATCTCCCATTTCATCAGTAGAGTTGGAACAAGTTAATCAATCAGTAATCCAGATAGGCAGAATATGCACATCGGATGTGTGCAGAGCCCATGGGAGATGCTCCACGTCACTTAAGACCTTAAGTGGTGGGGGAGCACTCCTGTATGGGTGGCTCTGCACCCCTCCCTTGAAAGCTGCAGAAGGAGTCTCTGCAGCAAGGCAACACAGAAGGATGCATGGGGTCCATCACCCTCAACTGGAAATTCCTCTCTCATTGCACTTAATTTTTTCTTTGTCTCTTTTTGCCATCATCATTCTCCAAGCATATTTTAAATTGTAAACTGGAACCTATTTGCTTTATTTATGGAATAGAATGGAAGCAACAAAAGTATCAAGAGAAATAACAGCGGTCACTAATCAGAAGTGTTTGTGAAGAAAAAAAAAACCTGAAAAATAATTTCCCCCAAAAAAGAGGCTTTCCATTAAAAATGAAAGTTTTTGCACACACAAAAAAATCACTTTTAATTGCATTTTCCAGTTTGTTGATGAAAAACAGAAAGCAATGTTTTGTTATTTTATTTTTATACATATTTTGGTTTAAAAAACAAAATGATTTTGCTGAAATTGATTTTTGAAAACCAGAAATTTAATCAAAAACTGAACATTTTTCTTTGGAAATGTTGCCAAAAATAAAATATAATAAAAAAAAACACACGCAAAAACAACACACACCTTTTCCTTTAATTTTCCACAAAGAATAATTGGTATTTTTCAACCAGCTCTACGCCTCACAGGTACCAATGAACAAGGAATTCATTACCTGATTTCCTGAGGGGAGAAAAAAATGTAAGGTGCCATTTTTCCACGGATTGTTTTCGAGTAAGTTAGATTTTTGTGCATCCCAGCTTCCAAGGAGATAAAATTTCCTGGCACAGAATAACTTCCCAAATGGTATAACTATTACTTTTATGAAAAAGGGATGCAATGCTTTTTTCATATAATAGTCCAGCTGAAACATCATAGGACCGCTTAGATTGTAAGCTCTTTGGGGCAGGGATCATATTTTGCTCTGTTTTTGTAGAGCACCTAGCACAGTGTGGTTCTGGCCCATGAGTAGGGCTCCTACCTGTTACGGCAACACAAAAATAATATTAATAAAAAGCCATATTGTGAAGCATCATTTCAAGCAATACAATTGGGACATTTAGGCTCACAATTTTGGTCTGTTAAAACACAGATTTTGGAATCTAATAGCAATAGCAATCATGTCATTAGATTAGAAAAAAAAAATCAATGCAGTTGGTTTTTTGTTTGCATTTAAACATGCCCTGGGGTTCACTGAAACTACAGAGTAGCAGCAACAGCTAACAAGCTGATGGAGCATGATTGTGTTTTACATCCATGCAGGCGATTTTGGTTGAAAAGAGCCCTATCCATATTTTAAAAAGACAATGGATAACAGAAGGAAATAGCTTTAAGCCTAATTGATATGCTTTCCCTGTTCATTCACTGCAGTCAGCTTGACAGATGCAGATCAAATTAATGGCACACATGATAACCTGCGAAGCAAATATTCTTATTAAAATATTTCCCCAGTGTTCATAAATCAATACTTCCCCAAACTCCATCTCTGCCAATTAAATAACTTTTTATGCTTCCTATTAAATACAGCAAGTGTAGGTTACTATGGTGATCAATAGGAGTACAGAAAAACCTCTGATTCATCATAATTGCCCCATGTTAGAAGGGAAAAAATGCCAAACATCTGAACTGTATCTTTCAGTTTCAAAATGGCTCTTTGAAACAACAATTGCTGTCTGGAGACATAAATCTGTTTGATGAGGCCCATGTAACAGTGGATGAAGCCATCACAAAAATGAAAACATTACAGCAGCCAATTTCTTCAGGTAGAAAGGGACTCTGCTCGGAAGCATCCCACGGCTCAGCGGTGATTTCATTTCATAATCAGAACCCTCATTATTAGTCATTTTATGCTACATATTAGACACAAGACACTATGTGAAAAGAATGGTAAAGGTTACAGATAGACCAGCCAAAACACGACGGGCCAAACTGTCACACGTGCACACCCTGTTTATGTACAGCCCACCCTTTACTGATGCACAGAGGGGATCAAAGTGCCCACTGTGATGTGCCTTTATTTTTACAAAAGAGCAGTTTATACTGCACTACAAGTTATGTTAGTGACTTTCACTAACATCACCTGCTTTAAAATAGCTCTTATTTCCTAGCCTTTAAATAAGCAATGTTGCTCTGAATCTGACTTTTAGTCTGTCATCTTTTCCTAACATGGTTTGCCTTTTGTCTTTAAATTTCTAGACAGAGCGTTCAAAATCAAAAAGATGTGGGAAATTTACATAGACACTAAACTGGAACCTACTTAATGGAAATCCATAGGGATGAACAAGTAATGTAACACCAGTTCCTCATCTCTGGCCCAGATGTTATTCTTCATTATGTTCCAAGTGACATGAACTCAAACACGATTGAGCAATCCATCTACCACATAATAGTCACCTTAAAAACAGACAGACATTTTAGGAGCCAGGTAATGGTGGATTTAATGTATGGTCTTTTTGATCTACATGTCTGTCTAATACCTGCTGTGGCAACAATATAATCAAACTTTTATCCACAGAGACATCCGTGTTCAGTGAAGGACGTAGCTGACATCTTGATAACTGTTGCTCAAAGGAATACTGCACCTGAGTCTCCTCTAACTCACACAGCATTACTCCACCAACTCCCCTATTACACAAGCATACTAGAGTACCCAGCACAGATGCTTGTACATATGACTGTACATTTCAACTTCTACACAGTCACACAAGCAACTTGGAACACAAGCAAACCAAGTCCTACGAAGTTCGTGGAAGCAGCCATGCTCCAACCCCCCACCTGGCAGCCTGCTAAAAATAGCTTCCTGGGATGCTCAAAGCCCAGCCCCAGTGTGACGCTCCGCTCCCGTGGTCTGATTGGCAGAGTCTCAGAGTGGTTGATTGGCTCGTTGTCCCTACTTAAGCCCGGCTCAGGAACAGGAAGCTGTCTGAACAGCTGGGCTCCACCCTGCTTTAGACTGTGTGCCTGTGATTCCTGCTTCTCTGGCTAGATTTCCTGGCATCCAGACCTGGCTTGACCCCAGCATTTGATTTGTGGTTCCTGACCTCCAGTTTGCCTCCAGCCTCTGATCCCCATGATGTGCTGACCTGGCCTGACTCTGGCTCCCAACTAATGGATCTGATCTCCTGTTTGTCTCCTGCTTCTGACCTCCCAGTATTCTGACCCAATTGAGTCTTGACTCCTATCTCGTGACTGAACTCGGGCTCAGACTACTAGGTCTGGCTACCCGTGATCCAGCTGTGACAATGTGTGTGTAGATAAACAAGTCACTTATTCTCTCTGTATCCTACTTCCCCTTCTCTAAAATGATTAGTAGATTTCCCAGCCACACAGGTAGGCTGTGAGGACACAGACATGAATGTACTCACACAGCACGGGAAGTAGAGTCACTAAAAATCTGGATCAATTCAGCAATATGTTCTGCTGCTGATATTTTTAATTTTAGGTCACAATTATGTTCTAAAGTCTAGAGGAAGGAAAATAATAAAGAGCAATCACGAGCAGAGTTGATGGGGTAACTTGATGTCCCAGTTGGAGACTTCAATCCGAGTCATTTCTTACCAGGAGAAGGTTTCAAAGAAACATATAAAGGGAGTGGTTCCCAAACTTGTTCCGCCGCTTATACAGGGAAAGCCCCTGGCAGGCCGGGCCGGTTTGTTTACCTGCCGCGTCCGCAGGTTTGGCCGATCGTGGCTCCCAGTGGCCACAGTTTGCTGCTCCAGGCCAATGGGAGCTGCTGGAAGTGGAGGCCAGGCCAATGGGAGCTACTAGAAGTGGCACGGGCCGAGGGATGTACTGGTCGCCGCTTCCTGCAGCTCCCATTGGCCTGGAGCAGCGAACCGCGGCTACTGGGAGCCGCGATCGGCCAAACCTGTGGACGTGGCAGGTAAACAAACCGGCCTGGCCTGGCAGGGGCTTTCCCTGCACAAGCAGTGGAACAAGTTTGGGAACCACTGGTCTAAGGAACTGTTTTAGGTGGGGAAGCTGTCACTTTTCTGACAGAACAAAATCTAACTACTCCTATGACTTGAGATCCAGGGTAGAGTTGCTTGAGTGGAAACAAAGGTTGATGAACTAAAAGCTTTAAAGCAGTCCTGTTATCTTTTCTAGCATTCCAAGCAAAAGCACACACTGTATCAGGTCCAAGATGAAAACCTTTTAATAGTTGCTTCCAAATTGTAACTTCAGCTGAAAAAGTAAAAGACAAGCATAGATAACTGCAAAGAAAGCAGCTCCCACTTAGTCAGTTTGGGACAGATCATGGCGTGTAGCCATCACTCAGTGCTGAGGCTGTTGTGTGCCTCCATGGCACAATGCCTCCTGGAGCGTGCATGAAGCTTGGGTAGAGCAATCTGTGACAGCCTCTTAGTGGTGTAGCATTACTCCTCTGAACATGTGGTCAGCCACTTCTTGTATTATTATCGTTATTAATCATTAGTGTTATCGTAGTGCCTAGGAGTCTAGTCATGGACCAGGGCCCCATTATGTTAGATACTGTGTAAACACAGAACAAAAAGAGCTCACAATGGAAGTAAAGGACAAAAGACAACTGATGTAGCACCCCATCTGTTTGTGTCCAAGGAAACAACACATAATATTGCATAATCTCTTGGCACACAGGGGCAGGGTGATCATTCTGTCTACTCCCTGCCCTTTCCCATCCCCTTTCTATAGGCCAACAGCAAAGGCTGCAAGTGAGGATTTAACAATAAAGCAAACCTGGAACGAAACAAAATGTTTATAATATTTTAAATGTTATTTCTTGGCCACTCTTGCTAGCTACATTATTCCAAATGGTCAGTTGGTTAACCATGATCTGATGGTGCTCCCTCTAGTGGTGGGAGGCTTGTGAGAGCACATCAGTGATATGGCTGTAGTACTATCACCCAGCAGAGACTAGTTTTTAACTCAACTGGTAGACCTGCTCATTTTGGACCCTTGTTCTCCAGAGGGACATATTTCTTACATATGCAATATTTCATTTTTTCAGTGATGCTATTTTACCATGAAAAAATAGCTTTTGCTTTCTATGTGCTCCTATGTCCGAAATCATGTGTAGGATTATCCTAAAGGGATACACACAGCCTGAAGGGGAGACTCACCCAGAAAAAAAGATCACCAGCAGTCTCTTAATTGGTATCTCAGATTCAAGAAACGAAGTCATATCTATTCCCTGCCCCCTCTCTTCTTAGAATCATAGAAGATTGGGGTTGGAAGAGACCTCAGAAGGTCATCTAGTCCAACCTCTTGCTCAAAGCAGGACCAACACCAACTAAATAATCCCAGCCAGGGCTTTGTCAAGCCGGGTTTTAAAAAACCCTAAGAATGGAGATTACATTACCTCCCTAAGTGAGCACTCCAGTGCTTCACCACCCTCCGAGTGAATAGTTTTCAGAGTAGCAGCCGTGTTAGTCTGTATCCGCAAAAAGAAAAGGAGTACTTAGAGGGCTTCTACATCCATAGTGGCCAGGATGGTATTTTCAGGAAGAGCACCAATGGATTGTAGTTTCCTCAGGAAGTCAGTGGTGTCTCGAAGATAGCTGGGAGTGCTGGTAGCATAGGGCCTGAGGAGGGAGTCTACATAGCCGAACAATCCTGCAGTCAGGGTGCCAATGCCTGTGATGATGGGGCATCCAAGATTTCCAGGTTTATGGATCTTGGGTAGCAGATAGAATGCCCCTGGTCGGGGTTCCAGGGATGTGTCTGTGTGGATTTGTTCTTGTGCTTTTTCAGGGAGTTTCTTGAGCAGATGGTGTAGTTTCTTTTGGTAACCCTCAGTGGGATCAGAGGGTAATGGCTTGTAGAATGAGGTGTTGGAGAGCTGCCTAGCAGCCTCTTGTTCATATTCCGACCTATTCATGGTGATGACAGCACCTCCTTTGTCAGCCTTTTTGATTATGATGTCAGAGTTGTTTCTGAGGCAGTGGATGGCATTGTGTTCTGCACGGCTGAGGTTATGGGGCAAGTGATGCTGCTTTTCCACAATTTCAGCCTGTGCACGTCGGCGGAAGCACTCTATGTGGAAGTCCAGTCTGTTGTTTCGACCTTCAGAAGGAGTCCACCCAGAATCCTTCTTTTTGTAGTGTTGGTAGGAAGGTCTCTGTGGGTTAGTATGCTGTTCAGAGGTGTGTTGGAAATATTCCTTGAGCTGGAGACATCAAAAATAGGATTCTAGGTCAGCAAAGGAATAGATTCCCCCATTCCTCCCAGGATTCTTAAGTGCTGTTCAGTTGTGTCATAAATATAAAGGGAAGGGTAAACACCTTTAAAATCCCTCCTGGCCAGAGGAAAAACCCTTTCACCTGTAAAGGGTTAAGAAGCTAGGATAACCTTGCTGGCACCTGACCAAAATGACCAATGAGGAGACAAGATACTTTCAAAAGCTGGAGGAGGGGGAGAAACAAAGGCTCTCTCTGTCTTTGTGATGCTTTTTCCGGAAACAAAAAGGAATGGAGTCTTAGAACTTAGGAAGTAATCTAGCTAGATATGCGTTAGATTCTGTTTGTTTAAATGGCTGAGAAAATAAGCTGTGCTGAATGGAATGGATATTCCTGTTTTTGTGTCTTTTTGTAACTTAAGGTTTTGCCTAGAGGGATTCTCTATGTTTTGAATCTAATTACCCTGTAAGGTATTTACCATCCTGATTTTACAGAGGTGATTCTTTTACCTTTTCTTCTATTAAAATTCTTCTTTTAAGAACCTGATTGCTTTTTCATTGTTCTTAAGATCCAAGGGTTTGGGTCTGTGCTCACCTATGCAAATTGGTGAGGATTTTTATCAAGCCTTCCCCAGGAAAGGGGGTGTAGGGTTTGGGGAGGATTTTTTGGGGAAAAGACGTTTCCAGGTGGGCTGCTTCCTGGTTATATATCTGTTAGACGCTTGGTGGTGGCAACAATAAAGTCTAAGGGCAAAAGGTAAAATAGTTTGTACCTTGGGGAAGTTTTAACCTAAGCTGGTAGAAATAAGCTTAGGGGCTTTTTCATGCAGGTCCCCACATCTGTACCCTAGAGTTCAGAGTGGGGAAGGAACCTTGACAAGTTGTTAGAGGCACTTCTTAGGCTAGTTCAGCCCAGCATGCTCTATTAATCCTTTTCTGATGCAAGCTTGTCTTTTCTGTAAAGGTTTTCCACTATGATTGTTTTTATATATGCCAAACAAATCTTTCTAGCAGCTGAGATGGTTGAATAGCACAAGACTCCATAAAGTCCACTTTGGATTTCACTCTACAGTTCTGATCTACGTGTGTAGTGCTTTGATATTACAATGATGGGAATTATAAGAAAGCCTCAGATTGCTGGAGCTCACTGTCACAGGATTGTGCTGCAGCCTAGTTTTGAAGGCTAGATACACAGTAGAGAATATAGGTAGTTAGGCCCTAAGGGCCCCCAGAGGAAATGCCAAAAGCGCCTGAGCAAGTTAGGTGGCTACTTCCTGTTGATTTTATCTCTAGTAATCTAAATCTGTCGTGAAGTTCCTATGTCACTTTTGAAAATAGAACTTTTCTAATATTAGCAAAGAAACAAACAAACAAAAAAAACCAAATGGATGTTGTCGCATTTCACATTTCCTGGCCAAGCACTAACGTTGGAGAACCGAGCTATTAAAAATCCCATAAAAATGTTAGAAGTTTTATTTTACAGTAAGAATTTTACAATGTTTAAATAAAAATATGAAGAATTCATGTGCAAAAATTGTAGTCTTCAATTTAGTTCTAGTGCTAAACTGTAATTAATCACATCATTAGTTAGTCTTCACTATTAATTCATTAAGGGTGAATTTCACCCTAGGTGAAATATTCAGCAATCATTATGTTTTGTATTAAACTCCAATGAGTAGCTTCTTATTGATTTTTAACAACTGATCTTAAGAGGGGAAAAAAGAACAGTGAACGGTTTTAAGAGTATCTTGCTATATGGGGAGTTGCATTTAATTAATTGGAAGCTCATTTGTATCTCAGCTCCTATAGCACTTCTGATAGGATTATAGGGAACATTCCAATGAACACTCCGTTGTGTTTGAAGTAGCAATAATTAGCTTTAAGTTGACTTCAGTCACACTGCTGGTGCTGCTGCAGTTACATTGCTGTCTTTAAGTGCACTAGCTTGATAAAAGCTAGCACATATATGTCTACCCAAGCTGGAAATTACAAGCCCAGGGCCAACGTAGACGTACAGTCACAATATAGTTCCTGCTCAGCTCCTGGGGCAGCAAACAACAGACCGTAGAATAACAATCCATCCCCAGATAAAGGTCTTTGTTATTAATATTTTTGGTCCTCATAAGTTATCTATGTTCCCCACAGAACCCGAGTTTTCTCTGCCCTCTGCCTTGAAGGCCTTCTGACACAGTCGCAACCTGCCAGCTGCAAAAGAGCACACGGTTCTCATGTACAAAGGAGAGGTAAATCTTGAGACAGGCGCTTCCACCTCTTTGGGCTTAGCACGCAGCCACCACCTGAATAGAGGAGGACTAGGATTCAGTACCAGGAGACTCATATGCCATCACTTGTAGTAACTATTAAAAGAATCCTGCCCTTTATCCTCTCTCTCTCTCTCCCTCTCTCTCCTTTCCCTTCTCAGTTCTAGTATATGGTATATTATTTCAAGGCACTTCAGTTCTGGCAAAGCAATTCCATACGCAAACATGTAAGGGCCATGCTGGAGTATAAATATTTCATATGCTTCTCTATATATCATCGTTGTGAAATGCCAACTTAGCCAAGAAAGGGTTTAGAGGTGGTTGTTTTTTTAGTGTCCCATCTGAGAAGAAAAATGTGCCAGGTGGAAAGGGAAAGGTGCAGAAATGGGGAGTTTCTAATCAGCGATTTTCACTCACAAATCGAATGCTTAGGATTTCATTTCACTTGATGCGGAAGCATTCCAATGTTAGTGCATCCTTTCATGTTGGAAAGGAAGGGCATTATTAACAATGCCAACGTGCAAGCAAAGAGCACAGAACTTTGCCCTCAGCAGGCAGTGGTCCTTTTAAACACAGAGGTCAGGAGGGACTTTTTAAAATCAG
This sequence comes from Chelonia mydas, assembly GCF_015237465.2. Taxonomy (NCBI): domain Eukaryota; kingdom Metazoa; phylum Chordata; order Testudines; family Cheloniidae; genus Chelonia; species Chelonia mydas. Next base: position 92,537,441 of record NC_057855.1, read on the forward strand.
AAAAAGGGACCATGAGTATACTTGTGAATGGACTTTCCATTTTGATGACTTATGCACATGCTCATTCCAAATACCCCAACGGTTGACCCTTGCTGTCAGCATCCTACATGATTCTCCAAATTTTAAAGCTCTCTGATTCAGTAACATAACTTACATGACAGGCTAATCTGTAAACTACAGTCATAAAATATAAAAAGGGTCTGAGGCCTACATCCTCAAAAGGTTTCTGGGCTCCTAATTTCCACTGAAAAATCCATGGGAGTTCAGTGCCCAAATACCTTTCAGGATCTGGGCCTGAATGTCCCTGAACTTCTGATTCAAAATGAAACCCAGGGCTGGGTCTGAATTTTGTGGCTGGTCCCTTTTGCTATTATGGGCCAAGCTATCATCAGCTGTTGAAAACTGGTAAAGCTCCATGAGGGCTATGCTGATTTACAAAAACTGAGGATCTGGCCCCCCGATGGTCCTAAATTTTGGAGGAGGGGCACTTTCAAACTCCAGATCCCCCTCGGCACCCAAATTTTGCATGTTGGGCCTTTACATACATTAAACTTGCTTTCCTGGAGCACATTTCATTTCTTCTTAAGAGTAGCTTTTCTTTCCAAATGTCTAATCATTTAGCAGTGTTTCATTATTACAAAATTGGAAACAACTTTATGTACAAAAAAACCCAGCTGATTTGTATTCCCAGGCATTGAGCAACCCTTATCTTTTTGATAAGCAGAGACAAGATATTTTTAAAATGAAAATGTAATAAAGCTACCAGACATTTTGATCTGACTGTGTTACATTAATGAAAGTAAGTTACTACTTCAGGTTCCTCAGGATCATCTACATAATTTTAAAGGCAATAGTCTTTTTATTAGTATGATGCATGTGGCTTATATAGTGTTATTATCATAGTGTCTCTGGTCTCATGTATTTAAAAAGATTGTTCATAATTTCACCCAGTATAGTAATATCCCCCCCCCCCCCATTTTGTTTTTATTTGTATTTGAGCCAGCATGAAGGGTTTTTTCTGTGCACAGGGAGGAATGCAGGCATTGCGTGGCTTTATTAGATACTGAACTGCTATAACCCCCATTCAAGATTTATGAACCAAATAACTATTTTACAGCAAATCCGTTAAGACACTGCCTTCTTCCAAATGCCCCGGAATGTTGTCTCCGTGTTCTGGTGGAAAGGTGGTTTTTGTTTGGGGGTGGGTTGTTGGGTTTTTTTGTGGGACGGGGGGAGGGGAAGAATGAGTATACACAATTTGTCTCCCTGTAGTAGATCTTATTATCCTAAAAGACACCTAAATAAAATTTCTCTTCTCCTCGGAGACCCACACCAAGAGGGAAGGTAATAACTCATCTTCTGCCACTCATCTCTTCTGCCTTTTCTCATTAGGCGCAGGTAGAATCAGGTTCACGTGATGGCTCTAATTCCATCTCCTATGTAAATGAAACTTCAAACACCTTTCCTGAGAGGACTACCTGGAATTACCAGGCACCCCGTTCCTCGAACACCCACTGGGCAGGGGCTAGTTCCCTGTTTGAGGGAAGAAATGCAGGTTCTATAGTCTAGTTTTTAACGGATTCAGTCACCAATATGCTGAGTAGTACCTTTACTCCACTTAAACTCAATGGCCCTGACCTTAGACCACCCTGTGTGCTCTTTGTATACTCTGATGGTGGAAAGGGGACTTAACACTAAAGAGACAGCTAAAACTTCCCTTGGTATCAGGAAATCCTCACTGGCCTTGAGCTACAGCGGCTGGCTCTACACTACATTGTACATTCCCAGCCACCCTCCATCAGAACATGGGATGTGCCAGGGACAGGAATGGTACATGCGGAGGCTGCTCTAAGGCAGCCTTGAGGATGCTCCAAGTTGCACCAGCAGACACCTCTTAAGCACCTGAGAACTGAAGCCAGGGGGAGAATTGCAGAATAATGTTCTGCTCAGCAATAAGTATCCTGCATTAGGGCTCATACTACTAAACTCCAAAAGTACAATGTTCAGACAGGAATAGGGGTGACCAGATGTCCCGATTTTATAGGGACAATCCTGATATTTGGGGCTTTTTCTTACATAGGATCCTATTACCCCTCCACCCCGTCCCAATTTTTCACACTTGCTTTCTGGTCACCCTAGACAGGAATCAGTTTAATCACAATCCTCAACATTACATAATTGCAAGTAAAAAGTTACTTTGAACATCGAAAATCCAAGAGGCCAGTTTTCAGTGAGGGACACAGTTGTTACCGTTCAACTCCAATTCATATTAAGAGAAGCTGCATGACTCAATCCCAAGTCAAAGTGCTGGAACCATTCCCCTAATTGTGGATAAAACCCTTCTGATGGATGTTGTCAGCAACAGCAATGGCTGGGTTCAAATTCCAAGTGGTGTCTCTTCAAACTAACAAATACCACTGGCTCACACCCATATTTTCTGGGATAACGAAATACCATCTCTGGGTACCATGAATAGAAAATACTTCCCCACTCATGAGCACTGAGTCAATGGATGAAACAGGGAAAACTATTGGGGGAAAAGTGAGCACAGCATCAACAATATATCCAGAAGAATGATAAGTAAAATATTCCCCCATGGTAACTTTGGCAGTAGTCAGTTTACTTGGTTTCTCAACCATTGGTGTGAACGCCCAATAAGCAGGTTTTCCTTCACTATTTCACTTCTCCCTTCTTCTCCTCAATATATGGCCCAGATATTCCATCTTCTTTTCTGGATAACTATAGAGATAAGGGGTTGTTGAACTCTCGGTCAAGTCTGAGCATTTGTTATAATTTCATTGCATTTAATATCTGGTATTTTTCTCAGGCATTTGCTTTCAAAGGCATTTAGACATTTGTATCTTCTGTGGATTTTCAGCTTTCACATCCATATGTTAAGATAGAAATCACATTTCAGTTGAAGATTTGTAGTTTGGTCTTTAAACTGCAGATTTTCAATGACCAAATCTTGTTGCCATAACAAACGGGATTTCCATGATCCCACTAGTTCTATTTTTTCTGTGACAATGCTTCACTTTATGCAGTTGCACACCTGCAACTCTGAACAGCCCAACAACTTGTGTGTGTGTTAAGGATCACGAGTCTGCAATCTATAATGCTCAGATTATAAAAGAATTAAAGCAAAGGCACCACCCATGAGCACACCTTGACGTCAAAGACAGTCTTTCCATTGATTTCCGTGTGCTTTAGATTATTCAGCAAGATATTCAAGCCCATGCCTGGCTTGAACCCAGAAGTCCTATTAACTTCAGTGGGATTGCTCAGGTGAGTAAAGTGAGGCAGATGCTTAAGTAGTTTGCTGAATCAAGGCCTTAATGGTCCATGGCATAGTTAACCAGGTTCAAAAGGTTTCAAATATTTCTAAAGAAATCATTATGTGCCTCAGTCATTTCATAACATTTTTCTTTTTTTATAAAAGTGAATATTACTAAGTACACATGCATCAGCTTTAAAGTCATGTTCCCAATGTCCCTAAAATCCTTGAGGGTATGGTTGGATTTGATATTATTAACTACCTACAGCAGCATGGACCACCAGCCAAAAACTGTATTTATTGGAAAAGATTTCTGTCTGTCAAATTCTTTATATTTTACATTTTACAAAACTCACAATATTTCAGTAGAAAGTCTGTAAAAAAAACACCCTGTAACTAAATTATTGCAAGGTGAATAAAATATTGTAGATGATAAAATGCCTAAGATACCTCACTAGTAAAGCTGATAATGTAGTCTGACATGTCAAACATTTTTACCTATATATTATTTCTTTTGAAAAGTGCAGGGTTAGAATCAGAGACGATGGAAACTCTATTGTACCAAAGACAAGGGGCCATTCGGTGCTCAGAACTTCCCCAATGTGCCTTATTGTGGGGTCAGTTCAAATGGAAAGAAGATAGATCAGCCACTTTGCAAGCTCAATACTTGGTATATCTGCCTAGGAAAGTGCCCAAATTTACAACTTTGGGGGAGGCTGCAATGTGTCTATTGTAAGCCTGCCTCTCCTTTCACTTACATCAGTTGTACACCACTGTAGCTACACTGACCTCATTGGCATTACTCCTGATTTACATCAGCATGAAGAAGAGGACAATCAGGCCTGTGTTAGCAAGCACAGCATCTGAGGCAAAAGATTTATTTCACACAGGCCACCAAATAACTCAGATGGATATGACTTATGGCCACAAATACTGAAACTGGGTTGGATAGAAAGGTAAAAGGTTCTATTCCCCACTACCAGTCACAAGAGCCATCTAACGCACCATGCTGGGCTCAAAACATCCATTGATACCGGACGAGCAGAATCTCTTTCAGTTGAGAAACTGATTCATAGATACTAAGGTCAGAAGGGACCATTATGATCATCTAGTCTGACCTCCTGCACAACGCAGGCCACAGAATCTCACCCACCCACTCCTATGAAAAACCTCTCACCTATGTCTGAACTATCGAAGTCCTCAAATCGTGGTTTAAAGACTTCAAGGAGCAGAGAATCCTCCAGCAAATGACCCGTGCCCCATGCTACAGAGGAAGGCGAAAAACCTCCAGGGCCTCTTCCAATCTGCCCTGGAGGAAAATTCCTTCCCGACCCCAAATATGGTGATCAGCTAAACCCTGAGCATATGGGCAAGATTCACCAGCCAGATACCCAGAAAAGAATTTTCTGTAGTAATTCAGATCCCACCCCATCTAACATCCCATCACAGACCATTGGGCCTATTTACCATGAATATTTAAAGATCAATTAATTACCAAAATCATGTTATCCCATTATACCATCTCCTCCATAAACTTATCGAGTTTAATCTTAAAGCCAGATAGGTCTTTTGCCCCCACTGCTTCCCTTGGAAGGCTATTCCAAAACTTCACTCCTCTGATGGTTAGAAACCTTCGTCTAATTTCAAGTCTAAACTTCCCAATGACCAGTTTATATCCATTTGTTCTTGTGTCCACATTGGTACTGAGCTTAAATAATTCCTCTCCCTCTCTGGTATGCCTGAAGGCTCTCAAGGGGCTGCTGCCTTAGTATGTTGAGTCTTCAAGGCCTTGAAGAGCAAATGCCTAGGCACAGACACTGGGATTGCCCCAATCTCAGCCCCTACCCAAGCTCTTGTGTGGGTGCTATGGGGTGATCAAAAGCCTCTCTGGGCCCCTGATATTGCTGCTAATGCCGTTGTTTTTCCCCTCCCCATAGCCTCACTCAATGCTTCATACACACCAAAGCTATGTTTAATCTGCCTCTTCCTTGTCATCACTGTTCACTCGTTCATTGGCCTAACAGCTCTCATCTTCTATTCCCTTTGATGTTCAGCCTCTCTCTCTGGCTCACTAGGGGCTCCATGCAGTGGAGTAAAATAGAAGTACCTGGCAGATCTGAACCATTTCATTAGCTAATCTTTGAATAATTCAAAACAGTTATTCCAAACAAGGGGAAATGAATCTTTATGTCTTTAAATTTAAAAATCTCAAAAGTGGCCTACGTGCAAGAATGCGGTTATTGTGACTGCTTGAGAGTTTGTGGGGAGAAATGATTTTTTAGCTAGATAACCCCAAAAGTTGTGAGAGGAAAACAGGGCAACATTTCAAAGAGAGGGGTACTTTAAGTGTTTTCTCTACAAAAATGAGTCAATTTTTCACTAAAGCAAACCCAGATGAAATTAAATTTTCCTCTGAAGAGTTAATATTCTAAACTTGGAGACTGAATTCAAACACCAAAATGTGAAAAAAGGGATTTTATTACTGATATAACTGTACATTTCAATACAACCAAGCTGCCAATGTGATATGGCCGTGAAAAAAGCTAATGTGGTCTTGGGATGCATCAGGAGAGGTATTTCCAGTAGAGATAAGGAGGTTTTAGTACCGTTATACAAGGCACTGGTGAGACCTCACCTGGAATACTGTGTGCAGTTCTGGTCTCCCATGTTTAAGAAGGATGAATTCAAACTGGAGCAGGTACAGAGAAGGGCTACTAGGATGATCCGAGGAATGGAAAACTTGTCTTATGAAAGGAGACTCAAGGAGCTTGGCTTGTTTAGCTTAACTAAAAGAAGGTTGAGGGGAGATATGATTGCTCTCTATAAATATATCAGAGGGATAAATACCGGAGAGGGAGAGGAATTATTTAAGCTACTTAAAGAAGTACGGGCTGGATGAATGCACTATAAGGTGGGTAGAAAGTTGGCTAGATTGTAGTGTAATGGGTAGTGATCAATGGCTCCATGTCTAGTTGGCAGCCGGTGTCAAGTGGAGCGCCCCAGGGGTCGGTCCTGGCGCCAGTTTTGTTCAATATCTTCATAAATGATCTGGAGGATGGTGTGGATTGCACTCTCAGCAAATTTGCGGATGATACTGAACTAGGAGGAGTGGTAAATACGCTGGAGGGCAGGGATAGGATACAGAGGGACCTAGACAAATTGGAGGATTGGGCCAAAAGAAATCTGATGAGGTTCAATAAGGATAAGTGCAGGGTCCTGCACTTAGGACGGAAGAACCCAACGCACCGCTACAGACTAGGGACCGAATGGCTAGGCAGCAGTTCTGCAGAAAAGGACCGAGGGGTGACAGTGGACGAGAAGCTGGATATGAGTCAGCAGTGTGCCCTTGTTGCCAAGAAGGCCAATGGCATTTTGGGATGTATAAGTAGGGGCATAGCGAGCAGATCGAGGGACGTGATCATTCCCCTCTATTCAACGTTGGTGAGGCCTCATCTGGAGTACTGTGTCCAGTTTTGGGCCCCACACTACAAGAAGGATGTGGAGAAATTGGAGAGAGTCCAGCGAAGGGCAACAAAAATGATTATTAGGGGTCTGGAACACATGACTTATGAGGAGATGCTAAGGGAACTGGGATTGTTTAGTCTGCAGAAGAGAAGAATGAGGGGGAATTTGATAGCTGCTTTCAACTACCTGAGAAGTGGTTCCAGAGAGGATGGTTCTAGACTATTCTCAGTGGTAGAAGAGGACAGGACAAGGAGTAATGGTCTCAAGTTGCAGTGGGGGAGGTTTAGGTTGGATATTAGGAAAAACGTTTTCACTAGGAGGGTCGTAAAACACTGGAATGCGTTACCTAGGGAGGTGGTAGAATCTCCTTCCTTAGAAGTTTTTAAGGTCAGGCTTGACAAAGCCCTGGCTGGGATGATTTAATTGGGGATTGGTCCTGCTTTGAGCAGGGGGTTGGACTAGATGACCTCCTGAGGTCCCTTCCAACCCTGATATTCTATCATTCTATGATTCAGTACCAATGTGAACACAAGAACAAATGGATATAAACTGGCCACCAGGAAATTTAGACTTGAAATTAGACGAAGGTTTCTAACCATCAGAGGAGTGAAATTTTGGAATAGCCTTCCAAGGGAAGCAGTGGGGGCAAAAGATCTATCTGGCTTTAAGATTAAACTCGATAAGTTTATGGAGGAGATGGTATGATGGGATAACATGGTTTTGGTAATTAAATATTCATGGTAAATAGGCCCAATGTCCTGTGATGGGATATTAGATGGGGTGGGATCTGAGTTACCCAGGAAAGAATTTTCTGTAGTATCTGGCTGATGAATCTTGCCCATATGCTCAGGGTTTAGCTGATCGCCATATTTGGGGTCGGGAAGGAATTTTCCTCCAGGGCAGATTGGAAGAGGCCTTGGAGGTTTTTCACCTTCCTCTGTAGCATGGGGCCCGGGTCACTTGCTGGAGGATTCTCTGCTCCTTGAAGTCTTTAAACTACGATTTGAGGACTTCAATAGCACAGATATAGGTGTGAGGTTTTTTGCAGGAGTGGTGGGTGAAATTCTGTGGCCTGCGTTGTGCAGGAGGTCAGACTAGATGATCATAATGGTCCCTTCTGACCTAAATATCTATGAATCTACACCTGTGGAGTCATTACTGACACCTCCTTAATAATGTGTGCGCATGTGTATATATCTATACAAGCAAATTAGATTTCTAATAGCAGCCTGTGGAAGAAAACACTCTGCTAAACTGGACACACTTGCATGATGGAAAATTCCACACAAAAATGCTGTTGGTTTTTTTTCATAGCAGCGCAACAGATTCAAAAAAGGGAAAAATTAGAGCATGATGTGACTGCACCAATTCCTTCTCTAATCTTCACTTTTTTGTTTCTTCTAGTGCTCGTCTGCATTGATGTAAGTGCTGAGGATCCTCCAATCCCCTGTACATCACGCTGCCATTTACTGCATTTACTACACTTCTAGACCAGAAGAACAGGCTGAGATTTCTTCGAGTGTGATCCCAGCCTCTGCTGGCCCCAGTGAAAGAGACCAGGAACAGAACAAAAGTGAGTCTTCTACATGGCAATGAAAAACTCCAATCCCTAATCAAGGTCTCAAATTCTCTGGTATCTCTACCTGCACTATATTACATTGCCACTCCAGTACTGTGAGGTGCTGTGTCTGGGCTTGACTCTCTGCAGTACAAAAGCAGCAGCAATGGGAACTGAAAAAGAAGCTTTACAACAAACCAACCTACCTCTGAATAATCACTCCGTAAACTTTTAATAAAACAGAGTAAAATAAACTCTAAGAAAGGTCAGATAATATGCTGAACAGAGCACTTGTGGCCACATCAGTATTCCCATGGGTGACTATAACAATAGCCTGGAGTTGACAGAATGCCTGACTTGTTTTGCTGGGTTGGGTGTTTTATTGGGCTGATCCTTCTTTCTACTTTTTTCCTGATATTTGCCAGGAGACTCAAGAGGCATTTCCCCACCCACAGACAAACCTAAAACCTAAATATTTAATGCCATAATGAAAGCAGTTCTGTGATGTTTTTAATGTATTTTTTAATGTTTAAATGCAGCTTGTGTGACTCACACAGTGGATCAAATCCATCTTCGGTGTAACTTCATTGAAAGCTATTGAGTTACACCGGGTTTGAAAGGGGCTCAGTGTGAGGGGAATATGCTGAACAAATGGGGAACCAGGGAATGGTTTCTCAAACTGGTAGTAAACACATATAACAACCTCTTAAATTTAATGTTCTGTGTAGACATGTGAACTGTACGAACTGCTCTAAATTATGACTCGCTTAATGCAGTGGGAGATGGGAAGTTAGGTTAGAAAAAGAAACTTCACCTTACAAGAAAAAGCACATCCATTTTCACATCCATATTCCTGCCTATCCATTTTCCCCCCCTTTTAGTTACATTCCATGAAGGAGAGGAGACAGAGAGAGAATTAGGAAAGAACAAGCAGAAAAGTTGAAAGGGGAAGAAGAAAGAAGGAGCTAATTTGAGAAACATTATTTCCCTTCTTCCTCCACTGGAGGAAGCACCTGAAGAGAAGCCATTGCTGAGGTGCTCTAACGCAGTGGTCTCCAAAGTGGGGTGTGCGCATCCCAGGGGGTGCGCCTGAGGATCCCAGGGGGTGCACGGCAGGAGGAGTGCCGCCGGACGGCATTCTGCCATTTTTTTTTCTTCGGCGGCAGCTCTGCACGCCTGCAGCAGGTCTTCCCTTCCGGTGGCACGTCTTTCCTCCTCCTTTCTTCGGTGGCATGCCTGCGGCGGGCCTTCCCCTCTCCTTTCTTCAGTGGCACCATGGGGGTGCATGATCCAAAAACTTTGGAGACCACTGCTCTAACAAGAGATGGTTTGTGCAGGTTGCCTGGTGGAGTTGTCGGGCCCCAAGTTTCCATGAAAGAGGGGAGTGGACTTCAGGCTGTTCAGCTGGCTGAGGAGCAGTGAAGGCAGAGTAGTTTGTCCCTCTCTTGACAGTGCGATCCTTAGCAAGTAGCATAAACCGACTCTGAGGTCACTTGCTCATGTCAGTCTACCCTGGTGGGCTGTGATGTATGAGAGGGAATGGGTCGCTCAGCTCCTATGCTGAGCTCCTCAGCCTTAGATGCCTGTTTTTCTCTCTGACACAACCCCACATGTCCACACCATTCAGAGAGCCCCAACTCTCTGGCTGAATGAGGAGGGTAAGAAATGGCCATTATTTGCCCAGCCTGTTAGTTTTAGGATAGAGGGACTCCATGGGGCTGATTTTCGACTGTCTTACACATTGTGTAGCCATTTGTGGGTATGAAAAAAAGTCTACCAGATCAGGCAGGGAGGTAGTATTTAGACCAACTTTGCAGAAGTGCAACGGTATGTCTCCACTGCAGCCGGGAGTGTGCCTCTCAGCCTGGGTAGACAGACTCATGCTAGCTTGGCTCAAGCTAGCGCTCCAAAAATAGCAGTGTGGATCTTGTGGCACTGCTGGAGACTCAGACTAACCACCGTAGCTTGGCCCTCCTCTTATCCAGGGTTTATAGAGCCCAAAGCAGTAGTAACTGTTTCATTCCAGGTGGTGTCAGGAATAAATCAATGGGAACACAGCGCTTCCAGCTGATGAAAGATTGATAGAAAGCAGCTTGTTCTTATCTAAAATGATTTATTAGATAACAATTATCTATTTATAAGATTTAAGCCCACACAGACAAAAGCAATAGGTTTAGAACACAGATTTACCTAGAATCTGAGATGGTGTCGAGTAATTAGCAGCAGGTCAGTGATGGTTGGTCGCTTCCCCGCTGGGGAATAAGGTGTCAAGAAAAAGTCTCTCACAATAGCTTCAGAGAACTGCTCCAAAGTACACTCTATTATCTAGTCTTGTTATAACTAATTTTTACAAAACACATAGCTCATAGTGATCCCTACTGGGTCATAACTTCTCCTAACTTCAGTCAACTACTTATCAACAAAACATTCCTAACAATCTTAGCCATAATATGCGTCTATACCAAAAGGCACTGAAACTCAAGGTCTCCATCCACTTTTTTTTAGTCTCAATTTTCTTTCAGTCTCAATTCAGTCTCCTCTTCCTGTTCTGATTAGCAAAAACTGCAAGCCTACAGCTAGCACTTGACCTTACCTCTGGAAGCCCTGCTTGTTTGAATTAACTCATAACTAGGTGGCATTCTATTTTATTAATTAATGGTGGCTGAATGCACACAATACGGTTGCAATTAGCTTGATCAAAATCTGGGATACACACATGCCTCCATTCCAGGGCAACACTCCCAGCTTCAGTGTGATACAATGTACCTTAAGTGACCATACAAGGTGCAAAACAGTGGAGAATCAGACGGCAAATCTTTAGGCTTTCAAGGACTGTCATTATCTTCCAACAGAAGATAATCCTGGAATGGGATTCTGAAACTGACAGGTCCAGGAAAAAAATTAATTTCATTCTTACTGGATTATCCCTAGGAGAGGCACATAATTAGTTTGTCATCACTATAGAGGACATCATCATATTTGTATTTAACTTCTTTTCCATGGGACTATCTGGTTCCAAACAAGAGATTACCTGATGAGAAATAGGTAACTCTAGGATTTGCTAGCCATTTCACTCAAAGAGTGCCACAGACCCCTTCTGAGCTGGCACTGAATGAGTTAATAGCAACGCTTCCACCTCCTTCCCTCAGAAGACTGCAGTTTAATAAGTGTGGCTTAGTGTGTATCTGTAGAAATTTCTAATCTGGGGCTGGGGCTGGGGAAGGGGAATGCTGTTTTCTAGATAAGTGAGATGTGACACTATATATTTTTTTCCTTATGAGTATTCCTATGCATGTTGTACCATTTGCTCTTATTTATCCTTTTAAAATATATATATTTGCAAACCCAAATGAACAAGACACCCTAATTTGCCTGGGGGATGATTTAGCCGTTTAGTCCTGTGTTTGGATGTTGAAGCATGGGGTTTAGAAGGAGTATTAGCATTGTGCTTGCAGAGCTGGTGGTTTAATCTATTCTGCAAATAGATTCTCCCCTTTGTGTAACAACAATATGGCCTAATTCTTTTCATTAGTAGCTCTCAAAGCACTTTACAAAGAAGGTCAGTACCATTATCACTATATTATTAGAGGCACAGAGAGGTCAAGTGATTGTATAGCAAGTCAGTAGCAGAGCTTGGACTAGAACCCTGGTCTCCCGAGTGCCAGACCTATGCTCTGTCCACTAAGTCACATAGCCTCTAGTGCCTAGCATCATGAAGGCTGCCGGAGAGTTGTGGCACCACCACATCCATCACTTAAAAGAGACAAACACGAAGTGCTTCCGTCCTTGCACATTGGAAGGAGTCATTTGTGCACACTCTGAACATCAAAGGTTGCATGTTCATTGCAAACCATTGTAGCTAGTCTTTAACAGAATCCTGGCTGAGGGACGTATTATAGGTTCCTCCTCTACTATCATTTAAGTAGTCCTGCTTTAAAAATCAGCAACCATGACAGTGTCAGAAACCAATAAAGCTTTACACTGAAACCACCCTGCAAATATTAAGCAGCCGAACTATGTGAATTTGCAGCAGGAAGAAGAGTTATTCCTTTCCTAAATCTTGACACTTTGCATTAGAACTGCAGCGGAAAGAGGTACAACTGGAACTCAAGATAATGCAATGAAAATTAGCAGAGAACTGAAGGAGTGTTTGTGAGGGATTTGCAAGCCTCATGGAGCTCTCATTGACTTCGCAACTATAGTTTCTTAAGCTCCCAAAGTTCTATTTTAGGGGAAAAACTCAGACCCTCACCTATGGCCCAGGAGCACGTAGCACATCTCAGGAGGGGATGGGGACAACAATGACTTCTTGCTCACCTTTCTATGCCCCCTCTTCCAGGTCAGCTCTGTGTTGGGCCAGTCCTGTGCTATATGATAGAGTAGCCTTGTTCCAAGGAGTTGCTCTGACCAGTAGGGAGTGCTCCCTTGTGATTAAGGCATTGGCATAAAATTCAGATGACCTGGGTTTTGTTCCCAGCTCTCCCACTGACTGACTGTGTCATTTGGTGCAAACTGTTTGATCTCTTTATGAGTCAGTTCCTTATCTGTGAGACAGCATTAAGAATACTGCTCACCAGAGGAGCTGGGAGGATATATTCATGAAGCCTGTCAGGGGCTCAGATACTATGGTCATAAGGACGATATATGTATCGTGGTAGATGGATAGGGGACAAGTGTAGTGGAAGGCAGTGTAGTGCACGTCTCCATGGGGCCACTATGTTGGCTCTATGGCATCAGGATGAGGCAATCCCCATTTGTGTGCCTACACAGGCTTCAAGAGTTGCTTTGTGATATAAAGTTACTGCTGCACAGGGGAGAATCTGGGCCCTACTATTTTTAATAGACCAGTTAGGTTAAGTGCAGGAAATTAAAACTGCACATTTCCAGTGCCTCTTGGTGTGGTTTTCTTATCGCCTTTCCAGCTGTTCCACAGGGAAGCAGATTTGCTGAGTCAATCATCCTTTTTTCCTTTAACAAGTAGAGAAATTAAAAAGGGGAATTGTATCTCAGGGGCACCTTTATTGTCCAATTTCCTGACCATCTTCTGCTGTCAAATATGACAGAGGGAAATGATCTAAAATGATCAGACACTGTTCCATGTGCTCAGAGATGAAAGTAAGCCGGTACGCCCCGGTACCGCGTACCGACAAGCAACAGAGGCGAGTTATATGGGCTCATGGCTCCAGCAATATTGAGGGGCTGGGGGCCAGGTCTCCCCCAAGTGTCCCCTGCTCCCCATTGCTGAGCTCGCGCGCCTCCCTGGGTGCAAAGCAAAGCGTCCCTATCTCTGCCCTGCAGCTCCATGCTGCCTCCCTGCATCAACTTCCGCCACAGGGTCCTAGACCCCCCCAACCGCTACTGCCAGGGCAGGCTGCCCTTCCCCTGCCCTTCCACCTCAGACCCTCCACAAGTACAGCTGCCCCCCCCCGCCCGCAGTCACCGCTCCTGCCCCACGCTGGGCAAGGGGCAGCCCCCCCCCCCCCCAAGTGAGGCTACAGTGAGGGGCAGCAGCAGGAGATGAGGTGCACATGTGATGGCAGCCCCCCCCACAGCACCCACCACAGGGGAGGAGAGGCAAGGGGGATTCCTGGACCTGAGAGGGGCCCTAGGAGCACATGCAGTGACAGTGGTGGGGGTAGTGTGCTGCCAGAGAGGAGAGGGGGGCCCTAGCGCAGAGCTCGCTGCTGCCAGCATGGAGAGGGGTCGGGGGGGGAGTCCTCCTTTCTGGATCCAGTCCCGGGGCAGCCTGCCTGCACCCCAAATTCATCCCCAGCCCTGCCCCACCCCAGAGCCCATCCCCCCAGCCAGAGCCCTCATCCCCCCACACCCCAACCCTCTGCCTCAGCCCTGAGCTCCCTCTCACACCCCAAACCCCTCATCCCCACCCACGCCCCAAACCCATCCCCAGCCTCACCCCACAGCTCTCACCCCTGCATCCCCTGCCACCCCCAAACTCCCTCCCAGAACCTGCACCCCTCCCTCCACACCCCCTCCCATCACCAAACTCCCTCCCAGAGCCTGCACCCTGTACCCCTCCTGCACACCAATTCCCTGCCCCAGCCCAGGGCCTGCACCCCAGACCTCCTCCCCCAACCAAATTCCCTCCCAGAGCCTTGGGCAGGTGCAGGGTGGAGTTGCGGGGGGGCAGAGTTTGGGCAGGGGCAGGTTCTAGGCACCACCAAAATTTCTACAAACCTGCCACCCCTGCGGGCAAGGGCCGGTGTGCCGTACCAGGGCAGACTGGCTTCCCCAGGTGGCAATTTAAAGGGCCTGGGGCTCCCAGCTGCTGCTACCACAGCCCTAGCCCCGGTCCTGTAAATCCTGATTTAAAGGGCCTGGGGATTTAAAGGCCCTGCCTCTTATAGTAGAGGCCACGCCTCTTCTGCGTGAGGCCCCGCCCCCTCCTCAGGACTCCGGAGTACCGGCAAGTCCTTTAAATTACTTTAACCCCTGTATGTGCTATATGTGAGAGAATACTCAAACGCAGACATAGTTAAGTAAAATAATCCCACTATCAACATTCAAAAGTATATTGTATGAAGACCTTATTACACACAAAAACTAAAGAGAGAAGCCGCAGCGTATTTTAAGAAACACTTTCATTGTCAGACTTCTGCATGAGATATACAAGCATTAGTGCAAAATCAATTATAATTAAATTGTATGGAATCAAAATTGGCAAATTCAATTTTCCCCACATTTCATTAGAATTTAGCTGTACAGTAAATTGAACTAAACTACTTTCCACAAGCTCCTACCGGTATAGCCGCTATCAAATGCCATTTTACTTTTTGCTTAACAAGCCTATTTAGATGAACAATCACACAATATATTGTTGTCCTAGATTACTGAAGAACTGTCAACAGTTTTTAAAAATAGTAGAATAGTTAATGTGCAAAATATTCTAGATTCTGCCACAGAAATATTTCAAAAAGATGTCTCGGGAGTTTTGGTGGCTAGTAAGTCAGGCATCCTCAGATTCTAAAAGATCAAAGCCAAGATTTTCAAATTTATAGTTAATCTCCATAGTCCCTATAGTTAATCTCCAAAATCCATATTTTAAGCACCTACATAAGTCACCTGAACTTCAAAAGTGCTGAGCGCTCAGTAACTCCCATTCACGTCAGCGGGGATTGCTGCATGCTCAGAACATATGAAAATTATGCAATTTAGCCCGATGCAGGAACACATTTAAAACCTGTGCTTAAGTCCCACTGATGTCAATGAGATCCAAGCATCCAAGCATCTAAGTTAATTAAAGTTAAGTACAAGCTTAAGTACTGACCTGACCAGCAATGTTTTCCTGAAGCAGGGTCTTGTTTAGGGGCCTAAATATGAATTTAGGACCCTACACTTAGGTGGCTATTTTGGCCTAAAGGATCAATGCTTCATTACTCTCCAACATCAAAGTGAAAAATATAAACAATTTAAATAAGATAAGGAGAAGAAAGTAATCTGTTCAGTTGAAGATTTGGGACTTGATCAAAAGCTCATTGAAGTAAATCAATCTTTCTACTGTCTTCAGTGTGTTTTGAATCAGGACTTTAGTCCAGGAATAGCCTAAAATTTCAAGCTTGATATATATAAGACTAACATTTTATTAGCAATTTGTTTATGGTAGCAACAATATGAAAGACACTCCAAATAGAACAGTAAAGAATTGTACCTGATAGCTGTAAATAAAGTATTTGGGTCAGACATAAAACTTAATTCCTCTCACAGGATTATAGAAAATACTTGGGGGGAGGGGAAGAGAGGAGGAACATAAACAACAACAATAAATCACATCCTCCCCGCAAATATGGTCATCACAGAAGATCCAGCCTCTCAATGTAACCCAAGAGGAGAACAACAGAGTCACTAACAACACTTCCACTCAAAATGTACTCACTAAGTGTATACTTTTAAAATTGTTCTGCAAAATAATCCATCCTCTTCAATCCAGAGACCCACACTGAACAAACAAGAAGAGGAACCCTGAGAATTACAGATTGAGGGGGTCAGGAACAATACACATGCCCATTATTCTACCTGATCCTAGCAAGAAACTCATCCCCAAGATGAGCTGCCATAAATAGCCAGACAAAGCTTGTACTCTGTTTCCAGTTGAAACACATCCCATGTGTAAACCAAATGAGTTAGCCTCCTTAGTCTATTGTATCACTGAACCATTTTTGATAGCACATTATGATACGCTATGCTTGGTCCCAAGACTAAACTCTAGTAGCAGATTGCTCAGAGTAAAAATAGATTGTGTACCAGCCCCCAAGTGATTTAAACAGGAGTCTGTTCAAAAGAATCATTTTATAGCAAAACACAAATTATAAAAACAAGTGAAGAGGAACAACTCTTCTGATGTCTTCTGCTCTGAAGGATCTATGAAGGCATCTTCCCTCCTCTCATGAAGGGAATCCAGACACTTGGCTGGACTCGCTCTGATAGTCTAACCTATACTTTCAGTGGATAAATGATTTACAACTAGATTAGGCCTTTGGTCTTTAGGTTTCTGCCTGATTGAACAAAACTCTGCTCCCATTTTAGGAGCCCTGAAGTGTAATCTGTAAGAAAGCTTGTCCTGACACCTGCAAACCCTAGTTTGTTTGATGTTATGGTAGGTTTGTGTAGAAGTGTTATGCAACTGGAGATTTGTGCATTTGAGTAAAACTCCTAGTGGGGATGTAACTCTAATGCAGCTTCACAAGTGATAGGACTCTAGAGATCACATCTTCAAAAAAAAATATAGGCCCAAAACAGCCAGCCTATTGGTTAGAAAAGAAGAAGAGTCTCCTCATACTTACATAGTTTCAGGTTTCTAATCTAGCTTTATCATCAAGATAACTTGCTCTCTCGTAAGGGTCTGTCTGTCATTACTTAGGACTACAAACATTTCATCCTGCCCAGCGAAGCTATATAATTATTTAGCCACACTGAACTCATCTCCTGCAGCTCATTAGAATTCACATCCATCCTTCTCTCAGCTGAGGACAATGGATCAAACAGGAATCATGCCTGCCGTGTGCCAGACCACAAAATTCCTCCATTGTTATCTTTTAGCAAAGAGCAAGATTTGCAGTATTTAAATCCTGTTGATGCCAGCCAAGCATAGATCTCCTAGAGGAGTTGAAATTGTGCTGATTCTACTCTCCTAGATCCTTTATTTGATTCCTTTTTGTCATTCTAAAATCTCCAAATACACTTTCCTTGCACTGAGAAAGTACTGTATGTCAGACAAATATAAACAACATGCACCCAGGGACTCCAGTACACTTATAAAAGCAGCAGAGCAACACACAAATATGTCTAGACTGCTGCTCTTCCGTTCATGCCCTGTCTTCTGCACAAGCAGATTTTCCATGCTCTTTCCAATGCAAATGGTTCATGGCATTTCACCGCAGGCAAGTCCTGAAACGAATGCAGAGCTAGCTCCTGCACCTAGCTGGGCAATTCAACCAACAGCACATCTGGACATTACTGATATTCAAAACCATGGGAGCCGGCAACAGAAGGTTTTTTGGAGATGGAGAGATCATGCTAATAAGCTTTTCTGCTCTGTCCCGTAGGGGAACTTCAAGTTGGATGTCCTACATGTCCTAACCTCAAACTTTCAGCTTCTTTTCTCCATCAGTTTTCTGACTCCTATTAGCTACTTCTGTACACCAGTGACAATAATATTTTCAATGTTGATTTTTATGTAAGTACAGGAGTTAATTTTACACTGCATTTACAACTTCTAAAATAGACTGGCAAATTTCACAATCCATTAGCAAATTGATTTTTGTTAAAATGATGAGAATGCGAAGAATGCAGTAGAATGCTATTGGTAAGACATTCTTATTGCACTGGCAGTATTAAATTATGCTACCGTGATAGGTAACCCAAAAGAAAATATCATAATAATGCTTCCATTGCACTGGCAAATTATACATGGAAATCCCAAAGTACATAAGAATGGCCATACTGGGTCAGACCAAAGGTCCATCCAGCCCAGTATCCTGTCTACCGACAGTGGCCAATGCCAGGTGCCCCAGAGGGAGTGAACCTAACAGGTAAAGATCAAGTGATCTCTCTCCTGCCATCCATCTTCACCCTCTGACAAACAGAGGCTAGGGACACCATTCCTTACCCATCCTGGCTAATAGCCATTAATGGACTTAACCTCCATAAATTTATCCAGTTCGCTTTTAAACCCTGTTATAGTGCTAGCCTTCACAACCTCCTCAGGCAAGGAGTTCCACAGGTTGACTGTGAGTTCTGGGAAGAAGAACTTCCTTTTATTTGTTTTAAACCTGCTGCCCATTAGTTTCATTTGGTGGCCCCTAGTTCTTATATTATGGGAACAAGGAAATAACTTTTCCATATTCACTTTCTCCACACCACTCATGATTTTATATACCTCTATCATATCCCCCCTTAGTCTCCTCTTTTCCAAGCTGAAAAAAGTATCAGTGAATTTTAATAATTAACAGTGAAATTCACCCCTGTGCAGACAGCCGGCACATGGCCTGTAAACTTAAGACTCACTCAGAATAGAACTTAAAATGAGATATAAGTGGGGAAAGAGGCTTGTGGCCTTCTGAAAAGGGCTGAATTTCACCCTAGGTGATTGAGATTTTTTTATCCCATTCATAAAATTCAGATATGCAATCAATTTGTTGATAGAGGTACTTTAGCATAGAATATTACAAGTCTGCAATTACAAGTCTCATGAGAATATATGAAGGGTATTGTACCACAGCAGATGTCATGCTTTTACATATTATAGCTGTGTATTAGCCAAAACGTAAAGGCAGGGCTTTGTGTTTTTAAAGAGATATCCCCCCGCCCCCCCACTTGCCTTCCATCGAATCTGAAGTGGTGCACAATCCAATTCATTCATCAATTGTATTTAAATGTAGGCTCCTTAACCCCCAGTTTTTTTGTTGCACTCCAGACTGCTCTAGGTGAGCCAAGCGTCTCACTTTTGATGATATACAGATATGGCCCACACAGATTGGTCATATGCTGACTGCTATGAAATTGGGCTTTTTAAGAAAACAACCTCAGTATTCTCAAATGAGCAAACTGAAACATGGCGGCCCTGTGCATCTTGAGAACTGTAAAGCCAAACTGCTTGGGTAGAGCCCAGAATCCACACCAGATTAGGTTGGGTCTGAGTGTGAGTGCAGATGTGAACACTAGTCCAGGTTAAGAGTTCACAAATCTAGGCTAAAGTTGGTCGCACAGTCTTCTACCTACTTCCTAACAGGTACCTTTCCCGTTATCTTTGGGTGTCCAAGGAAAGGCTGGTGACCAGATGTCCACTCTTGCCAGGATCACGGGGCTGGGTGGTCATTTCTGCCCACATCTGGTCTTCAAGCATTGACATGTGACTATTCCAATAGGGTAGATGGTCTTTCATTGCTCTTGCCCCTCCTTGTCTTTATTAGGGTGCAGCTGGAACAGTGAAACCCTCCTAAGGCAGGGCAGAGGCTTCCAGATTTAGCACCATTCCCTAGGGCAGTAGTGCAAGAATTCAGTGGAATTCCCCAGCCATGAGAAAACACGCAATCCCTATAGGATGGGGTTTTCAAAAGTACTCAGTGTTGGAGAACAACGTAGTGCCCTTGTGGATTTTACAAGGAGTTCCTTCTGTGCATAAGGGACAACATGAGAGAAAGGGCAAAGGTCCTCGTAGGAAAATGAGATGAGTGGGTGTCGTTCCCAGAATACTAATACTCTGGTTAAATATTATAAGGCAAATAGTTCAACTAATTTCTCAACTATTTAAAATTCATCTAATTCTTTCTGTATCCGAGTGCATTTTTTCATTAGCCAACCACCTTTAAGAGTGAAGTAGATTTAAAGTCCCACCTGACTGCAAGATAGCACAATGTACACATTTCAGTTCCAGCTGCGGTAAACTCTAGAGTCAAATTCACCCCTGCGCAGAGGCCCAACAAGGCCTACGTGATGCTTAAGTCCCACTCAAACCCCAGTTTTAGGTCTTTAGTGGACAGTGCAAGCTGGCTGCATGGAGTGAATTTCACCCACTCTGATTTTTTTTTCTGTGAACAAGAGTACTTCACTCTGACTGTGCTTCTCATTTTGACATGTTTAGATCATTCATGTTATGTTATTCATCATTAGTAGCAGGGACTCTTGAGAATTAATACAGCGGTAGCCTCTCTTTGTGGCTGTATGCTGCAAGTGCCCAAATCTATAAAAATGAGATATTTTCCAGCCAAAAATTTATCTACCAATATTTATTTTTTTCCCCACTCTGCCGGCTTTATCAGTCATGGCCTTTTAAACTCAAAGAGTGTTTCAGCAAAACAGCTCATGGTTATAAGAACTGAAACAAACCGCATGAGTGTTTTGAAGTCTTTTGCTTCTGTCCTTAAAGGCACTATCCCACCTGCCTTATTACTGTACCATATTGAATCTACATTGCTTCCTTTTAATCATGGATTCCAAACTACGCTGCATATATTGTCCCAGGCATCCCAGATTCAGGACGACTGATTAAAAATCTGAGACAATACAACCAGATTAAGACTGGAGGAAGGGCATTTTCCCCTCTTTGCCTTAGTAGCAATATTATTAATATCATATTCTGGCAATGCTTCATGGGATTCAAAGCAACTCAGTTGCTACGCTAGCAACAGAAAACAGTGGATGCTCATGGTGATTTAAATCATTTGAATGTGTCATCTATCACTCCTGTTTGTAGAGGCAAAACCTGACTCCCACTGTGCACTGTGAAAAAAATGTACAATATTTTAGCTTAATTGATTGAAGGAAAAGATTTCATTCCTATATTGAATGAGTTTGTGCCCATATGGGTATTTAAGCCTCTTTCAGAATGTACACCTTATTTCTGAAACGCAAAAAAGATTCCCATGGGTTGTGGGTAATTCCACTATCCTTTCAAATTAAAAAGCCATTAGCAACTTTAACTGACACTTCTGCTGCACCTGTGTGGCTTGAAGGAGGACTTGTCTGGAGAGCCCAAAATATTGCACTTATATCCTGTGCCTACTTTTTGGTTCCCCCTTCAGTAGGCCAGTACCCTCCATTCATCTTTAGCTATCTTCTGGTGGTGGTGAGAGAAGATGATGTCCAGATATTCCCCTCAGTTTCCACCTATTTTGGGAATTGGCCTTCTTCTTTTTCCTGGGTTGGCTAGAGATGGCTCTTTAGTGGTTGGGGTAAGTAAATTATTGGGAAAGGTAGTTGCATGTGCCCCTATTGCCTTAGTGGCCAGCACATCCCTTGGCCGCGCCACTTCCCGCAGCCCCCATTGGCCTGGAGCAGCGAACTGCGGCCAGTGGGAGCTGCAATAGGCCGAACCTGCGGATGCGGCAGGTAAACAAACTGGCCTGGCCCGCCAGGGGGCTTACCCTGCTGGGCCGCATGCCAAAGGTAGCCAATCCCTGCTTTTCGACACGCGTCACCAGTTGTCGCTTAACTGGTGCTTCGTGAGTTTGAACATGTTCCCTTAACGTTATACAGGGGGAGTTTCATAACTTTCCACACAACATGGTTACATACATTTCACCATGATACTATTGACCAGTGAGTTAATCGATGCCTCACAAATGCATATGTTGTACAAAGATTATTACAATAGTGTGTAGGGTTTGAATACAGAGGGTGCATTCAGTCACAGTGAGTGGGTCCATTACAGGATGACTATGAGCTGCTGATGTGATGAGGCTGTGAAATAAGCAAATACATCCTAGGATCACATGAGGCAAGGTGTTTCCAGAAGAGAAAGAGAAGTATTACTGCCATTGTACAAGGTGCTGGTAAGACATAATTTGGAATACTGTGTTCGTAATTCTACTCACCCATGTTAAAGAAAAATGCATTTGAACTGGAATAGGTTCAAAGAGGATGATAAAGGGAACAGAGGGCCTATCTTATGAGAGGAGACTGGAAACACTTGGCTTGTTTAGTCTAGCAAAAAGAAGGCTGAAAGGGTATCTGATTGCTCTCTATAAATACATCAGGGAGGTAAATACCAAGGAGGGTGAAGAGCCATTTAAGCTAAAAGACAATGCAGGCACAAGAACAAGTGGATATAAACTGGCCATGAACAATTTCAGGCTGGAAAATAGAAGGTTTCTAACCATCAGAGGAGTTAGGTTCTGGAGCCGCCTCCCAATAAGAATTGAGTGGGCAAACAACTTAGTTTTAAGACACATTTATTAGTCTGATTTTGTGATGGGGTTGCTTGTGATGGAAGGGGCTCACTTCTGATTTATGTCTCATGCTCCTAAAAGCTCAAGATTTCAGCTGGCCACCTGCAGGGGATCCGGAAGGGTTCCCACCCCACCAATGTATTCTGGGCGGAGAGTAGGATTGACTCCATTCCTCTGAAGCATCAGGGTTGGCCACTGCTGGAGATGGGACATTGGACTGGGAAGCTCAGGGCTCTGAGGCGGCACTGAAAATTCTCTTTCTCAGGTATTTGACTGTCTGGTTCATGCTCAGGATCTAACTGATTGCCACATGTGAGACTGAGATTGGCAGTGACCTTGGGGGGGTTTCACCTTCCTCTGCACTGTGCGCGTCACTTGCCAAGATTATCTGGGTATATCTCACTTAATCATTTTCCTGCCCTTGTAGGGGCCTCAGGCAGTGGTGCATCTTGATGCATCCTGTGTTCCTGCCTGTGGCACCTAATAATCTAGTCTCCTGTGAGCTGTAATATGTTGGTCTAATTTCAATGATTGGGTTTAGTGTTTGAGTGCTGTGTGGAGTTGGTGGCCTGTGCTGTACAGGAGGTCAGACTATCTGATCTGGTGGTCCCTTCTGCCCTGAAATACTATGGCTCTAATACATCAAAGGCACGTATTGCTGGCCAAACAAATCACAAGGAAGAACTATTGAACACCAAGAATATTAAGAGAAACATTAGGAAGATGAGAAATACACTCAGTCACATCACTGATAAAACAACATAGGATTGGAGCATTCGTAAACTCTGAAAATCTCTTCAGATGATTACTGGGAAATTCTGCTCTAGAGCTGCTTCTGTGTCAACAGCAAAACCTGCCTGAAGTTCTTGTAACTTAAAATTATAGCTGTATCTTCCGATATCTGATGAATGGGCAGCGCAGCACAGTTTGGAACTTCCACGGGTTTTATAGAGACAATGATTCACCCTGCAAGCCATCGGTTGTGTGATAATAGAAGATAAATCTGCGATTGTAAGGAACAAAGGAGAAATAAATACTATTGGAAACAATCCTCTATCTTAAAAAAAAACATTCAGGGTGTTCTCAGCAAATGCAGTTTTAGAGGTTGAGGTGGAGGTCTCAGATCTGCAGAGTCAGAACTGCGTACTGAAAGCTATTTGCAGTACATAACAACGACTTTATCAAATCTACTAATTTACAAACATTGCTACATATTTACAAACATTGCTACATATGGGCTCACTTAGATTCCAATACAAGAAGGATCATCTAGTTGTATAACACAGGACATAGAACTTCCACAAAATAATTCCTCTTGAACTAGAGCATATCTTTAAAAAAAAAAAGAAAAAAAAAAATCTAACCTTGATTTAAAAAGTGCCGGTCACGGAGAATCCACCATGACCCTTGGTAAATTGTTCCAATGGCTAACTGTCCTCACTCATTTCCAGTCTGAATTTGTCTAGCTTCAAATTTCACTCTTTGCATCTTGTTATACATTTGACCATAAGATAGAGGAGCCCATTAAGTATGTGTTCCCCATGTAGGTATTTGTAGACTGTGATAAGGTGACCCCTTAACCTTCTCTTTGTTAAGCTAAATAGACTCAAGGAGATCAATTAACATAAGACATCTTTTACAATCGAATAATCATTCTTGTGGCTCTTCTCTGAACCTTCTCCAATTTATCAACATCATTCTTGAATTGTGGACATCAGAACTGGACACAGTATTCCAGCAGCAGGCACACCGTTGCCAAATAAAGATGTAAAATAACCCTCTCCTCCTACTTGAGATTCCCCTGTTCATGTGTCCAAGGACTGCATTAGCCCTTTTGGCCATAACCTTGCACTGGGAACCCACGTTCCACTGATTATCTACCAAGACCCCAACTTTTTTTCAGAGCCACTACTTCCCAGACTAGAGTTCCCCATCTCAAAAGAGTGACCTACAGTCTTAGTTCCTATGTCTTCACTTTTAGCGATATTAAAACTCATATTGTTTCCTTGCACCTAACTGATCAAGCTATACAGTTCATTCTGTGTCAGGGATCTGTCTTCTTCATTATTTACCACACCCCCAATCTTTGTGTCATCTGAAAACTTTATCAGTGATGATTTTTTGTTCTCTTGCAGGTCATTGATAAAAATGTTAAGTAAGATAGTGGCCAAGAACCACTATAAATACACCCATTTGGTGATGCTTCCACACTTCAAATTACTTTTTGAGATCTATCAGTTAGCCAGCTTTTAATCCATTGAATGTGTGCCATGTTATTCTTATATTGTTCTGGTGGCTTAAACAAACATCTTACAGTGTAGCAAGTCAAACGCCTTACAGACAACTAAGTAAGTTACATCAACACTATTACCTTTATCAATCACATTTTTAATCTTTTTTTTTTTATCATGTTAGTTTGACAGGATTCATTTTCCATAAACCCATGTTGATGTCCTTGTCCTATATGGAGCTTTTTCTACTAACTCTCTAGGTGTGTGTATATATACAGACATATCTATTTTATAGAGAACTCTTTCATAGAGAATTAGAGCTTGCCAAAAGCCAGAATTTCCCTTTTGTGGGATATTCCAAAATTTTTGAAAACACTGTTTTGTTTTACAATGAAAAAAATGAAATTTGGTAATTTCATGCAGAAAGGAAATTCTGAAAGCTTCATTTTGAAATAATTTAATGTTTCATTTAGATTAGAAAATTTTTAAACAAAATTTTTAAACAAAAATTCTGTCTGGGAGCACAAGGCCTCTGGCTCAGCCATGGCTCCCTAGGCTTCCCAGCTCTTGGCTCAGAGATCTTTACGGTTTCCAGGCTTTTTGTGGAGTCAAAAGCAGGGATCCCAGCTCCATGGCAGGGAGCCTGGAATTCCCAGCTCCAGAGCTGTCCACATGGTAGCTGCCCTGGAGCCATTGACCCTGTAAGCTCTCTGATCCTGACTTCAAGGCAGTCTGCCCGATGGTCTGCTAAGGAGCCAGACAAGTAGTCTGAAACAAAACCCTGGATGTCTAATCTCTAGAAGAGTTTTGATATGAAGCCATAATATTCAGCTCAGGATAATGAAAAAATGTTAAAGGGCAATAAATGTACTGTAAAATGGTTACATTCTGTATACCGAATACTTCCTTTTTCACTGGTGTCAGGCAGATAAGTGCTAATTAACGTTTCATCCAAATTCACACTAGTATTTAGGTGCCTAAAGGAACATGTTCAAACTCATGTCATTGGGATTCCCTATTCTTTGGGCATAGGAATACATGTCAAGAGTCTACGCTTACTGTATAAAACCACCTGGACAAATTACTTTGGAATCCATAGTGGAGGGAAAAAATAGCTTGTATCTAAGTTGTCCCCAGAGTAGCTCAACTGAGAATCTAACGATAAAAAGCACAATTTTCAGTGGTTTCTTTCCAGGACATTGGTAGTAACAAAATGAGGTAAAGAGGGAAGTATTGCCCTTTAAAAGTCACTGATCCAATGGAGAAAATTTGATGTGGAATTGTGAAAAAGTGCAAGCCGTTCTGCTCAGACAGGGGCAGGCTAGGCCTTCAAAAGAATTCTGAAAGAGAGTCAGCATTTGGTATATAACTGTTTCAGTATAGCCAGGGATGTACTGTACCTTGTGTATTAAATAAATGAGTATAATTAGGATTATACTGTACAAAATGTATACAAATAGTTATTACACAACTACAACAGCAGTTAAGTGAGTAATCTGATGTGCACAAATGGACAGATTTAGGCCCTCTAAAGAAAAAGAGAAGAGAATTAGGTGCCTAACTCATGTAGGTCTCCTCTCCCTGTCGCTTCCAACTGATGAGTCCCCATCTTGTAGCAGAAATTCTTATTAGATCTTAAGTGCATGACTATACAGAATTTCATCCCATTTCTGTCATACCAATCTTGGATGGTATTTATCCAGACAATTCCCCTCTGAGGTAGGGAATTATCCCTGTTTGACAGGTGAGGAACTGAGGTGCAGAAAGACTAAGTGATTTGCTGATGGTCTCATAGGAAGGCTATGGCAGAGCTGAGTTCTGAAGTCAGGTATCCTGAGACTTCTCAGCTAGTGCTCTAAATACTGGGCCATCCTTCCTTGTAGTGATGCGATGACTCACCGGTGTGGCACCTCCTGCTGGTTGTCTCGGGAATTAGCTCTTCCGGTCTGGAGCGCCCTCTGCAGGCCGGTGTCTCGCCTGCCACTGGCCCCCGTGTCCCTCGCAAACCCCGGTGCCCCTGTACCTTGGGGTGTTGCCCCCTGGCAGTGCCCCCACACACTCTAGGTCTCACATCCCCAGGGAAACCCTAACCCCCTATCCCCACCTTGCCT
Source organism: Chelonia mydas (assembly GCF_015237465.2). Taxonomy (NCBI): domain Eukaryota; kingdom Metazoa; phylum Chordata; order Testudines; family Cheloniidae; genus Chelonia; species Chelonia mydas. Next base: position 92,564,263 of record NC_057855.1, read on the forward strand.
CAATGGCAAGTCACCCTCTAGCCCCCTGCTCACTGGGGCAGACTGCAGTCATCGGAAAGGGGGTTAGACCAGCTGCCTCTGCCTATTCCAAGGCTACCCCTCTGTCGCCCCAGTACCTTTCCTGGCCTTTATAAAGGCCTGCAGCCTGGGGGTTTTCCAGGCTGGAGCTCCCCAGCTCCTCTGGCCTTCCCCCAGCCCTGCTCCACTCCAGGTACCCTTTTCTCCCAGGCACCCAGTCCTTCCCTCTCAAAAGCTAGAGAGTCTGTCTGAGCTCCTGGCTTACAGCCTTTTTATAGAGCCTACTATAGCCTGATTGAGGCATTGCCCCAGCTGTGGCTCTTTCCCCAACCAGCCTAGGCTTTTCTCTCAGCCCTGGCCCTCTCCAAGAGCTGGCTTTTAACCTCTTCTGAGCCAGAGCCGGGTGACCGCCCCCGCTACAGTCCAGGTCAGGGAGCCCTTTCTCAGCACTTATTCAGAAGACTAGCTCTGTTGACTTTAAATAAATGATCAATGTGAGTAAGGGCTACATAGTCTAGCTTTTGATCTCTCTGGTCCTGATTCAAGATCCTGGTCCCAAGTATGGGCATATCCCCCAGATATTCTCTTGAGTTCCCAGAATTTTCTGCATATTGCAACTGAGGCATAGAAAGTCCTGTACCTATCATATTGAATTAGGTCTCTCTTCATTCTCTGGTGCATTAGCTTCCTTCAAACTTTATAGCACATTAGCTTATCCATTATAGCATATAGCTCCTATTCATGCCACAGCATAGATCGGTCTCCTAAATATCACAGTTTATAATTACATTATTTTCTGCAATTGTGGCTACTAGGATCTTCTCATATAGCATATGAGAGAAACATCTATTTCATCCATATCACAGCCATTCATATTCCTAACTATATTGTAAATTATAAGGTTCCTTGTCTTAGAGATTGCCCCAGAGATGTTTCAGCATAATCCTCACTGATTCCCACTACCAGACCATGACAGTGTTCCCTACCCAAGGTGTATAAATGTTGATCAGCTAAAATAAAAAACGGTAATAGTACTGGCTGACTTAAATCCACAAGAGCAAAGACATTTAAAGTCAAGGCTGGAAGTTTTCCATAAATGTATTCACCCGCATAAGCCTTCCTATTGCAGCACTGCAGATTTCAATGCAGTTTTCAGTGGTGACTGTGATGAGTTAAAGATGGAAAGCTAACGCTCACTTTCTACTTCCAGGCTTTTGTGAGTTTCATTAGAGCCTTATTTTACCTTAATGTAACTTTGTCATATAATTTTGTTTCCCCTTTTACGGTAATGGTTTTTACAATAGAGATACTACAACGTGATTAGAGATCTCCCTTAGAGTCCATCTGATTTCAGTGAAAGTTAACTGAGGAACCTTACCTATATAGTAAGAATGCTATTCTATTTGTTTTTAAACGGTTACACTTTTTGCATAGTGAGATCAAAGATCCTGTATTGACAACACTTACACGGAGTAGCACATACTCAGGCAATCCCATTGGTGGCCCAGATAAACTGAGTATGCCTAATAAATGCTACATGGGTGATGGTTGCAGGATCTGGCCCCCAAATATTTGATCTTTGGCAGCCTCTCACAAATTGCGCTTACCACCATTGTTTAAAGTGATCGCAAGGGTTGGTCAGAGAACCAGGGATGAAAGGGTGTTGGCCATGTTCAGAGTTCTGTTGCAGGTAAATCCCATTTAGGGATGGCATGTTTCTTAGTTCTCACTGCTCTCTGTAAAGTCCACAATAGATAAATTTATAAAAAAAACCAAAAACACAAAACAAGACGTATTTTGAGTATTGGAAATTTAGGGTTATCTTGCTATAGGCAAAAAAGTCTAATTTCCATTGCAACCTGACAAATAGATGCCCTGAAAGGGCTTAAGCTAAAGTGTTTCTGAACTAAGCTCTTCACGTCATTTGCCATTCCAAATCGTATCTGACAAAAAGTAAGTGTATTTGTCAAGGGTTCATCTTCATCCCTGTCTACACTATTGCAAGAACATTGGGCCTACTGAAGAAAACGGAAAGACTCCCATAGACTTCAGTGGACTTTTGATCAGGCCCTTTGGTTACAATGAAGCGGGTGAAGACAGCATGGCATCTTTGACATCCTTAACAAGCAAGAGCTTGAGGAGTGGAGGATCAGAAGCATGGGGAATCTAGGATCTGAAAGTCTTCCTCCTGTGAATTCTCAGCCTCTGCAAGATCTGAATTTCATGACTCCTTTCAGGCATTGCTTCCTCCTATTAGGGAGAAGATGCAGCAGACCAACAGTACCCCAGCACATAAGCATCTGTTCTAGCAGCTTATCTCCTGTGTCTTTGGCTTGAGAATCACCTACCATGACCATTAATGTCCTCTCAATGTCACTGTCAGGAGTAACTGCTATTAACTTTGTTTATAGAGCTGGTTGGAAAATGGGAAGGAAAAAGGGAGGAAAGTTGGCTGTGGCGGGATATTTCAACTTTTCCTACCCCTCCCCCCCCCCCCCCCCCAAAAAAAAAAAAAAAAAAAGCGCCCTGGAAAATTTTCAGTCAGCCTGAGTTGTGTTCTTCTTGAAGTGTAGATGTGCAGTATATATGGCAGAGTGGAAGAAGGAAGAGGTCAAGAGCTCATCATGCTGGCGGATTACCACAATGAGAAAAAAATTGCTTTGCTTTAGAAAGTAAGAGAAGTGGCTGCTGTCTTTGACAGTTCTGGCATGCAGGAAGAGACAGAGGAATAGAAGCACCAGCCACAACCGCTATTGTTGTATTTTTTGTTTTTATAATACAAGCCCCAATTCACGTTGAGGTCCACTGTGATCGGTGCGCAACAGAAATTTAGCAAGACAGAGTCCTTGTCAAACAGCATAGTCATAGTTTTTCCATGTTTTTCCATAGTTTTTCCAAATCAAGCCAAGATAATTGATTACCTGCAAGTATTTTAAAGTTAGTTTTTCAAACACATGGGATTCAGTGGTCCAACTGAATTCAATGGCAAAACATCCGTTGACTTCATTGAGGCCAGAACTTAATCCAGGTATTATATTTGTGTGAAAAATAATACATATTAATACATTTACAACAGGAAGTTTGTACACAATAATTACTGCGTGGATACAGATCAAGTATTATAGAGGTCAGTCTGGTAATAATCACTCTAGATAAGAATGCAAAACACTTTTGTCCCTATGTTCACAAGTTCCCAACATTCCCAAAGAGTTACCTTTTATGATGAATTTCTCTGTGCTTAATCTCTATGTAAAGGCGACATTTTTGGAAAGTTTGAACAAAGTCCCTTTGGCTCCCTTTTTGAGCCATGAGAGGATGTGACAAAATATGTTCTGGTGCTCATTAAAATGACTGCTTTTGACTGGTGAACAATGTAACATTACACTATTCCTCATGAGTACACAATCAAAAACACAGCAATATCATGGAGTGGTCAAGATGAAGGATACTGTGGTCAGATTTCAGAGCTACAAAGGAGTGGGCTTGGTGAATATTTATGAGAAAGAATTAGATGGAACTGGTGATGGAAAGAACCACAGTAGTGCCTAGATGTATGAATTAAAATGATAGTTGCTAAGGTACAATCAGTTCACATCTTAATCAAATCTTATAAAGCTGGTAGCACAATACCAAACCAGAGAGAATTATTAATAAAAATAATCAAACTAACATATATGATCCAAGACATAATTAGGCAAAAATATTTCGGAATGGCAATGACAATAAAATCTGAAAAGACACTGTCAAGGAAAAAGTCTATGAAACTAAAACCACATCCTTTAAATCACATTATAGATTAATTCAGAAGCGATTACAGAGCTTTATATCTGTCTAACCACCAGGTGATGAACTGTGCCATAAACATAAATCTAGGCGGATTATCTCTTTGAAAGTATATTTTTGCTAATCACCACATCCACGCAGGAGAGGATTCCCTGTCTGGGCCAGTAAGTATTAGCATCAATATGCTGTGCTGGAGAGTTTAAAAGTGCATAGCTACCAGTGAACCTGGGTATGCACTGCCCTTGTGATCACAGGGATTGGGTCTAAAGGATTGGATGGCTTGGTCAATTAAGAAAGATTACACTGGGTACTGAACAATGCAGATGGGCAAATGTATTCAACAATGTCCCACCAATTCTTTCCCTCTACATGGTTACAAACATTTTTGCCTTATAAATGTTCTACACTCCATCTACTAGTCAATACCTATAATCTAAGAGCCCATTTCTGCCACTATTACACATTGAGCAGAACCATACTCCACATTTAGTCATCCTGGGCCAGATTGCGCCCTGGCCCTAATTAGCCCTGGAGGAGCATAATGGGGGAATAAGGAATGGCCCTTTTGTACAGTGCATGTTAGGGTGCTTGGATTGCAACTCCAGTTACTCAAGGGAGCACAGCCATTGCCCCAGAGATCCTTCTCACAGTAAAATGGAGCTGGGATTAGACAGAGCCATGTGCCCCAGTGTAGTTGGCTGGTTGCATGGAGATAGTATGCTACTTGCCTTGACAGGGGATCCAAAATTATTCCTTCCTCCTCCTGGTGCAACAAGGGAGCCTCTGGTACAAAGGATCTCCCCCTCATAAAGCCACCCTAGCCAGCTGCTACCTCCCCACCATAGGCTCCAGAATATAGGACATTTTTTCCTTTCTAGGGAAGGAAAAACTGTCTAGGACACTGCTGCACTCCAGCAGTCTGACGGGCCCTTGCAGCCATAGCCAGCTGGGCATTGTTTAAAGCAACCCTGAGGCTGCTCTACATTGCATTGGCCCAAGGACTGCTGAATTGCAATTGGCTGTCTACTGTCATCTAATACTAGAAGACTTAGTAATAGAATTCCATTGCTCAACAGCGGACAGTCAATTGCTCGTGGGGCAGTCTCTCTAGGGGTGTCAGATTTCTCCTAACTGGTCACCCTCTATTCATCTCCAATTAGCCTAGTCTATCAACTTGACCTAATGAGTCAATCAACACAAACTCCAGGGTTGCCGTCTTCCTTTGTTTTCCTGTCAGTTTCTGAGAGGCAGCGGATGTGGGGTTGTTGCCTCTATGCTATCCCAGGCGATTCTACCTCTTCCTATCTCTTCTACATCTTCCTCTCCTTCCTTCATAGCTGGTCTTGTTTTCCTTTCTGGTCACAACTGTGGGTGCATGCCTCCATGACTAGCAGTTCTAGCAGTTGTGCTGCGGTGAGGTCAGACAGAGCCTGTAATCAGGGATGACACTGCTCTCCCTTTTGCCTGTGATCAGCATGGGGATTGTAAGCCACGTTACAATTACCCTTGCGTTGATAAAAATATTTCATATACTTTTCTATCCTGATTTTGAGGGTCCCATCCAAGAACATTGACTTTCCACATGTGAGGTAAAATACTTGTGCCTTTTGTCTGGAAGATAAAATGTGTGGTATATCAGAATCCCGTTTGGAATTTCTTAATACCATCCAAAATTCAGGATTGCCTTTTCAAAGTACAATTTTATGTGAATTTTTAACTTACGTTTTTGCAACCTCCTCCATTTTATTGTCTGAATGTATGGGGTAATGAACATGCAGAGTACAAAGACTCAGCAGATAATTTTGTATTTAATCATGAATCTATTCATATAGTACAACTTCTTATCCAATCATAAATTTAGAACTAATCAGAACTATGTCTGTCACTATATAATTAGATTGCTTAGCTGTCAAATAATAAAAATCCATTATCCTTATACAAACCGCTGGTTTCCAAGGCAATTCTGGCTCTGAAGAGCTGGTACTTAAATAAGTGTAATTTACGTTTAATGTTAGTTTAGAGACAACTAAAGTCGAGACGGAGGCATGTGAGAGAGGTAAGAACAGAAAAACGAAGCAAACCAAAAATCGAGTGATATAATTTTTTTTACGTTGTCTCAGTCGTGAGCTGGACCAAAGACACAAAGAGAGGTGTATATATAAAAAAAGTACTCTGCTAAGTTTGGACTTTAGAAGGAACACCATAAAAGATTAGTCCGGACTCTCATGTAATAGAGGTCCTAGCCAATGCCCATTAAAGTCAATGGATAGACGCCAATAGATATTTTCCTTCTCTTACGCCAAGCCCATGGGAAAGCCTATGAATCCTAGAATGACAAAAAGAAATAAAAAGGACCCTATATGAAAAAGAAATGAGAAGAGTGACCTTGCAATGAGAATTACTGAGTGACTGCACTATTTGCGTTCAGAGAGGAGGTAGATTAACAGAAACGACTTGTTTATTCTTCCAGGATCTGATCCAAAGCCCATTGAAATCATTGATTTCAGTGGGCTTCAGGTCAGGCCCTTTTAGAGCTGGGTGAATAGAAAAAACATTCAGGCCCCACTGCTGTAAGTGGAAACAGACCCTTGAGCCCATGTAGAGCCCTACTGACTTTGTATTTGCAGGCTTCTCCATTCATTTGTTTGAGGGATTTGCTCTTATTTGCTTGAATACATTTATCTGGGTGTGATTGGGAGCGGCCAGGTGCACAGCATAACGGGAGTGGCCAGGTGCACGAGATGACTGAGGTACCCAGAGCAGGTAATTCAGGGAAGATTGTGTCTCTATGAAGCACAATCTTTTTGAAGTCCTTGTCCTGGTGGTAGTACCGCTCTGTTGTACCCCAGGGCTGCTCCTTCAAGCACAGTCTAGCCAGTTGTTTATTGTGTCAGTCATGCACAGAACGTAGGATTATTCTATTCAGATTCTGCATGGGGATTCCCCAAGTATCATAGGTATCATGCAGAACATAATGATTACTAGACCGGAAAAGACTAGATACATCCAGCCCAGTTGTCTGTCTTTGATAATGTCTGAAATCAAATGGTTTAGAAGAGTGTGAGAAACCCCAGTGATGTACTGCATTGTGCAATACTCTTCCTTAAAGACAATTTTTTCCTGACCCCAACTGGTGACGATCACCCTATGCCCAGAAGTATGAAGACTGATAGCTCTTATTTTGATCGTAGCTAATATTACTGCTGATGCTATTCTTATATGCCTGTCTAATCATTAAAAAAAAACCTCATTAAGTCATATGCCACAGTAATGTCCTGCAGCAGATTAATTACAAGCTGCAGGAGTGGGAAAGTATTTCCTTCTATCCATTTTAAAAGTGATGTGCCCTCTTGTAATTCAGCTAGGGAAAAGGAGGGAGTGGAACACCCAGCTAGCCTTCTCTATACCATTCACTTATCTCTGTTCAATTCTTTTTTATCTTTTGTCATTCCAGACTAAATAACTTCAGTCATTTTACATTCCTTTTGTATAGAATCTTCACATGCTATCCCCAATGCCTGTAATCAGTGTTGCTGCTCATTGACTGAATCTCTCTTTCTCTGCTGTTTCCCCCCGCCCCGAGAGAAAGATGATCAGAACCGAATTCATTATTCAGATGGGAGAGTATCCCAGCTACTTGCATAACAGCATAACAGCATTTACATTAATGTTCCTCTTTCACCTTCAGCCTAGTACCCTTTCTGCATTCTTGGATCACTGATACACACTGAGAAGTTGCCTTAATTGTTTGCAGTGATTCTGTGGAACACGATAGGTTATTCTGTCTCAAACTATTATGCCGCTGCTGCACCTCTAGTTCATTTTGTCCTGACCATTCCCAGTTCAGGCAGCTGAAAGACAGATATGGCGACGGACAGGAGAGCAGAAAACATGGGGTTATTATGGAACGGTGGAACTGATGTGGGCTTTCAAGCGTAGAATCCATTTGCTGGATTACTTTAGCATGCTCTTCTTTCCTGTAAGTGAGATAATAGGTAGGCAATATTCCATTAGGCAGTTAAGCATGTGGTGAATCTTTCTGCTTGTGCATATTGGCTATGAAAACCAGCTAAGAATTATCCACGGCGCAAACAGCTAGGTTTACATAGCAGCCAGAAGGGCTAAGCTGCTCTGGCATGGAAAAGGAGTGCAATTCAGCACATACCAAGACTAGGCTATTTCCTATTATCCTGGTCATCCATTGTGGAAAGAAGAATTTAGGAAAAGACTGAAGGAATTAGATTGGTTGCCCAATGGCATGTGGACAATACCTAGCAGCTTTACAGAAGCTTATGTCTAATGCAATAATTACCTGGTCTTTGTTGCTAAGGCTATTTGGGAAGAGAGAGACAGAAGACACCTCCAAAGCCTCCACACACAACCAACAGTGGCTATTAAATGTGGCTTCAAAAGAAAATAAACAAGGATCTTCCTTTCCTGGGAACAGCTGTGCTGAAGCATCCCACTAGCACTTGCTGCAGGCTTTTTTGGCCTAACAGAGCGTGTCTGTCACTGTCAAGATGCGGGGACTGAGAAGCTGCAGACTTCCAGGGTGCCACTGAAGCTTTGGATTCATCTGACATGGACAGATCAAGAAAGCTTTTGGTTTGCCTAGGCATAAGAGTTCATTGAAGGTGATGAGAAGAACCCAGGTCATTGTGTGCCAGGAACAGGTAATTCCCTAGTTATTGGGCATTTATTTAATCATTTAAATTGGTGGTAAATAGCCAAATAATTCACCAACTAGCATTAAGTGAGGGAAGTATGGGATCTACTTTATATTGTCTAACAAGCATGTTCATGCCTTCTCACATGCTGTCCCTTGCATGTGAAGGAACTCCCTGTAAACATCCATGAAACCACCCCATTGTCCTTCAAATGCCCCCCTTAAAACTCTTCTTTGCCATGATGCCTTCAAAACAGGTCTTGACAGCAGTTAGTGTGCTAAGACAAATGCCTATCATGCTGACCAATATTGTTTCATTCTTTCCTTGTATTCCCCCATCTATCTCCCATCGTTGTCTCATCTGACACTTAGATTGTAAGTTCTTTTGGGCAGAAACCATCATTTTTGTTCCATGTTTGTACAGCGCCTAGCACAATGGGGTCCTGGTCCATGACCGAGGCTCCTTGGTGCTGCAGCAATACAGAGAAATAAATAATCGTGCAATTTACTTCTTTACACAGACTGATTTGTTATACGCCTGCAAGGTAATATCCTGGCACAAATACAAATGTTCAAACAAAATCAATAGCCAGATAACATGGCCACGGAGTCAACAGCTCCCCACACTACACATCGCCACATCCCTTGTTGGGTAACAGAATCCCCAGCCATTGACAATAAACCACCTACTAGCTAAAAAGGTCAGCAAATTTAGGCCCTGGTAACTCACAGGGAGAAACAATTCCAAGCCAAGAGCATCATCCTGCTCTAAGCGTGTCTTGCTATCTGATCTTGGAATTCAGTGCTGAGGCAGATAGCCCAGCTGTGGTTAATTTCCACATTCTCACCTTTGCTGTATGTAAAGGAATACTCCTAAGGGTAGGGGTACACTGCAAAGAAAATCCTCCGGCACTCAGTCTCACAGCCCGGGTCAATAGACTTGGGACCGCGGAGCTAAAAGTAGCCGTGTAGTCGTATTGGCTCGGGCTGGAGCCCGGGTTCTGAAATCCAGCAAGCAGGTAGTATCTCAGAGCCCAGGTTCCAGCCTCAGCGGATTCGTCTCCTCTGCTACTTTTAGCCCTGCAGCCTGGCCCCATGAGCCAGAGTCAGTTGATCCAATCTCTGGGACTTGGCCCTGCAGATCTTCTATTGCAGTGTAGACATGCCCTAAGAGCGCAGAGGGAGACAGGGGTATAAGGAGTGTATTCACACGCTTTCGGAAGCCAAGGTCATGACATTTCTTGTGAATTTCTGAACAAGGCGATACATTTCAAAATAAACCTTAAACTTTTGTGCTATCAGGGTCCCTGAGGGGTGTGTTAAGTCTTTCAGTCTCTGGATTTTGATGTATCATGTGCTGATTGATTAATGGAATAGATAGTCCAGGAATGCAAACATCTTATATACATAAAATGAACAGAGACTGCCAGCAGAAAATGGACACCACAAACAGCTGTTAGTGTATGGTATTGATTCAGCTTCTCAAGGAAAGTGCAATTACCTTTTTCCTCAGCCATTTCACATCATTTAAAAGCAAAATGTGATATATGAGCTATATTAGGATACATGATCATTTCTCAGCCATCTCATTAGCCAATCCAAAGGTGTAATATTGACATGTATCCATGTCATAATGTGCTACAAGGTGATGATGTTCATGTGACAAACCAAAGAGCCACAAGTTATATTTATCATGCACCAACATACCTGCATTCTGCCAACTAACCCAGTTCTCTACTGCTTCAAATAGCCGTTATCTTTTAAAACACGCTGCCAGACAAATGTTTAATTCTTTCAGCCCAAATTGTGATATTTTCCCCTGAGTTATATTGATCTGAGGTGCAGTATGGGCTAATAATCAGATTCACAGGGTAGCTTGTATTACTAGATATGAAGGCCATGAAATCTAGCAGACAGCTACAGCTGTGCAAAATTCTTAACTGGAAGAGGTAAGACATATCTTTGCCTCTAGCCAGATGTTGACTACACAGGGGATTCATGACCTGCCAATGCCTCTTAGATAACAGCCTTTACTGGTTTCTAGTATCTGAAAGTGGATTAATGTTGTTAACCAAAAAACCCTACCACTATGATTTGAAAGTGGCTGATGGTTTCAAGCAAGTACTGTCCTATACAGCCCCAAAAGGATTCATTCAAAATGGTTAAAGGGTTAATGAGACAATGTTTCTTTACACTGATGTCATGAAATGGTTTATTGATTTTATTTAACTGCTAATCAGCTCACTAAATTAGCAGCATGCAGACTAGAAATGATTGTAAGTGATCAATCAGTATAAAATGACGTTAAGATTATTAGGAGGAGACTGGAAGGGCAGATAAATAGACAGAAATAAAGATAGACTGATCCAAAATTGAGAAACTTAGCCAAGAAAAGTAGGTCAGCCTTCTCTCTTCTTCTTAATTACATACTCACTGGCTTTACTCTGTTGGGACTAGAAATTTGGAAGCCTAATTTCTACACAGTGTAATATTTTTTTCCCCCAGATTTGGCTGATCATGTCAAATCTTAACACAGAACTACTAGTGAAAACTAGGCACACTAAGATTTTGATCCATCAAAATACATACTCAAAGTCAGTGCTTGGTGGTATCTTTTAGTAACTCCCCCAGAATTGAAATATAGAGCTCATCTATATTAGAAAAGTTGTACTAGTTTACTATATTTACAATAGACCACTAAGTTGTGCATACCCCTAATGCAGATGCAATTAAACAAGTTTAACCCTCATTTGAGCTAGACTGATTTAAGTGAGGGCTGTCCCAATTTAAGTATGTCTGCATTAGGGGAATGCACTGGTTAAAGTCAGTCTACTGTAAATTAGTTTAGTGTAACTTTTCTAATGTAGATTAGCCCCAAATTAAAAACAAATCATAATCCCACGTTCACTTCCCCCGCCCCATTTTAGGGTTTATTACCTTTAGCCTGTCACAACGTTGAATGGAGTATTGCATAGTTGATAGTGAAAATCCTTCTTTTATAAGGAAGGCTTGAGCTTGTCTTGATTAGATTCAGAAAAGCTTTCTTACAGGTTCGTTGCTTTAGCCAGGAATAGATTTGATTAATTTCAGAACAACACTAATAATCATCAGGTATCCTAGATTTCTATGTGAACTAGGGCAAGTCATTTCACCTCAGTCTTTCAGTTGTCCCATCTGTAAATGGGGATGTTGATACTTAGCCGCTTTTGTACAGTGCATGGAGACAGCACTTTTCATCTGAAAATCTAACAGCTAGGTGTCAGGATTATTTCATTTCCTATTCATCCTACTGAAATTTTACCCTTGATTGCTGGCTGCTAAAATGTTATCAATCATGTTATAAGTACATCAGCTTGTTTAATTTAGTGAAAGCTCTCCATTTTACCCCTTCCTGCCAAAATTAAAGCCTGCCTCACGCATCCTGATGATGCTGAATCCAGGAGGATACTACTCATCCTTGTGGAGTAAAGACCATCTGATTCACACATTTCATGTTCAGTGAATACCAAAACTTTTCTGTATAACACTGGGAGTAATATTTGCCTGGGGTGTCCAGAACGCAAGGTCATGGTGTTACTCCCCTGCTCCAGCAAGACTGAGATTTGTGGGTGGGTGCTAAACAGTGTGTCAGTTCCCTGATACTCACAGTCAGTTGGCTACCCAAACAATCTGCTCCAAAGCTCTGCCAGCCTTTACTTTGCTTTGCAGGTAACACTTGGTGCCTCCCCACCCCCGTTCCTGATTCCCCCCAGAACCCATCACTAGACGCTCTCAGAAATTACCAAATTCTCTATCTCCAAATACACAGTGTACACACCAGCTTATCTGATTCAATTAAGGATTCACACTTTGCTTAATATTACAAATAATATTGCTTAATATTATAAGCATGTTTTTATATGGCGGGGGGGAGGGCTCTCTATTTTTGGGGTGTCTATCATCCTCTTTGAACTTCCCAGGAACGTCATTGTTTATTATCTCATGCTCACTACTCAGACTGGAAACAGGTAAAGCCCAGCAAGTCTTAACATAATGACTTCCTCCCCTTGATGCTAATACATAACTCACACCTGCATTAATGGGTGTTTTATGCAGATGTGTTGAGGGAAGTATACCCTCAGGGACTTTTAAGAGGCTCTAAAAATCAGTGTTCAAAGTTCTCCTTTCCTTACACAGGATACTGAAAAGTAAAACAAAACACATCAAACAAAAACTGGATGGAGTTCAGGATGAACAACCCACTTCACTTAAAAAAGGCCCCTGGCTCCTGTTTACTGAGTGTTGTCCAATTCTATTTTCTCTGAAAAATACACCCCTCCATAAAATAGGTCATATTTTCAATAGCACACTGAAATGAGAAATCTGACTGACATAGGACACTTCTAAGCAAAGACTCAAAGTCATAATGTTTCTATACATTTTTATTAGTGTCTGAATATTTCACTGCCCCCCTCCGAGATACTGCATTTTAAACCGCAGAAAGAGATATCCCTGAAAGTAGCTTTACTGTAAAGCAATTATATTTTAGAAAGAGTAGAAAATACATGACACAGAAGAGAGATTTCTTCTTGGTTTTGCGCCAAAGCTGTTTCACGGGAGGGGAAGGAAAATAAATGTGTGGAAGTTTGCCTAAAACTAAAAAGTCATGTTTAAAAAAAAAAATCAAATTTTTTTTATGCTGCATGAATTAAAATAATATTAACAATGCCACTGTGTGATTGAGCCTGTCTCTCGTTTGAAGGGAGAGTTATCTTACTAGTAGCAGAAATACACATGTACTGACTATTTTTCTAGTAGATATTTACCTCAGTTATTCAGGGTTTGATTGCAGCTTTTTCACAAGCCTTGTGTTCGGGATAGGCTGTAGCTGGACTGTCCCAAGAGTATAAATGGGAAAGAACTGCACTCTTGAGAGGCACAACTGCCTGCTGTCCCTTGCTTTGGTGGAGGATGGTAAGAATTTGCTGCTGGCTTCCTACTCTCCATTAAATCCCTTTCCGAGTGTGCTGCCTGCAAGAAGCAGCAGCCAACATGTCCCTGCAGCCTGTGCCACTTCCCGCAGCTCCCATTGGCTGGGAACAGCGAACCGTGGCCACTGGGAGCTGTGGGTGGCCATGCCTGCGGACGTTCAATGTAAACAAACGGTCTCACGGCCCGCCAGCAGATTACCCTGATGGACTGCATGCAGCCTGTGGGCCACAGGCTGCCCACCACTGTCCTAGACACACAGAAGGGAAGGTAGGGGCTTCCAGAAAACCCAGATTCTCTGAAAAAGTGAGGAACAGACTGAGGGCACGATCTCTGACAAATGAACTGATCAAGCTGGTTCTGAAGAGCTCCTTGGCTTCCTAAAAGAAAGTTACAACTGTAACTTACCAGGAAGGCCTACCTAGCTCAGCTTGTACTGAAGCATGACATTAGATGACACTAAATGTGTAGGCTCTTGTTCTAAAAATCTCTTTTCCCCTAATGCTTTGCTAAATAAAAAAAAAATGCTTTGTTTTAAGAAGACTGTCGGTCACTGCAGGACTGCTCCTGGGTTCCTGAAGGGAAGAAACACAGAGACCAGGTATACATAGGGCAATGTAGCCACACTCTGTTCTAAGAGTGGGAGAATCATGAGGTACCACCCCTGAGCAGGAAAGGGTCAGAGGCTCAAGACCTTTTGGTAAGGTCATTTTCATAATTCCAAAATGATATTTCAAATTTGAAATGTCAACTTTTCATTCCAATTTGGGACTAAAGAAAAAAAAAATGTTAGACGTTCCCAGGCAATGGAATTTCTGAGTTTCAACAAGCTCTAGTACACACATCATGACACTCTTCCCCAGAGTTTTCAATCCAAATAGAGAAGACAGACAAATGAATTATTATTATCATCCCTAATTTACAGAAGGGGATCTGAGTCACAAAAGGATTAAATGATTTCTGAAGGTCACAAAGGAGTCTCTGGCAGAACCAAATATCTCCTGGCTCCTAGGTCAGTGCCTTTACCCATAAGGCCATCGTCTATCTCTCTCTCTCACACACACCACTTTTGAAAAATCATAGTCAATATTAGCATAAGTAGCAAAACCCTAGAAAACAATTCTCAGCATTCAGTCGTGTTAGAGTCTCTCAGAAAGAAAGACAAGAAAAAAGTTTAAACACAAAATAGAGAAATATGCCATGAGAAGCAACTAACTGTTTACATTTTCTTTACCAAAGAGGGGGGGAAATTGAAAAATGGAACCAAATTGTATTGGATTCCTTACACGAGGAAAGTGAGCCAATATGATAAAGTTATATTGTCATTTTTAGGTGACTACTTCCACATAAATAAAGGACCCATACACATTATGATCATCATCGTTCTGCTGATGGATTACAAAGCCAACAAGGACTTCTTAGGACTTAAAGACATGTTCAAAACACTTTCTTCTAGCTGTGAATAGATCTGGGCAGAATTCTCAGTGCAAGGCAGGTATGTCCTTTCTGAGTTTGTTTTGTACTTCTCTCAGCATTCAACCTCTTGTCTGGGTGATTTGCAGTCTGCTCACCCACTTGACTGAAACATGAGAGAATTCTAAAAATGGGCTAAGACAAACGGTGGCTTCAAGGATATTTTCTAAGAGCAAGCAATTTCTTTCCATGTGGCCTAAAGGGTATTAAGTCCTAAAAGAAAAATCTTAAAATAGCGGAACTAAAAGGTCACAATACTTAACAGGCATATTATGTTCCTCAATATGTTTGGAAGTTTTTATGTGTTTAATTTACTGTACTATTTAAAGGTTTATTTTTTCCAAGTGTGTCCCCAGGAAACAGTTTATCACTTCAAACTTTCCCTGACCATAAAAAAAGTTACAAGAGACACTAATCTCACGGCTAAACTTGCCATTAAGACAGACATATTAATGGAGTGATTAATTTCCTAAATGAATGACAGATAAAAATCCTATTTGCCTCAAGCTGGGCTATTCTAGGAAGATGGTACAGTTGTAATGGTAATTGAAAAACAAATATATAGAGATGCTCGAGAGAAAAAAAAAATTACTACCTTCAAGCAAAAGGCTCTTTGAATCTAAGAGAAGATGTAATTTTACACGGCACATGATTACGAAACAAAATTTACTCAAAGTTTGCCAAAGCAATAAACCCTGGTGAAGAAAGAAAAAAGCAAATGCATTTGAAATGCAGCAGGGTTGCTTTCCTTCCCTGGGCAAAGTCCTCAATAAATGGTAACACTTTGCCCTGACAGAGCACTTTTAACTGAAGATTGAGCACAAGGTGCTTTACAAAAGTCAAGGGAAGCATAATTCTTCTCATTTTACACTTGAAGAGAAAGTGAGGCACAGAGGCACATGTGGTGAGTGACTCACCTCAGTCACATTATGAGCCAATGGGAGAGCCAGGACCAGCAATCTGGTCTCTGGAGTCACAGTTCTCACCACTAGACACCATTCTCCTTAACAGTTGGTATCCTCCTCTACTGGTGCTGAAGGGCCCGCTCCAAAACCCACTGAAGTCAACATGAAATCTTTCCATTGATTTCAATGGGCTTTATATAAGCCACCTTCAGTTCCTTCTACTCTGTTTTCTTTCCTTGCAACTAACCTGAATTTCTCCACCATACTCTTCACTTCAAATCCTAGTTGTTAGCTGCATTCCCTCTCCTCTATTTAGTTTGAACTCCTCAACATTGACATTTGAATGATCAGCCCACCCCAGTTTCTGCTGATCATAATCCCCGCCCCCTTTAATAGAAGGGCCAGTTTTTCTTGTTTCACAAGTGTGTACTCTGCACTATTGCTTACTTGGGGCTGTGCCCTAAAGACACAGGCTGGAATTTTCAAAGGGGCCTAAGGATGTTAGTTAGGAGCCCAACTCCCATTGAATTTCAGAGTTGTATTGAAAACTATTTCAAAATTAGGAGCTATCACTTTAATTTGTAAAGGGTTTCCTTGTCCAGCTTGCTGGCAGGGGCCACTGTAGGGAAGGACGTGATCAGAGTCCGTGTAGAGAGAGCCATCCCACAGTAAGTGGGGGTGACTTGTGCTTCTCTGTTTTAGAGAGCAGTCTTCTTTGTCTCCCTCTGTTTTGGATTCTTGTTCAGAATTCTAAGCAATAAAATAACGTTGCGTAATGTTGCAAAACCACTGCAAGGGAGTATGTTATGTTTTTAATCAAACTTTTGTGTTCATGCCACAAACAAGAGGAGCCGTTGAAAAAATCTCAGTCACAATGTGATCCATTACTGCTAATGGATAAAATGTTTGAGAGGAGAAGATGATATTAAGGTGTTCCTTTTACGTACCAAGATAGAGTAAATAGACAGTGCTTGACAACTACAAAGGCTATTCAGTGTTTGTTCTAAGTAGAACATTCCTATAATACAAGATAATTGGATAAACCCCAACAACTAAACATATTGTTTCTTCTCTCCTCAAGTTTGGGCTATGGCTTTCTGAGATTTCCTACCGACATCATTCCAAGGGGATGATAAAGGAGAACCATTTTTTGAGAATGGCACCAGAACAGATTCAGAAAGTAAATAAAGTATTCTAGTGCACGGCTGAAAGGAAACAGTTATTAGTAGGTAGAGATGAAATGAAAACAATGGCTTGATTGAACAGTCTGTGTGAAAAAGGCTACATAACAAGGCTTTCATCAATACCACAATAAAGTATTTCATTTTTCTCAGCTATTGCCGTCTGTGGTCTCGTTGCACATTTCGCTAACAGCCCTCTCTGCAAAAATGTAGTTCCTATAGGTGCACACTGTAAGCAAACAAAATGAAGATCCAAACTTCCCTCTGGCACATTGTTGCAGAGACTTCAGTGGGGAAATGTGTTCCTTTTAAAAGTAAAGCATTTTCTGTGTGCTGGCCAGAAAAGCCCCGGCCTGCCTCTTGGCAAAGTAGTAAGAGATACATCTCAATAGCCCAATGTTACGCTTTAAGAAATCTTTTGAGCACTTAATCTCTGTGTTTACTACTTTCTCTATCAATGGTTATAGCAACGTCTTTTTCGTTCAGGGGCTTGAATCTGGGAACAGAGCAGAGGAACGGGGAGGAATCTGGTCTGTCAAATTAAAAGCTTTCTGCCTTTTACAAAAACATAAAAAAACAACCCCCTATTTCCCTATCAAGACCTGTGTTTGGGAACTAATGCCACAGATCTCAGATCTGAACTGGTCTTTGATTGTGATAGAAATGTATTGAATCAGACCCTCTTCAGGGTAAAAGACCCTGATTGACAATTGCCCCCAAAGCACTTTTCACCAGTTGCAGTACTTGGAGTTCATGTGTATGGCCTTATTTGCTGGTGTAAGGTACATAACATTTATTTGAATATACATCAACATGCAATATACAAAATGCCAGAGAGCCATACAGTATTACAGATTGTCAAAGGTTGTGCCTACAGGTGGGCCCCTTGTGGTGAAGGAAGGTGTCTCACTTACCTGGTACATTGTTCCCCATGTGACTGCAGGTATAAGCCCTCCAGCTGTACCTCTTAGAAAGTCCACCTCCTTCTAGGAGGGGGAAGGGAGTATAAAACAGTCCCTCAAGGTGCCAGGCTACCTCCCTCATGCAAAAGAGGAGAAGTAGTTTTTCAGACACCACAGAAAGTCTCAGCTCCGGTCATCCTGCATGGCTAAAGGCCAAGAAGCTTTCCCTGGGGATTTCAACAAAAGATACAAACACACCCATCTCCTTCCCCACAGGACTTGCAGGGGGCTCTCAAGATGGCCACCAGAAAGCAGTCAATTACCCCAGTTCGGAAGCTCTAAGTCTGCTTGTCTCAGAGCACCACCACAGAACTGAGTTCTTGCCTTCCTGAGGGCCTGCCCCCAGGGTTGGCAAGCCACACAGGTGAGGTAGGTTGGGGCTGATTGGGATGATAGGAGTTCTTTAACCCCCTTCTCGATTGGTGGGTGGGGATGATGGTTATCTGTCCCTCTACACAGATACAATCCACATAACGCCAAGGGTAGATGCTTGTGTAATTTGTCCTCACCTACATGGGAGAAATACCCAATATGTGTAGGCAAAATTGTATTTGCACATGGTCATTTAGGATCTAGCCAGCCACATGTGCACACACAACCTTACAGCCACATTCACACAGGGAATTTTTCACTCAGAATTTAATACACAACTGATTGGGAATCTTGCTCTGAAATCAAGCCTTATAAATATTAAATATATGAAGTAAAAAAAAATGAATCAGTCTGCTCAATGATCACAGAACTGCCTGTTCTAACATCTGGCATGGTACCAAATGCCTTCCTTTTAACATTATAATCCAGGCCCGTTCAATGCAGCAGGAGGAAATGTAGACTAGACCATTGGAGACAGACCAAAATAAGTTGTCACGTTGTGGCCTGGAGCCTATAAGTCCTTGCACAATGGGCACTGCAGCAGCGTGTGCAGAACAGTTGTGCTTTGTCGTTCAGTGTCCATGCATTCAAGGGTGCATGTACAATACAGCATTAGATGTGGTCCTGTGCCTTGGAAGCAGAAAATCTCCGACTTCTGAGCGTGTCCGTTCCCTATTGACAAATGCACAGGGGAAATATGGGGTGAAATAGGTGCAGGTCACAAGCTGCAGTGTGATCCTCATCGAGTGATAAAATACCTCTTTGATGAAGGATAACTCTCTCTCATGCTGGAGCAAGCTATAACTAAACTCCCGGGGTATGTCCCCTTAGGTACAAACTACCTTAGAGAGTGTGGAGAGAGAGGCCATGCTATCTCCTGAGGTGGGTGTGCTAGGAGTTGCAGGAGCCATTGCGCCTCCCGGACTTCCCTCTGGGGCACTGAGGTCCTGCGCTGTTCCCACTGTGGGCCTGTGCCTTGCTGTCAGGATTAGCCCATGTGACAGTTCTCAGGGTACTTGTGAGCGAGCCTGCCTCCTGTGCGAGGGAGACCTGCCTATGGTAACTGGGTGTCAGCTCCCTAACACCCACCAACCTGCCACTCGCTCAGGCACCAGCCCTGTCTTTGCCTTGCAGGTTAACAATAGGTGCACCTCAGTCCCCAAGTCCCCTTGAAATATTCCTCTGTGATATGTAGTTCCTGATTCTGGTCACTCACAAAAATCCCAGATCTTCTGCTCCCAAAGGGGCACAGAGGACAAATGATTTCCTGGTGACTAACTTTTACTTCAAAGCCATGATGCATAATTTTCTATATAGTTACATTATTCCTTAAATATTACCCACATACAAATATCACAATTATTATAATTATTGATAAGTTACAAGCTTTCAGCAGAGATCTCACATGCTACCCATTATGGCTCAAAACCATGAAAGTGGTGTATTAGGTGCAGTGAGTTTGTTAGGTCTGAGACAGGAGTTGCTTGTAAAGACCAGTGAACCCTTTGCCGATTGGCACTAGTGGGCCTCTGTGTCACAGCCTCATACATGCAAGGCTTAATCAGTCAAGATTAAGGCTTCTATGGAACAAAGGGAAACAACAGAGAAAAGGAACAACAAGAAAAATGGAGAATAAAGGCAGGAATGAGAAAAAACTAATTCTGAAGTCTCCAGTTCAGATCACATTACCCACCGCTCTAATCACTCATATGTTGGAGCCAGACTTAAGTGTGGCGGCCATTTTATCTCCAAGGCCATAAATCATCCTTTGAATGCCGCAGCCATTTTTAATTGCAAATAGCAGTGCTGGGTACAGTATTGCCAACTCTCCCAATTTTAATCATAAGTCTTGTGATATTTGATGTTTTTTTCTTAAAGCACCATGGAGACAAGTGATTACATGAGAATCTCAGCTTTCATTTTAAAAATAAGAATCTCTAATCCTCATGGTAGCCGAGAAAAGCTTGCAGATGTGACCCTGGTGTGCTCCAAATGCTCAAAAAACAGAAAGCAAATTTTTTTTTTAATGATTCTTTTTAAAAGATCTCAGGATTTTTTTGAGGCCAATCTCATGATTTTGGAATGTTTCATGCAAAGAGCTCAAAGGAAGGCCACAAAAATGATCCAGGCTCTGAAAAACAAGACTTATGATGTGAGGCTTACGGAGCTCAGCTTATTCGGTTTATCGAAGAGAAGATTAAAAGGTGACTTGGTCACTATGTGTTGGTACTGCCACATGGAAAAGACATCTGTGGGCTGGGGTGAAGAAGGCGCTTCTGAATCTTACTGACAACTTTATAACAAAATCCAGTGATTGAAAGTTGAAATTAGGCAAACTCAGCCTTGAAGTAAGATGCAATTTCCTAGCAGGGTGGGTGATTAAATATTGGAACCACCTATCAGGGAGGTACTGGACTCACCATCACTTGGAGTCTAAAACAAGATTAGCTATCTTTCTAAAGAATATGCTTTAATCTAGTTTCTGGGAGAAGGTCTGTAGCCTGTGTGTGTGAGGAGTCGAGTTGGATGGTCATAGTGGTCCCTTCTGGCCTTAGAGTATATGAATCCCCCCCATTCATCCTCTTCCTTCACAGGTCATGGGGAGAACAGGATTGCCCACATTGCCCCCAATGTGCTCATAACACTTGCAGCTCTCATGCTTCAGGGCTTCACCTAGTTGCCTACAGGGATCAAGAAGGCATTTTTTCCGTGGACAATTGGTCAGATTTGTATTTTTTCAGAGCCACAGCTGGAGACAGGACACAGGACAGAGAGGAGTACAGGCAGTACTGAGGCAGTACAGAGAATCCTCATTCCTAGATGGTTGGTTGGTGCATCTTGCTCACAGGAAGGATTTTCCCATAGCTCACCTTGATGGGGTTTTGCAGGTTTTTTCACCTTCCTTGAAGCATGGGGCATCATCACCTATGAGGATCATCTGGACATCTCAATTAATTTTCTGAGGAAGAAATGTTTTACTCTAATTAAAGCCATTGGACCCAATATAGGGCTAGCAGGGTGCAATTTAATGGCCCTTGACATACAGGAGGTCAGACAACATCATCTAATGGTCCCTTCGGGCCTTAAACTCTATGAATCGTGACTTTCAGAGCTCCCTTACCACATTCCTGCTGGGGCTGTGCAGGTCCTCACTACCCTATGGTTGAGGTTATAGTCTACCCCTATGGTAGGCAGTTAATTGGAGTTTTGGTTGTAAAAGGAATGTCGAATTAGGCCTTATATGTACCAGCCTCTAACCCAGAGGAAAGTTTGAGATCTGTACCCTGGGTTACTGAACTGACTTAGTAAGAAACATTTATTTATTTGCAAATGGCAAAAGGCTTTTAAGTTGACAGCCTGGGTTCCTTTTCAGATTCAAGACCCTGACCTAATCCTCTCATGGGTGGGAAGAATGAAATTAGTCTCAAAGCAGCATGTCTGCAAGAATTTGGGGTTTTCTTGACAAATTTTGATTTATTACAGCACGCTGTAGACAAGACTTTTCAAAGACTGAAAGATGTCTTGTGCTTGGGAAAGAAAAGTTAAAAAGCAACAACCACAGTTTAGCATGAGGTAGGTATTTATTATTACATTTATTTTATTATATTAGCTCCAGTACCGATGAGAGAGAGGGGCAACAGAAATTTTGTGTGAAGTAAAATTGTACAACCCTGGTGCTGCCAGCTCTGTAATAAATAAATAATAATACAAATCACACAAATATAAGTCTGCTCCTCTGCATTCATACTATAGGGTGCCCATTAATAAATCCAGGGAAAGAATTTGTTACTGGAAAATTCAAACAACTAAAAGCAACGAGGGATGGATAAATCAGCAGAAGTGTTATTAGAGCCATTTGCAGTAGGTAATCTACAGGAGAAATGTCAACACTACAAAAGCCTTGCAAAAAAAATAAGGGTTATATGCATGTAGATTTCTGCACTGAGGATCTACACACTGGGACAAAATCACGACCCTGTCTTCATGGCTTCAGCGACTCCTCTGCTGTTTTTAACGTTGTTAAATTAGATATTAATTTATGGCTGCAGAGAACAAAGCTGCACTGTTGAGTTTAGTTGTCCCGTGAATCCAACCTAGTATTCCAATTACCAGTCTAGGTGGCTATTTCACTTGATGAATATGGACAATAAAATTGTGCATGCAAAAGGGAAGGAAAGTGTATAGCTTTTCACCTGTCACTCCTGAACATAAAGTGGCATTTCTAGCAATACTTTTGCAAGTGAAGAAAGTTTTTGCCGGTCAACTGCCTCTCTCTTAAATAACGTTCATGGATCCATCTGCAGGATCCATGAACCCTCACCTGTGTTTTTAGATTA
The DNA here is from genome assembly GCF_015237465.2 of Chelonia mydas. Lineage (NCBI taxonomy): Eukaryota > Metazoa > Chordata > Testudines > Cheloniidae > Chelonia > Chelonia mydas. Next base: position 92,586,928 of record NC_057855.1, read on the forward strand.
AAAGGGTGCGAAGGAACCCTACTCTCTCTACGAAAAACAAACATCAGTAAAAGCGTATGGGGTGTTGCTGCAGTCCCTGGAAAAATGGCTTCCGTACCATTCAGCAGCCCCGAGATTGCAAAATGATGACTAGATATATGATTAGCCACAAAGAAAACTGTAAAATCTATGATTAGCCTCCAGATGTTTGGGTTTATTACCTTTATATCCAATATACTGAATGGTCTTTTGCGATATTACTTTGAAACTGCTTTACTAATTCTCCTGCAACTCCTAATAAATAAAATAACTTCTCTTTAATCCCTTAAAAAGGTTAGCTTTGCCATTCACATATCCATTTTGCTGCTTTTTCTTTTTTTTCCTGTTTCACTGTTTCTTCCAGTTTCATCTGGATGCTTGGCATCTTTATCCTTCCTCCCATCTGACTGGAAATAGCTAACAAACCAGTAAGTGCCTTTGTATATCTTTAAAAGGCTTTTACCGAGCTGTCTCAGTTAGGTATAATAACAATCCTTTCTCTCTTCTATTCAGCCTTTGGATTTTTTTTTAAATTAATAGCACTCTGTTGTTCTGACAATAGTCAGAAAGCCCCTTCTGGAAAAGATCTATAAAACTTAATACAAAATGGAAACCTTTCTATAAGTTTTTTGAACCACGCTATGAAATTAAATAGAGGATTATATCCCTCATAGAATTCTATAGGGTAATTCAATTCACCTATAGAAAGGAGATCATGTCGTATTCATTTCTGTAGGTTCTTAGAATGACTTCTCTAGAGCCCCCACTGCCCATTATTAAATCCTTCATGATGGATCATTTCAATACCCAAATCACAGCCCTTTTACCCAAACAGATTCCTCCCACTCCCTTGGTGGATCTAATACATTCCTGAGATGGAGGCAAGCCTGGCACAGGGATTGAGGGGAAGAATGGCACCAACCTGAATCTGGGACTGTCAGGGCTGTTTTGAACCCCAGTGTAGATTAGGGATTTCACTTCTATACCCCTAAAGGCTTGTGGTGGCTGGGAAATAGCCGGCACCCTCTCCAGCACCCAGGAACACCCCCTGTGGCTATGGGACAGAGAGGCTGTGGGACAGCATTGAATTGGACACATCCAATTGTGTGTCCCTGGTTGCCTCCTTTCCCAAAATTTTAATGGCTCCAGGACTTGTCTAATGCCATCTTCAACCAACCCCAATAATGGGGTCTCCCGTATTATTATTATCTCCTTCCTTAGAAGCTTTTAAGCTCAGGCTTGACAAAGCCCTGGCTGGGATGATTTAGTTGGGGATTGGTCCTGCTTTGAGCAGGGGGTTGGACTAGATGATCTCCTGTGGTCCCTTCCAACCCTGATATTCTATGATTCTATGATTATCAAAAAGAAAAGGAGGACTTGTGGCACCTTAGAGACTAACACATTTATTTGAGCATAAGCTTTCGTGAGAAATAAATTTGTTAGTCTCTAAGGTGCCACAAGTCCTCCTTTTCTTTTTGCAGATACAGACTAACACGGCTGCTACTCTGAAACTAGTATTATTATGTAAGTAACTAGTACTATTATGTTTCATGAGAACAGAGCAGTGAGAATGACACACTTCTTCTGGGGTGTGGCTTCTGAAGGCACAAACAATGCATTAGATAGATGTTGGGTAACTTATGTAGCCACTTTATCATGACAGCATTGTCCGGAGACAGAAAGCGCATCCATCGACTATCAAGATGATAGGGAGCAGTCTATAACCAGATGGCATGTTTTTTCTTGAGCTCTACAGGGCAGGGCTGGGAGCTCAAGAGCCCCAGTGGTAAAGAAGTAAATTAAACCACCCACATCGTATTGTAACAAAGAAGGGTCTTCTGGTTCATACCGTTTTTCTGAGGGGCATGTAAGAGCTGATCCAGAGAGACTAGAGCATGCAGATCTGAATTGTCTATCCACCAAAAAAGTGTGCCATGGATCCAAAATGTAGTCCCGCACCACCTGTTACCACTGTTGCTTAGAAAGGTTGTGTCTAATACACTGTCTGAGGCTCAGCTATTTCAGAAAAGGGGTGTCTTGGCTTTAGCCAGCATTTTTGATGCAGCTGAGAGATGAAATTGTGAAGTAAACTGTCTTGATAGTTGGCTGTGTGCAGTAAATCCACTGCCCCCCACCCCCCACATGCCTAGTCGCTGCTGTAGAGTCACTGTACCTGCTGGAAACTTGGAGCTGAAATTCTAATTGCTAGGCTACCCTACCAGTCTAGCTGGTTACCGCAGTTTTAGTACAATTGGACTCACAACTGCAATGGAGCAGCTAAGGTTAGTTACTGGAGAAGGGTGTGACAGGGGTTTTTTATATTACTTTCTTTCTAACCTAATTTTTACCTCTTTCAAATTCTCCAGTGATGTTAATGAAGCTTGTCATTGGCTCATAAGCATGGCACATTTCACCAGAGAAGTTTTCCAAAGTTAATTTATAATATAATATTCATGCATTCATAATTCAGTGTTCACATATTTCAACATCATTTTGAGAGAGGTTGTACCCTAAAAGCAGCCAGAGTGTTAGATCTGTTCTTTTGGCTGGAGGTTGAAAGAAGGCATCTTTGCGGGTAGGTGAAGAGACCCCTCTTTAATTGTTCCCATCAGGGCCTTGTGAACTATATTTATGTTCATAGGGCATTATCCAAAACCCATTAAGGCCATGGGAATCCATCTATTGATTTCAATGGGCTTTGGATCAGGTATACACAGCCAGAACTTGCCCTTTTCTACACACAAGCGTCAGTCACAGTGACATTCATGACTACTGAGTCCACGGAAACCTAGGGAGACCCCTGGTGGTAACACTAGGCAATAAAGGCTGAGTTTAATTAGTCAGAGCTAACTTAGGACTTGTCTTTCACTACCGTGCTAAATTGGCACTGCTGCATTGGTGCCGATTTAATATGTCTGGTGAAGACACGCTATTCTATGGTGACGGGAGAGCGGTTTCCCACTGACGTAATTGCTCCTGACCTAAATAAGAGGCAGAAGCTATGATGGCGGGAGAGCATTTCCCACTGACATAGCCGGGTGTAGACACCACTTTAAGTCAATGTAAGTTACGTTGCTCGGGGGTGGCTTTTTCACACCCCTACATGATGTAACTTACATCAACTTAAGCAGTAGTGTAGGCAAGCTCTTAGAAACAAAATACTGTCTGAGTTCAACAATCTGAATAAGGAATTCCCTTTATATTCATTACAGCTGAGCCCTGTCTTTTCTCTACTTCAGTCACACTTCAGTGCCCAGCAGCAGATACACGCTGAGCAGCGAGAGCATGACTTTATTCAAGACCTTCTGAGGGGCCATTCCGCAAAAGGAACTATGTTCTGAATATTTATACAGATGAGCTCCATGATACAGCAATGGGTCTTATCTACATTGTAGGAGTGGATTATTCATACACGCAGCAGGAATAAATGATGTAGGAGACTGTGGCTGTCAGAATACGGATGCACAGTAACAAGGTTTTTGCAGTGCACATTAGACATGGTTGGGAATTTTTTGACAAAACTTGTCGCAAATGAAACTTTTTGGAGGAAAAGTTAGTTTCAATGAATCGTGCTAGTGAAAACATTTGTAGGGAAAGTTTTTAAGCTGTTGAAATGTTGTGTGTCAACATTTCAAAAACAAAACAAACAAATCAAATTCAGTTTTCCTATTCAAAAGAACTTTTTGTTTCAAAATGCAAGCTAACTAAAGTAAAACGTCTTTTTAAAAAAGGTTGAAATCTAAATGTTTGGAGTGGTCCAAATCTTTTTTTTTTCCCAGTTCACTAAAGTGTGAGATTTCACCTTTTCTTCCTGAATCAGGATTTTTTGTTGTTTTGAAATCCCCCGCCCTTTTTTGTGGGACAGTAACAGTCTCCCTCCCAGATCTAGCAAGTATGTGTCGCTTTTGGGCTATCATTACTTAAAACTTAGCCCAATACATGTGAATTACAATCTCCTTTGAACCAGGAATCAAAGTAAGAAAAAAATAGTCCACCATGTGATTGAAACTGGTTTCCTTTTTAACCTAGGATAATTGTAGGTTTATTGCATTTGCTGACTATTGGGGCTTTTTGCCAAGGCACACAGTTGTTTTCTTTTGTTATGGATGATACAGCCCTGCACATACAGCATATATTAAAATGAATTAGTGCTATTTAAGAGCTAGGTATTAATAATAGTAATAAATACTGGCACAGAATGATGAGAACCAGATTATGGGCTGGCTAGTGTTTACTTTGCTATTTGAAGGTTACCAGAATCCTGGACCATAGTTCATAGGAAGGCAAACACCTCTTTCCAGAACTGCACTGAATTTTAGATTGGCTCAATGCAAGCTACACTTGGGTGCCCAAATGAATTGCCTTTGAATCAGTTCCTAGTTCGCTGACAGGGCTGATGGTTGCAGAAAAGAAGATAAGACACCATAAATAAACTGAAAGGAAGTGAAAGATATGCTGCCACAAAATTTGATGCCATTATGTTTGAAGCCAAATTGAAATGTGAAACCTCAAAAGGGAAAACTACTGAAGCAGCCAAGTGTAAGGACAGGAGTGTTCTGAAAAATTAGATCAGCAAGAAGTTGTGAGTATATAAGCAAACTCAAGAGTTTCCAAAAAGGAGGAAAAGAAGGCTTGTATCAGTCGTATATCTGCCCTGCTGAATTAAGACCTGGAGAGTTGTGTGACTTGTAATAAATATACAGTTTCTTGATTTCCTGCGTTACTTTGAAGGACTGATCACTATCTTGGGCAAACCCTTTTAAATCATGGTTTTGGAATTGCCAGTTACTATTTTATGTGAAAGGGAATAAACCCTTGTACTCAGAACAGATCTAGATAAGAGAAATGAACCAAGAAATAGATGAAGCGGGAAGAAGTGTCCTCTTTAAGGCCACCATATATAATGTGGACAACGCTCATGGGAATAATCAGAATACAAAATCTTAATCATAAAATTTGTTTGTAGCAGGCTTATTCTGGGGCAATCCATTTGCCCAACAAAATTAACAAAGTGCATTAAATTGGGAAAAGCTATGGGTGCATATGCAATTAATTTTTGCATATTCTGACATTTAGAGTTTATATGAAAACAATGTTCTGATATTTACACAGAAGAGACAAACCCCCAAATCCATCATCTGTTGTTTTAGATCAGTCCTCAATCAGGCAAAATCCCCATAGATTTCCATGACCACTTTGCCTGAGTATCAACTTCAAGTTCTAATATATTGGTGGGGGGGGGAGGTTTGGAACTTTTACATTTATAATTTAAAAGCCTAAACCTTATTTATTTCCCCCATGCTATTTTTATATTTTCTCCATAGTCTGTCAGTAAAGAAAATGATCACACAAAGCTCAAGTGGAAAATGTAGCAAATTTCCATGGGAGGCCTTGGTTTTTGAAGCAAAGTTGATTGCTCTTGAGACTGATGTTCTTTTCCAAGAAGCTAATATATTCAGACAAACCATTGATTGTTTCGGCAAGGACAAACATAAGGTGTACTCTAGTAAGGAGTGCAGGACAAGGTTTCATGTGGAAGACAGAAGGGAGGGAGGTCCTCTCATCGAACCGTAACTGGTTAAGTTAGGAAACAAAGGGCAGGAATAAATGATCAGTTTTCACAGTGGAATGAGATAAATAGCAGGGTACTGTACTGGGACAGATGCTGTTCAACATATTCATAACCGATCTGGAAAAAGAGGTAAACAGTGAGGTGGCAAAGTTTGCGGACAATACAAAAGTACTCAGGATAGTTAAGTCCAAAGCAGATTGTGAAGAGTTACAATGGGATCTCACAAAACGGGTGACTGGGTAAGAAAACGGCAGGTGAAACTCAGTGTTGGTAAATGCAAAGTAATGCACATTGGAAAACATAATCCCAACTGTACATACAGAATGATGGGGTCTACAGTAGACCCTCAGAGTTACGAACACCAGAGTTCCGAACTGACAAGTCAACCACACAGCTCATTTGGAACTGGAAGTACACAATCAGGCAGCAGCAGAGAACCCCCCCACACACACACACAAATACAATAAAGTACTGTGTTAAATGTAAACTACTAAAAAATAAAAGGAAAGCAGCATTTTTCTTCTGCATAGTAAAGTTTCAAAGCTGTATTAAGTCAAAGAACTTTTGTAAACTTTTGAAAGAACAGCCATAACATTTTGTTCAGAGTTACGAACAACCTCCATTCCGAAGTGTTCGTAACTCTGAAGTTCTACTGCATTACCATTCAAGAAAGATCTTGGAGTCACCATGGATAGTTCTCTGAAAACATGTTAGGAAACATTATGAAAGGGACAAATAAAAAGACAGAAAACACAATGCCACTAGTTAAATCCATGGAATGCCCACACCTTGAATATTGTGTGCAGTTCTGGTCACCTCATCTCAAAAAAGATGTACTAGAATTGGAAAAAGTATAAAGAAGGGCAACAAAAATGCTTAGGGGTATGGAACAGCTTCCATATGAGGAGAGATTAAAAAGACGGGGGCTACTCTACTTGGAAAAGAGATGACTGAGAGGGGATATGATTGAGGTCTATAAAATCAAGAATGGTATGGAGAAAGTGCTTAGAGCAGTGTTATTTACCCCTTCATATAACACACAAACCAGGGGTCACCCAATTAATCAGCAGCAGGTTTAAAACTAACATAAGGAATTATTTCTTCACACAGTGCATAGTCAACCTGTGGAAATTGTTGCCAGGGATGCTCTCAAGACCAAAAGTGTAACTGGGTTGGAAAAAGAATTAGATAAGTTCATAGAGGATAGGTCTCCATCAATGGCTATTATCTAAAATGATCAGGGATGCAACCCCATGCTCTTGGTGTCCCTAAACCTCTGACTGCATGAAGGTGGGATTGGATAAGGGATGGATCACTTAGTGAATTGCCCTGTTTTGTTCAGTCCCTCTAAAGCATCCGGCCCCGGCCACTGTTAGAAGACAGGATACTGGGCTAGATAGACCACTGCTCTAGACTGTTCTTATGTTAAACATATTTAAACATAACTTTTGGCTTTGAAATCTAAGAGATCTGAACTCAGATTGGAGTGGGTGGTTAGGCCACCGTAATGGGGAAAAAGACCAGACTTATGTAACAGCCTGGATGGATTGTCGGCATGGGCAGAGCTTGGGACCTCTAGATCTTAAAGCATGAGACTCTTCTGACTGAACCAACGAATTAGATCTACTAGCTCACAGGAAGTAACAGATTCCTATACAGCTATGTGATCCTGCCAGTAAAGGAGGACTAAGACACACTTAGCCAGTGTATTTACAATTTCAAGGCGTATAAATCCTCCCAAGTTATGAGGTCTGCTTCGTTTTGTTTTCTTGTTAGGTGGAAAACAATGGAGGCAGGCAGCTAGAGAGCTAATACTAGTGATATGGATTTGTATTTAGATCTGAAAACCGGTGTCCCCAAATCTGAAGCAAACATCCTGCATGCAAACCACAGTATATGCATTATAAAGTGGTTGGGAGAAGTTATGACTTTATATGTATGGGGGAAGATGGGAGAGGGAAGATAGATGGGGAAGAAGGGGAGATTTGAATCTTAAACTACCTATCTGGTATGGTTCAAGGAACTGGTAAACAGGGTTGTGGTGATGGGAAGGGGAGGAGGTTAGATCATAATTAATTCAGGCATTTATCACATTTCAAACTGGTACATTGTGTATACGAACTGAGAAGTTGACTAATTCTCCTCCACAGACAGAGGGCTTGAGCACCTACTCTCATTCAACTCCCCTGGCTGAGTCACTTATCAGAATCTTTACCTCGCCCTACGAAGAGGAGGGAGATTGATTTGCCAATATTTTAGACAGACTCAGAAGTGCTTGCATACTTTTTTCAGGGTATATCTTCAAATAATCTGTGTGCCCTCAGATTATTGAGCAAGGGCAAGAGAAACTTCTTCCTTTATCCTTACTTCTTAATGGTATTTTTTTTCTAGCATTGAAATACTAGTGTTCTTCATGAAGCTTTTCTTAACATAGTGACCCTGGAAACATAACATCCGCTGCATTACTCACTCCTTACTGAGAGCTTCAGTTGGTGTAATAAAACCCTTCACCAATAGTTATGAGCGGGATATTATATAATGGCTGCAGCCATTCTTCTGTGATTTTTTTTCTCCTTTTCTCATTAGCCTTCAGACTAAATTGTGTTCCTGACTGGCAGCCTATGGAAGAGGAGGGGTGGGGGAGGAATGTATAAAAGAACACAGACAGAAGTGCAACCAAATGTTATAAGGTCACTTTGGTAGCTTGTGACTGGGAGAAATGACATTCCAGCCCAGGCAATACAGGCCGTGGCTGTGCTCTGTGCAGTAGGTAACGTTGGTGAAATGACAGAAAGACAGACACACAAGGAGAGAGATGCAGCTAGAAGAAGTTGTCACTGTCACACCAGATTTATTTATCCCATCCCTTTTTAAAGAACTTAATGATCTCATTAAGAGTTGTATATTTAGTTTGGCAAGTAACAGGATACTGAGGTGCTTTGGGTGATGCCATAAAATCATTGTAGGGAAAAAGAATATCCTCCAAAGAATATCCTCCAAAAATGGTAAATACAAAGTAATATTACTCAGGGAAGCACCACACAAGAGAAATATTATCACAGGAAGGCCACTGTTATCAAGGTAAAACACAGCTTTGCAAAAAGATTATTTAAAAACAGTAAGACTTGGGGAAGTTGAATCTCTGATGTATGGTAAAGATGACTTAGTGTCATGTCCTAATATAGATCTGTAAACTACCTAAGTGACTAGAGCTGATCCAATTTTTGGATCAATAATCAAACTGAACAAATCCAAAAAATATTTTATTTTGAGTTGACCTGGAATTGGTTTTTTTTTTTTTTGTTTCTTCCAGACAAAACACATTTCTTTTGGATCTAACCAATGTTCTGGGTCAACCAAATTCAATCATTTTTTTTATTTTGTTTACTTTTTTTAATGTGTTTTACCCTTTTGAAATTTTCCTAGATTTGTTTCTAAAAAGAAACATTGTTCCAAACAAAAAATCAAAATGTTCCATTTTGAAAATGTCAACCCAAATTTGAAAAAATAGTTTCAGTTGACCTCAACTGAATTTTTCAGAAAATAAACTATTTGTCTGAAAAATGTCACCCAGCACTATCAGTGAGAGAAGTCAGGGATGAAGTTAGGATTAGAATGTTTCATATACAGTAATGGCATATGTCATTAAGAGCCATGGGCATGCTAGAAAATGCCAGTGAAGACAAAGGAAATATTTCCATTGACTTCAACAGACATTGGATCACACCTTTAAAAACCAACAGGGTTGACAAAGACAATCTGAAGAAGCACTGAAGGAAATGGGACACACAGTGATTCATAATTATATGCTAGAGCTAGGTGTAAAATATTTAATTAACAATATCTCAAATTCTCACAAAATTATTTGGCTATTTGTTTACCAGCTTACGAAGGTATCTACATTTTTTGACCATTTAGAATTTCAACAAAATATTTTTCTCTCCTCATCATAGCAACCTCCCTAGACATATGCACTCTCTAATGCTAATAACATTTTATTTAAAAAGCAACTTTATGTTTGATTGAAGTTTGGTATATTCATCCCCCCACCCCCCGCCCCAATCTGATTTTTTTTTTAAAGTCACATAAGTGACAGACAGTTTCTTTGTAATTTTATTCGGAATTGCATACATCAGTGTGGAACACACACACTACATGTTTTGTTCTTTTGACAACTATTCATTTCAATGAGTGTATAGATATGTGGGACTGGGTAGACATGGAAGATTTAAGCAAGCGGTGTTTAAATCAAAACTGGATTTTAAAGGGTTGATTGACATGACTGTCTCTTACATTACTGTTATATAAAGTCTAATGGCACCCATTGGGGAAAAAAATCAGTGAAATGCATTGTACATTTAGGCACATAACACATTGGGCAGGAAGAGGTAAATTTGCTTCAGGTGCAAATCAGTAATATAACAATTTGTTTCTTTAATCACATTTTTGGCCGATTTTTTCCAACATTGGCTTAATAAATACAATGCTCAAGGCTCTTTCAAAGTGGGGAAGATCAAAGCACACCATAGAACTTTTAGTGTGCAGAAGCATGGTATACACAGACTCTTAGGGTATATCTACACTGCAGCTGGGAACGTGCCTCCCAGCCTAGGCAGTATATAGTACATGGACAACACATACACAAATTAGGAAACGTGTCTATCATTTTTGCGATCAGATGAGTTATACAACATTCAGATGAGTTATACAACATTCACGGTGGGCGCACAGAGAGCACCATATAGTAGATACCTTCATCCAGGAATTTATTCAGATTGTCTTTATATTGAATAAAAGAAAATAATGAATGTTAAGCTTGAAATGTCAGCTGTCTCTAGAAGATACCACTTACTGTGGCTATTCCACCTGTGGTACCTTATGCACTAACAGCTACACAACAGGAGGTGACAAGCGAGACAAGCTGTGGTTCTGTTGAGGACCTATGCCACAGAGGGTGTGCAAAGCCCAACGGACAGTGTAGCTGGGCTTTTCAGAATTCAGTAGGAACAGGATTAAAAAAAAATCCTACAATCAAGTACTAAGCCTCCAGTCTGCTGTCAGAACAAGCCAGCAGAAGTTCGCATACTCTGGGCTCAAACACAGACTTCAAAAAGGCTTTGAGCATCCCAAGTTTGAGTCTGGTTTACACAAACAGAACAAAGACGACTTTTTCCTCTGCTAATAATTTTTGCTTTTCCCCCAAGGATTGTTGGACAACTTGTGCCAGTAAACCAAACTGTTCTGAACACCTGCCTTTTATACTGAGGATGGAAAAATTGCACAAGTGACTCATGGCATGACAACAGACTCAGCCTTGCTACTGTGACAATCCCTGCACTTAAAGTATGCAGCTGCAACCTTTCCAGTGCTTAGAGTGAGTTAACCACCTCACTACCAGTTCCTGAATGGTTCTATACACCCCATTCCTGAGGGATTTATGTATTCCTCCAAACTATTTAGCACTAGTCACTTTTAGAGGCAAGATACCCAAATGAGATGGACCATGGGCTTGTTCCAGCCTGGCCATTTGTATGCGTCTAGCTCTGCTTTGCTTCTGAACAAAGTAAGTCATACAATTACAAAATGTTTTGCTTGATTGTTTGGTCAGTTTTCACAGGTGTGATGGACAACAGAAGCATCTCTCTCTTCATCATCTTCCAGTGACACAAAATATCACTTATCCACTGTTGCTTTTCTCCAACCTTCTTATTTCATAAATGAATGTGTTTTATTGAGTACTTACGCAGAAAGAATGGGATGAGGGGTGATAGGCATGCAAGAAGCCGGAGACAGATTGAGCTCCATTTGCTTGTCTTCTTTGCTTTTACCTGTTTTTTTTTCAAATCTTTCTGTGCATGTGTTTGTTAGCACACGTCTTCTCTCTATCCATTGCCATTTCCTCTTAAATGACGGCAGTTTCCTGACATATTAGAGCGCCACTTTTGCATAAATTATTTAAGGAGAGAGAGTGCCAGCCCTGCAGATGCAACAAGGATTCTGACAGGAGCGCACAAAGCTCCAACGGCAGCAGAATTCTCACCCTCAACAACCAGTCACTGAGTAGGGTTGGTTGACAATTTGATTAGGAAACTGAAGTGCTGTAGCCAGGCTCCCCAAGAGAAAAGTTGATCCTTAGATCCTATAAATGATAAGGGCGGGGAGGAGACGCTCTTATGTGGACAGTTGGATCAAAATTTAGCTGTCGGCTCTCATTCAAGTCTCAGACTCGCACTTTAGGTTCACTTCGCTGCAGCTGGAGCTACTTGAATAATTCTACAGTCAAATATGGTTCATCTCACTCACCACTTACCAACAAAAAACTAACAGATGGAGTGATCCCAAAATTAAAACTGGTTCTAGGGATGGACCAGACACCAGATACGTACACCACAAAATTCAAACTCAGAGCCAGAGCCAAATTTTGGAAATATCAACTTCCTCTCTGTAATGGACAAAAAACAACCACTACATTTGAAAACCCCTCCCCCTGAATTTAGAGAGGGAACGGGTGTGTTTTGAAATCTGGCTTAGGCCCTTCTTTAGCTGTGGTTTCTTCTCCCATGCCTTCCAACCAAACACTAATAAAACATTCCTCACAAATTGCCATCTAGATGAACAAGCAGTTTCCATAAAAAAAATTAAGAAAAAATAAAAATGAGCAAATGTAATACTTAAAAAATATGAAGTATGAAGTCGCGCATGTTTTAAATATTTGGGAAATTCAGCCAGGTTCTGGGGCTGGCTCATGGCTTGCACCTTACTAATTAAAAGGCTCCCATAGACTTAAGGGCTACTTTACGTTTCCTCTAACTGTTGTGGCCTCTTTGGGCTTTGCAGAAGCCAAGTGGTAGCCATGCCTTTTTGCCATGATGCCTCCCATCTTCTATCCAGCACAGATACACCCCAAGCACCTATGGCACTTCCACATGTAACATTTAGTGTCCCATATCACTGAGACATAATTTAGCATTTAATGTATATTTGTGGTACAAAATGAAGTTAATTTTGTGCATGCCTACTCCATACATTTTACCTGCCTGTGCAATGTGTTTGGTAAAGAAGCTTTCCCAAATCAAAATACCCTCAAAACAAAAACAAAGAAAGCAGAGACACTGATTTGTAATTATACACTCACACCAGCATCTGAAATCAGGTGCTCAAAAACCCAAGGTCTATGAACTGTCATTTTGTAAAGCTTTTGATGTATTTTTCTGTATCAGGGTCAGTCTTTCTCTCCTTGCACATCTCCTCATCAACACAGGCTACCATGAACATTTCAGACCTGCCCTCTACACTGGCTTCCTATACAGTTTTTAAACAAGTTCAAGGATACCTCCTTATCTTCAGAGCACTTCCTGGCCTAGGTCCAGGAAATCTAAAAAAAAGCATAAAGCTGTGGGATGAGAACTTGGTACATTCCTCTGACACAATGTAACTCTCTGCAGTAAGAGTTAAATTTGTCTGTGCAGGAGACAGAACTTTCTTGCAGGCCTGTCTGCAACGGCAGCATGAACTCCCCCAGAACTAAGGGAACCTCATCACCTTCCACTCGTTGCAATGTATTTGTTCAAGAAGACAGATCAAAATGTATATTAAAAAAACAAAACAGAAACACCTCCCCAAAACCTATCAAAAAAGACACTCCACTGAGAATGAGAGAACACACAACACGTGTCAGATATGTAGTCGTGTAGACATACCTGAGTTAGTTTAAGTCTAGCTAGCTCAGGAACCAGAGCAGTAAAGTAATCGCAACATGGGCTGTACAAGCTGCCCAGATCCCTGGTAATTACTTGTGTGGCTAGGCCATCCTGAAGCCTGTGTGGCCATGGTTTCACCACACCAGTATCTGAGCCAGTTATTCTAGATTAAAGTTAGCTCAGGTAGGACTACGAGCTGCAAACACAGTCCATGACTAGACATATCCCTAGATGCTCTCAGAGGGACTTAAAGACTAGGAGGGGTGGATAACAGTGTGTAGGAATAATCAGACCCCAAGGATTTAGCAGGAATGCACCAGGTGAACCAAAGAAAAGAAGAATGAATTGTGTTGACATTTAGGGCTCTATTCTCCATGCACTACAGGGAACTTGTATTCATATCAGTGGGAGTTACTAGAGTATAGATTTTCTTTTAGTAGAGAAGCAAGCGCCCTCAGGACATCACTTGCTACATCACCTGTCATACTTTTTTTTTTTTTAATTAAACCTCATTTTATTGACTAGTTGAGGATCTACCGTCTAGGGCAGTTCTGAATCACATTATCATGTTTTCAATCTTTATTATTTCACCAAAATGGCTTCTTTATGTTGTAGGGCTCTTCTAAGGGCCATTTCTTTTATAGCTGAGAATAATGCTGTGAGAAAATTTGAAAACTACCTGTGCTAACCATAGGATTACTGATTCAGAATGAGAATCTCATGGGAACACAGGGCTTTCCAGGCGCCAAAAAAACTCTCAGCTTCTGGATCAGTTTAGGAAAATATTTGGGGAGAGAAAATTGTTGCTTTCTCTTTAAATTAGTCAATTTTTAATTAAGTACTTAGTAAAAATCTAAATAAAATAAATCCTTTTTAAAACATAAAATAATTCCTTTCCCCCCCTTCTTTCAGGTGATCTGGGGATTTTTCCAGCTAGTAGACCACAAGGAACTTAAAAAAAAAAATCTTGCTTATTACAATTTGAATGAGGCAAGAGAGCTTTAAACCTTAAATCTCCTATTTGCATACAAGTTACCCTGAATCTACAATTTATTTTACAGTATATGTTTTACCAGTAGGAGCAACTGCTTGCAAGAAATGAAGTCCGCAATCAACTATAAGTATCTTTAAAATATAGCTCTTTGATACAAATAGGATCCTGGTAAATTAAGTATTCATGTTTTCAAGTTTCATTGATTTCAACTACTTTCTTTGCCCGGAAACTGCGTCTGCCTTTCCCAGAAAAGCAAGTAAGACTAATAAATAAGAGCTGGACTGAAAACCATTTCTCCTATCCTCCCCAGGTCTGATTTTGAGGTAATTAGGTAACTTTAGAAACCATAATTGTTGTTACTGTGGGTTTTATACTACTGCTTTCTATGTGATGCTTGAATTGTGAAGCTATAAATTACTATTGTGATAATCTAGTCAGACCGTCTGTATAATACTGGCCATAGCACTTCCCTGAGTTAATTCCTGTTTGAACCTAGAGCATACTAAAGCAGGATTAGGAAAACATCTGATCGTGATTTGAAAATTTCCAGTGATGGAGAATTCACAACAGCTCTTAGTAAGTTGTTCCAATGGTTATTACCCTTAGAGTTACCAATTTGCACTGCTTCTAGTCTAAATTTGTTTATATTCAACTTCTAGCCATTCGATCATGTTAGACCTTTGCTAGATTGAACAACTGTCTATTAATCAAATTTCTGATCCCTGTGTAGATGCTTATAGACTGATCAAATCACCCTGTAACCTTCCCTGTGTTAAACAGATTGAGCTCCGTGATGGGAGCTTATCCAGATGGCTCTGTAGCATTGAACCATCCTCTCCCATATCTTTGTATCACCTGCAAACTTTATACATCATGACTATGTTTTCTTCCAAGTTACTGACAACAAGCACAGGGCCAAGAATGCTATGGGACCCCACTAGACTCAGTTAGAAGTTTGATGATGATTCCATGTTTACAATTACATTTTGAAACCTATCAGTTAGCGATGTGTCATTGATACCACAGATCACCTAATGCCCCAACCAATAGTGGCATTGGAAACTATTTTCCAAACTTTCAAAAGACAGTGCTCTGTGTGTTTAGTGATAAAACTCTTAGAAATGCGAGGGTGCCTTTAAAATCCACTTGATATTTCTGCTTAAATTAAAAGTAAGCAACAGACCAGCCTGTGTGAATATAGGCTTTAAATTTGCCTATTATATTTGCCTATATTATATTCAGTATTGTCCTAATAGCCACATTTTCCATGCATATTTTCATCAGCAAATTGTGAATTTTTGCTAAATGTGAACCTCTGTCTTTAGCAGTTCATGCCCCCACCCAAAAAACTAGCAAATTTCAAGAACCGAAAGCGTGTGCTGAAAATTATTCACCCAGCTCTAATTATTAATTGTATTCTTGCAGAATCAAGCTGAAGAGAAGCTGAGCTGTCAATTTATAAATCCAATGCATATAAACAAACACATAAAATAATGAAATAAGTAGTAGGAAGGAGAATTTAGAGAACAGTCAAATACCTTGTCTTGTAAATATGTTCATATTTTTCGAGCTACACAGGGCTCTTCTTCAGTCTGGGGAAGGTACTCTGTTCCATCGCAAGCTGGAACAGATTGTTTAGCATAGGTAGTTAGCATATATTTTAAGGGACCATTCAAGGTAGAGTTGCTCATTACCATCATATGACAAAAAAGGGGGGACTAGTGGGTTACAGATTGGTGTAATAAGCCATAAATTCAGTGTCTGTTCAGTCCTTGATTTTTAGTGTCTAGGAGAGTTATGAATTTAATCTCCCAGACATGTCTTTTGAAAGTGTTGTGCAGGTTTCATTCGAGGGTGAGGACCAATGATCATTCTATATCTGACTTGCTTTGTGAAAAGCGTTCACCCACACGTGATACAATCTTTTATCATTTTCCTGTGTGAGTTCCTTCAACAAATGCACCACAAAACCAATGACATACCTGAGATACACTGATCATATTTGCATCCTCTCAACAGAGGACTTCAACTCCCTCATAGATTTCCACCACAACTTCAACAAACAGCACTTGTCCATTAAATTCTCTCTGGAACCCTCCCACATTAGCATCAACTTCCTGGATACCATGATCAGCTTCATCACATCTGCCTTCATAGATCCAGTGACCACCCCCAACACAACAAGAAATCTGTTACCTATAGCCAGGCACTCCGATACCACAGAATATGATCTGAGGAGAAACTCTGGGATATACACCTTAACACATTCAAATTTGCCTTCACCAAACAAGGGCACTTCACCAGCAAAGTAGATTGCATCATGACATGGGCCACCCAAATACCCTCCTAAATACTGTTTCAATACAGAAATAACGCCCCCGCCGGCCACAGTTCTAGTTGTCACCTACCACCCCACACTGGAACCCATTCAGGGTATCAAACAACTGCAACCCATACTTGATGGGGACCCCATCCTGAACGAAATTTCTCTTGAACCACCGCTTCTAGCCTTTAAACAACCCCCCAACCTCTCCAGGCTGATCATCAGAAGCAAGCTCCTCACAGGCCAAGACTCACCTACTCAAAGTGGCACCAGACCCTGCCAGAACAGATGCAAAACCTGCAGACATCTCTCCACTGCTACAATGACCATCACTCCCTCTGAGAACATGCCTTTCAAGATCCATGGATCCTACACATGCGTATCACAACATATGGTGTACCTCATCCTGTGCACTAAATGCCCAACCACCACCATGCGGGTGAAACCAGACAATCACTACACTCTTGATTGAACTCACTCAGGAAAATTATAGGGCAAAAACACCATGACACCCATGGGTGAACTGTTTTCACAAAGTTATCACTCCATATCTGATCTATCCGTTTTCATCCTCAAAGAAAACTTGCAAAACACTTTCAAATCATGAGCCTGGAACCTTGAATTTCTAACTCTGCTTGACAATAAAAATCATGGACTGAGCAGATGCACGGGATTTATAGTTTATTTACAGTAATCTGTAACCCACTAAGCCAACCTTTTTTTGTCCTATGTCTGCAGAGATGTTAAAAGACCACTCCACCTTCAATGGTCCCTTTGAACATATGCTCAGTACTTATGTTAAACAATCTGTTGTACTGAGCTGTGAAGTTTGGAATACCTTTCCCATACTTGAAGAAGACCTTTGCGTATATCGAAAGCTTGTCTCCCTCACCAATTAACAAAAGCCCGTCCAATAAAAGGTATTATCTCACCCTACTTGTCTCGCCAATATCCTGGGACCAACAAGGCTATAACATATGATGATACAATCAGAGTTTTGACAAGCAGTACACTTTAAGGCAATTTATCAGGGCTCAGAAGAAACTGATCATAGTATTAGTTGTCATTTTTCTTACATATGGTTAATAAAAATGTATACTGAAATATTTGCTTTATAATTCGTGAGGTATAGACACTAGAGAGAATCTGAAATTGGTCATGTTTTAAAATCTCAGAAATAAACATGACTAAAGAGCTGTAAATAGAAACATGTCTCCCCAGCAAAGTACTCAACAACTTCTATGTCTTTGGTAATCATGTACTAAAATGAGAAAGATCTAAACACCAGTAGTTGTTGAAGCATGGTACACAAACCCATCTCTGAATACCAGAAATGATCACGGATTTGTGATGCTCACTAACACTGATCCAAAGCCCACTGAAGTAAATCATTGATTCAGGCCTTTAGAGATATTCAGATCAATTATGCTTTTATTGTCTAAAAGATTACTTCACAAAAGGATAGAAGCAGATTTTACAGAAATATTACAATAAACAAGTTAAATTCCAATGTGTTGTTACTTTGAATTATTGGCCCCATAAAAACTCACCTGACACAAAGAGCTGGGCAAAGCTGAATTTTTCATTTTGTGGGGTAGTCTGAAATTTCAATTTTTTTCCATTCCAAAAGGGAACAAAAACAAAACTTCCCACAAAATATTTTAAAAATGTGTTTCTCTTCAGTCAGAACCTTTCGTTTCATTCCAATTTACTGTTTAAATTTTATATTAAATAATCTTGTTTCTTGGGTTGATCCCATCAGTTTGGGACCTGTTCTACAAGCCCTTTCTCTCCAAAGTGCTCTATTCAATGCAATATCGAGTCACACCACTTGCTACATGTATTTCTTTATGACATCCACCACTTCCTCCTGAGTCATCCACTCCATCCTTTTCCTTCAGTCTTGATCTGTTGGACTCTCTTACCTACATAGACGTCAGGACTGTGCTTTATATGAGCAAACCCTCTTAGCCCACACTCCCTCTTTTTTGTTTTTGTTTTGTTTTGTTTAGGGTATTACTTTGAACATGTCTGGAAGAGCATATTGAGTGGGGTCCCACAGGGATCAGTTCTTGGTCTGGTTCTGTTCAATAGCTTCATAAATGATTTATGATAATGGCATAGAGAGTACATTTATATAGTTTGCGGATGATTCCAAGCAGGGAGGGGTTAAAAGTGCTTTGGAGGATAGGATTAAAATTCCAAATGATCTGGACAAACTGGAGAAATGGTCTAAAGTAAATAGGATGAAATTCAATAGGGACAAATGCAAAGTCCTCCACTTAGGAAGGAACAATGAGTTGCACACATACAAAATGGAAAATGACTGCCTAGGAAGGAGTACTGCAAAAGGGATCTGGGGGTCATCATGGATCACAAATTAAGTATGAGTCAACAGTGTTGCAAAAAAAGCAAATGTCATTCTGGGATGTATTAGCAGGAATGTTTTAAGCAAGACACGAGAAGTAATTCTTCTGCTCTACTCCACACTGATTAGGCCTCAACTGGAGTATTGTGTCCAGTTCTGGATGCCACATTTCAGGAAAGATGTGGACAAATTGGAGAAAGTCCAGAGAAGAGCAACAAAATGATTAAAGGTCTAGAAAACATGACCTATGAGGGAGGATTGAAAAAATTGAGTTTCCTTAATCTGGAAAAGAGAAGACGGGGGGGACACAACAGTGCTCAGTACATAAAAGTTTGTTACAAGGAGGAGGGAGAAATAATGTTCACCTTAACCTGTGAGGATAGGACAAGAAGGAATGGGCTTAAATTATAACAAGGTTGATTTAGGTTGGACATTAGGGAAAACTTCTTAAGTGTCAGGGTGGTTAAGCACTGGAATAAATTGTCTATGGAGGTTATGGAATCTCCATCACTGGAGATTTAAAAGCAGTTTAGACAAACACCTGTCAGGGATGGTCTAGATAATACTTAGTCCTTCCATGAGTGCAGGGGACTGAACTAGATGACCTCTTGAGGTCCTTTCCAGTCCTATGATTATATGATAAAATGAAAAGTCATTTCAAAATGTCCTGTTCCGAAAAGGTCAAACACTGTTTTTTCCATTTTCTTTCAAAACAAAACTTAACTGAAACCAACAACTTTCCACAAAATGTTTAACTTTTGACAAAATTGCATTTTCTGATGGAAAAACTGTTCTGTTGGAAAATTTCCAACCAGCTCTAGTGGCATGGCCCTCTTCCCTTCTAAAAAAAGTATTTAGAGCAATCTCTTATCATAGTGATTTGGTGCCAAATGGGACATTTTGGTTATTTCATCAGCAAAGCTGAAGGCTGTATGTCATAATTAAATTTTCTCCACAGATTTATACACTTCTTCTCCTGGTGCACCTAACAGATGCATTCATGGGTGCCATGAACAACCAACTTACTATGCAAACAACAGAAACTTTATGAGTTTTAATATCCTTGGAGGAAAGTGTAGTTTAATATTGCTATTTAAGAATTTCTGTAGAGTGACAAAAGTAAATTCTCCCTTTCTGATTCCATGCCAGCACATATTGTCCTCAGGATTTTGTGCATAACACTGTACCTCTTACATAAAATGTGCTGTTTTTCAATGCAGAGCTCTGTTCAAGCTATAGTTACCCTAAAAAAACCTTTGGTGACTATCATTGCCTCAGTATTTGCAGTGTTCCCCATAGTAAATATAGATAAGTACCACAAATGCTGAGACAACCTTGGGTATTTATTTAAGGCAAAATCTGAAATGGATTAAAGAATAACCCTGTGTATTTGTTCTAAAAACAAAAAATAAAATATGTGCACCCCCAAAAAACAACACAAAGTTTGCAGTACACCTTAGCCACCCTTATTCATGTAACTCTCTGCTTCTTCCTTGCCTGATGTTCATTTCCTCCCAAGTTCTGGCTTTGTTGGTCTCAGCTTGAACCCTGTGTCAGCAAAGAGTTATGTCTGGTTACAAAATTACTCCCACTTTCCAGTGAGACTCTACACAGGAACAGAGGTATATACAGAACATTTTCAGTAGATTTCCAGAATCTGGGTTTTAGATTGGAAGCTCTACAGGATTGTGTCCGTGAGGAAATTCACAATGTTGAAGTCAATGCCAATACTCTCATTGACTTCAGTGGCGCCAGCATTTCATCTGTTGCCACCACTCACTATACATGAAGTCAACCGGTGCCAATGATACTACATACAAATGTTTTATATAAATAAGAGATCCCT
This sequence comes from Chelonia mydas, assembly GCF_015237465.2. Lineage (NCBI taxonomy): Eukaryota > Metazoa > Chordata > Testudines > Cheloniidae > Chelonia > Chelonia mydas. The sequence continues at coordinate 92,607,749 of NC_057855.1, forward strand.
GACTAGCATTACTTCCTACCTCAGGAATTGATTCCCCAATTTTTCACCCGTCTTCTCTTTAATTTATGACCCAACAGGTATCCCCTGTTTAATGATTTACCTGTAAAACTTACAAATACAATAAAGAAAACTCTTAAATATATGAAAAACTTCTAATCTGTGAGCTTGTTTATATTCCTATTAGGGCTGTCAAACAATTTAAAAAATTAATCACGATTAATCATGATGTTAAAAAATAGAATACCATTTATTGAAATATGTTTGGATGTTTTCTACATTTTCAAATATATTTATTTCAATTACAACACAGAATACAAAGAGTACAGTGCTCACTTTATATTTATTTTTGATTACAAATATTCACACTGTAAAAAAAGTAATAGTATTTTTCAATTCACCTAATACAAGTACTATAGTGCAATTTATCATGAAAGTTGAACTTACAAATGTAGAAGTACGTTCTTGTCTGTTGGGGAGAATGGATCCTCCGCTTGCCTGCCTCATTTTCTCCTCCTCCTCCTCGTCAACAGATGATCTCCTGGGGTCCCTTCCAACCCTGTGATTCTATGAACAGTGTCCTCCTCGTTGTTAGAGGTCTCCTGGGAGCTATCCATGGAGTGTTTGGGGTAGGGTGGGGTTGCCACTGAGAATCGTATGAAGTTCCTCATAAAAGCAGCATGTCTGTGGGGAAGACCAAGAACGAATGTTCACCTCCCTTGTCTTCTGGTACGCATGCCGAAGCTTCCCCCCATGCCCCGCGCGATCTTGGCATAGATGTCAGCATTTCTTCTGCTAGATTGGAGCTCTGCCTGTACTGAGTCTTCTCCCCACAAAGCAGTAAGATTCACCACCTCCTGTGTACTCCATGCTGGAGAGGGTTTGTGGCCTTGAGTCTCCATGATCAGCCGTGCTGGTGAGCTCTCCACGCTGATCAAACAGGAAATGAAAATTCAAAAGTTCCTGCAGCTTTAACAGGAGAGCAGCTGTTTCCTGTGTACCTGGCTGACATGCAGTGGCATCATGTCACAGCAGAGCACTGTGGGACACCTCCTGGAGGCCAATTCATTCGAATTACACAACGCAGTGTCTACACTATACCCATGTATGTCAAATCAAGCGCTACGCCTCTCGCAGAGGTGGAGTACAGAAGTCGACTTTACAGACCACTTAGGTCGGCGGAAGGTCTACATTATTAGATCAATTTAACGTGGCTTATGTCGACCTAAATTTGTAGTGAAGACTAGGCCTCTGTGATAGCACCTAACTACTATTCCCAGCTTCCAAGTTGGAATGATTAGTACTCTCCCTTTGTTTTCCACCTCAAACACCAGCTGTTTTTCTGTGAAACTCTGTTTTCCATCACAAACACTGTGTTGTCTGCTAGCTTAACTGATCTTTCTTTTCTACCCACTCCGTGGATCAAAAGTTCTCCCTGGTGAGTCTGTCACTCACAGCTCTTCCCTCTGCCGCACACACAGCGTGGGCTGGACTCCTGCCATCAGTTGCTCCTCCTAGGTGGCATCATCCTTCTGCCTCCTCCACATTGTCACTGCCAGGCATGTTGCCATGCTGTGAAAAACCCAGCAGGTGGGAAATATCATGAGGGGAATAAGCTCATCTTTGCCTCTTCACATACAAAAGCATTTTAGGTGCATATTCTTCTCTGGCTCCTGCACAGAGCCTTTCGGAGTCGAAGCTGTATGTTGCAAAGCCTGATTTTACTTTTCTTCTTGAGCTCAGCAATGAGATTAGACGAAATAGAAAAGGTGCTGAGCTGCTAAAAACCTTTTTTTCTAAAATAGGAATTAGGGCTGTCGATTAATCACAGTTAACTCACGCGATTAACAAAAAAAAATGATTAATCACAGTTTTAATCGCACTGTTAAACAACAGAATACCAACTGAAATTTATTAAATATTTTTGAACATTTTTCAACATTTTCAAATATATTTATTTCAATTACAACACAGAATACAAAGTGTGCTGTGCTCACTTTATATTATTTTATTTCAAATATTTGCAGGATAAAAATGATAAACAAAAGAAATTGTATTTTTCAATTCACCTCATACAAGTACAGTAGTGCAATCTCTTTATTGTGAAAGTGCAACTTACGAATGTAGAGATTTTTTTATAAATGTACTCCATAACAAAACAATGTAAAACTTTAGAGTCTACAAGTTCAATCAGTCCTACTTCTTATTCAGTCAATCGCAAAGAGAAACAAGTTTGTTTACATTTGTGGGAGATAATGCTGCCAGCTTCTTATTTACAATGTCACCTGAAAGTGAGAACAGGCGTTCGCATGGCAATTTTGTAGCTGGCACTGCAAGGTATTTACGTGCCAGATATGCTAAATATTCATATGCCTCTTCATGCTTCGACCACCATTCCAGAGGACATGCTTCCATGCTGATGATGCTTGTTAAAAAAAATGTGTTTAATTAAATTTGTGACTGAACTGCTTGGAGGAGAATTGTATGTCTCCTGCTCCATGGTTTCACCCACATTCTGACATATATTTTGCATTATGGTAGTCTCGGATGACAACCCAGCATATGTTCTTTTATTTAAGAACATTTTCACTGCAGATGAGACAAAACACAAAGAAGGTTCTAATATCAGATTTCTAAAGACAGCTACTGCACTCGACCCAAGATTAAAGAATCTGAAGTGCGTTCCAAAATCTGAGGGATGAGGTGTGGAGCACGCTTTCAGAAGTCTTAAAAGAGCAACCCTCTGATGCAGAAACTACAGAACCTGAACCACCAGAAAAGAAAATCAACCTTCTGTTGGGGGCATCTGTCTCAGATGATGCAAATGAACATGAATCAGTCCGCACTGCTTTGGATTGTTATCAAGCAGAATCCGTCATCAGCATGGATGCATGTCCTCTGGAATGGTGGTTGAAGCATGAAGGGACATAAGAATATTTAGCCCATCTGGCATGTAAATATCTTGCGATGCCAGCTACAACAATGCCATGTAAACACCATGCTAGATGGACCTTTAGTCTGACCCAGTATGGCCATTATGTCTTCCAGCAGGGCTGCTTGCGTGGCATCACATTGTTCCACACAGCAGCTCCTGTATTGGCTGTGTACATACTGCAGAATAAGGTGTGAGGTTTTTGTAATGCTCACAACAGCAGTGTACAGCTGAGTGGGGTCCATGCTTATTGTGCTATGGCATCCATCCGGGTAACCCAGGCTTATGAAAAATGGTGTTAAAAAAGCTTGGTTTGTTTGCCATTGATTTCAGGGAGGGAGGTAAGTGCATCATGTGAGGCTAACGCCATGTTCCCATGACCACCTGTGCCAATGTCTTGGTCCCATAAGGCACTGCAAGCCCAACTGAAAATTCCACTTGGCTACATGCACTGTGGGATAGCTACCCACAGTGGAGCACTCCGTGCGTTGATACAAGCCCTGCTAGTAAGGATGCACTCCGCCAACAGAATGAGCGTAGCATGGACACACAAGATTGACTTGCTTAAATCGGAGGCTTGATGTCAAATTACATAAAGTTGACTTAATTTTGCAGTATAGAGATGGCCGGCGACTGTTTGGTTGGATCCCCTTATGATCACGGTGTGGCAAGAGGGAACAGCATCACTTGGAGACTCCATGGTCATACCGTATCCTTTCTGTAGGGCTGCTGATGTGTTTGTGATTGGGATGGTGGGGAACAGTTGAAAGAGCTTGTTTATGGAACACTTCACAGTAGGGGCACTGACACTGTCACAAAGGCAGGCTCAGAGGACTTCCAGTGAGTAGAAGAGCTGATGGGAAGAGTGTTTGGGACTTGGCTCAGCACCGATTGAACTGACTCTGCTATGGGAATCTGCACTGCTGCAGCCTTCCCCATGAAGTCAGCCTCTCCCAGCAGCGTACAAGAAAAATCCTGGTACCCCTCATGGATCCCTGGCATTCAAGCCGAGCCATGTCATCATTCCTGAGAAGAATGCCAGCCCACGTCTGGCCCATGCTGTGTGCGCCTCCTTCTTTTGCCAGATTGCAAAACAGAAGCTAATAGTTCAAGAATGAGGTGTTGCCTGCCTGCAATTTTTCAGCTGCTTTTGCATGAGTGGGTACCTCATCACCCCTGTGGCTGACGGATCTTGGATAAGCTTTCAAGATAATCGAGCAGGGGCACAGTTTGGCTACTGTTATTAATGCTGAGGATGCAACCAATATGGCTGACTTTCAGAAAAGGAATGGGGGGGAAAAAAAGCAAGCCATGTGGAAGTAATGTTGATTAAGTTTAGAGATCTTACTTCTATTTGGAGTTGTTTAGAAATCGAATCACCCTACAGAACAGCAGTGTCTGATTAATTCATAAGTAATTAATTCCTATTAAAAGTAATTGTTTTAAAAATAAAACAAGTTGTGTGGAGGCTAAATAATGAGCACAAAACAATTGCCATGTACCTTGGAAAACCCAATAATACCCTTGTGACTTATAAATAACTAACTTTCACCAAGAAATAGAAAAATGCATTACATTAGTGTATGTTTTAGCAACCTCTTTCCGTTTGTGCTGAACTTTAGAGCTCGTATATAGATTTAGTCTTCTACTGATGCATCCTTATACTAAATACTTCAGGAAAGGCCACTCAGAAACTTCTGCAAACACTCATCAGTGTTAAATCTTATTAGTTCTAAACCCCAAGCTTAATTGATGACACTGAAGATTACATCAGACATATGTCAACTCCAAGACATATTCGTTACTAAACCAAAGATGGGTTTCTATCACAGTAAGGTCTACACTTGCAAACAGCAAGGAAACACACAATACAATTGCACTTCAAAGTTAGATGAATATCAGGAAAGAAAGAACTGTAAACATAGCTATTGGGCAGAAATTATGTTATCGGGTTAAAACTGAAAAGTGAATTGAAAGCATTACTTCAATCTATAACCTTGCCTCCGGTTCAGACCACATATAAAGCACATAAAAATGGGTGGAAAATAACATTTGATAACATAATTTACACTGTGCTGTTGAAAGTTAATGCTAAAAATAGCATTCAATTTAAATGTTAAGCCATATAATAACTTGGCACACGATAAATCAGGATGGCTTTTAGAAAGCACAGCAATGTTTGGGGTCTTTATACTAGCTGAACATTTTACATTGTTTTAGTAACAAAGAAGCAACCTTGATCAGCAATGCACATGCTGTCAGGAAAACGTACTGAATGGTGGGCTTTAACAATCAATTAAGTTTCTGCTTTGCCAGTTCTCTAGGTAACTCCTATACCTGCTTTTCCCCTTTGTACTAATTATTACTGACATTTATTTGTATCATCATAGTACCTAGGAGCACTTGCTGTGAATCAGGGTCCCTCTGTACTAGGCATTTTATAAACCTGTAGTGGGGTGGCTGCCCCACTCCTATCCTAGACGGGGCTTCAGCAGGCCAGGGAGGCGGTGCAGGTGGGCGGCCAATCAGAGAAGGCCTGCTAGGGAGCCAATCAGAGGCTGAGTTAGAGACAGCCAATCAGAGCCAGACTCAGACATATATAAAGGCTGCCCAAGATGGGAGCAAGCAGTCTCTCCTTGTGAGTCAAGGGAGGAGGGCTGATGCCCGAGCTGGAAGGTAGCACCTTGGATAGAGCAGTGCTGGGGAAGGGCAGAAGGAGCTGGGGAGCTCCGGCCAAGGAAAACCCCAGGCTGTCAGCCTAGGCCAGACAGGTGCATAGGGCCGAAGGGGAAGTGGCCCAGGGACAATAGCTAGGCAAGGGGAGAGGAGGAGGGCAGAGAGGCTACCGCTAGAGGGTCCCTGGGTCGGGACCCAGAGTAGCAGGTGGGCCTGGGTCCCCCCCTTCCCCTTGTGCTACACCTGACTGAAGAGGAGCGTGGCCTGATCCAGGCTGTGGCTGGTCCCAGTGGTAAGGGGCTAGACTTAGAAGCTGCAGCCGGCCACTACCACAGGTGCAGATCGTGGACTGCTGATAACACCAAACCCCCGGAAAGGGGTGAGACCGGAGCAGTGGGCGCTGCCGGAGGGCAGTGTCCTGAAGAGGACGTTGTCAAGCGGGGAGCAACGAGGCTCCCCAAAGCAGAGAGCAGACGAAGGGCAAGGCACCACATGCAAAAGGTGTCCCATGATGGGACAGAGCTAATTCCCGGAGCAACCAGCAGGAGGCGCCAGCGGTGGTGAGTCACAAAACCCAGGACAAAAAAGACAGTCCCTGCCCCAGTGAGTTTACAATCTAAGGCTATGACAAGAGACTGTTATGATACAAGGAAACAATGAGACAATATTGGTCAGCATGACAGGCTGTGGTCTCAGCACTCCAGCAGCGTAACTGGTCAAGTTTTTTGTAGGCCTCATAGCAGAGGAGAGTTGTAAAGAGAGATCTGAAGGAAGATAATGAGCTTTGTGGAATTTTTTGGGGGTAGGGTGGAGTGCCCCAAACATGAGGGCAGCATGGTAGAAAACACAAGAGACCTTATTTGAAAATGTAACAAGTGAGTGATGGACGCTGACATCCTGGACGGATCAGACCAAGGAATCAACTTTTCGATAGTGAATGAGAGATGATAGGTAAAATGGGGATAAGTCATGAAGGACCTTGAAAATAAAGACAAGTAGTTTACATTTGATGTGATAGAGAAATGGGTGACAGTGAAGGGATGCAGTATTAAGCAAAAGTAAAGACAGACAAACTAGGATGTATGTATGATAACGCCACACTGGACAGCCACATCAAGCTACTACAAGGAAGGTCTTGTGATCAGGCTGTGGGACTAGGAATCAAGACATACAAGTTCAGTTCCTGACTTTGACACAGGGTTCTGAGGTGACTTTAGGAGTCACTTCATTCCTCTGTTTTCCATACATAGAGATAATTATAGTCCTTACCTCACAAGGCTGAGGATCAAAGTATATGAGATCCTCAGAAGCTACATGAACAGCAACCATATGAATAACCTCTTTGTGCAAAGAGGCAGGTACGCCATCTCATGATGATCTTTCCACAGAGGGGAATCCTATAGGTTCAGGGCTAGAATCCTGGAGAAGGTAAACAGATGTAGCTCAATTGAAGTTTATGGAACCGTACTGACTTACGTTAGCTGTGGATCTGCATCGAATCTGTAATTTATAGGGAACAATTAAATGTCACTTATATTAAAGAGCGTGAGAAACATTTGTTTCATTTGTTGAAATGTTCAGTTTGCAGTGGCGTATCGTGTTTGTCAGATTCCTCAGTGCAATTATGCATGTAGGCATGTTGTAGGAGAACAGTTAACTATTAACTTTGACATATTTCTGCCTACACAAGCCAAATACAATGTGATGGATCTTTCAACTCCTACAATAGAAAGTTGTGATTAGGTTGAATGACCACTTAGTTTTTCTGTTTAGATCACTACCAATTGTATTTTTTGCTTGTGAATGATTTAAAAATCATAATACATGAAGTTTACTGTTGAACTCATAAGAGTAATGTGCCTTTTTCATCTGCATGTCTGTACATTTTATTAGGAATTTGAAGCTAGAATTTACTTTGGTCACGTTGACTGAGACACGTTTTTGGCAGCCGACATATGTTTTTGCCATCATTTGTTTGTATTGCCATAAGACAGGTCTAAATCTCTGACTACAATTGTTAACACTGTACACACACAACAAGAAACATCCCCTTCCCCAAAGAATTTATAATTGAGTATTTGATGATAATCTAAATATATGAGTAGGCTTTCATTAGGTCTGTTAATTTTTGCTAAATCAAATTAATGAAAGTATCCATTATTTTCATGGATAGTTTTGGACTAAAAACTTCCAGGTAGAACTGTAAAGTGAACAGAATAATTCTTTCCACAAAAAGCCAGTGACTTTCACCTGTCATTGATAATGCAATTTCTGTACATTTATTCATCTAATTAACTTTTCTGTTATATTCTTACCCACCACCCCCCCAACTCCAAAAGAACCGAGGGTTGAAAATTGCCGGTTAACCTATTTTACCTCAGTTCTTAATCCTCAGGGATTCTGGCATATACAGCCTGCTGCTACAGTGTAAGGTTATACAGCGGACCCTCGCGGTCGCAGCGATGGATCCCAAATGTACATAGTTAAATTGGGATCCATGGTAATGCAGACCCCATGATAATGTGGCCCCCGCGTTAACACGGTACCGCGCATGGATCCTGAACCCCACGTTCTAGCGAGGGTCCGGTGTACTCTCATACACTAAAGGCTGTACCCTTAAAGACTCAGTATTAGGGATGGTCAAACCTGTTTAGCTCCAAGCTTTTGCCATAATTTTGCAATGTCCTGTTGTTCAGCTATACCAAAAGGAGGACAAGAGACATTTGATATGGATTTAATCAGGCCGCAACTTTATTATTAAATGTCTGAGAGTACCCGGCAGATAAAAGTGTACAGTGCAGGCAACTCCATGTTCATTCAATAACTAACCAGGGGCTTCCACCAGCCCCCCTTCATTTTCCATCCAGTTCCCCCAGGCAACCCATTGCTGGGATCTTACCATCCACCCCACACCTCATAGGAAGGTTAAGGTGGGCTATAAGAAAGGAGGGTTGGCTCCCTGTGTGCCAATCATACGGCCACCAAATCCCCCCTCTCTTTTCTGTTCCTTTACCCAAGACCTCCTTTTTAAAATTCTTTACCAAGCCAGTAAGGTTCCCAGGCGTCTGCCAATGACCTCTTTTATAGCAGCCATAAATATTTGCTTATTGGAATTTTAATTCAAGCAAACTTCTTGATGTTTCATACAGTGTGGTTGCAGGAACACCCTCTTGTCCAATATACTTACCTTAATTTTGCAAAGAACTTACCTGTGATGGTAAGTCGTCTTGGGGGAATGCCAGAAGCACTCCCCTCAATGAGCCAGAAGGTTATGGATAACATGATTTGGATTCCTCTCCAGTGCTGATGCTATTGTCTGTTAGGTAGGAGATTAAACAGAGGTCTTTCTGTCTACTGGCAACTGGCCATGTGGAAGTTAGAGATTCTATGAAACTCTTCAAAAAGCGATGAGGGCTCTGGCTAAAACTTTCTTAATTACAAAAAAGTTCCAATGACACTCCGAGTGTGCTATTGCTGAACTAATAGCATGTGCACGGTCATTCCTCTATCAAAATATAATGGATTGTTGTAAACCACTTAGTGATACCTTGAATATGAAAATAACGATGTAAATATATCTATAAAATTCTAGATTATAACTTAAAAAAACAAGAAAATTAAAAGTAAAATTATTTCCTTAGTAGGAAAGCAATATCCTATGTTTTATGTTCACAAAAGCTTTTTGGAATGTTTTAAGACATTTAAATAAAAAGTTAGTGATGCAGGTTGATCCTTTATGGAAAAAAATCACACACTATGGCCATCTAATCAATTTGTGATTTAAATCACAATCTAGAGCCGATAAAAAAAAATGGAATTCCCATCCCATGGAAATTTCTGATATTTTTGACATCTGTTTTTATGCCAAACTGAAAATACCCCAAATATCTGAACTTTTCACAGAACTAATGATCAATTCACCCCACACCCCATCCCTCCGACCCACAGAAAGATTCAGGAATGTTGAAATGTTTTGTAGGCCCAAATGAAATGTTTTGTTTTAGGTCAACATTAATCTAGCTGTATGAGCTGTCCCTACTGGAAGTTGTTGTTCTGTGACCCTTCTCCCCCTATTCTCCCTCTGATTATCAAATTCCAATTTCCATTAGGCTCCAGGGTAGCTCAGGTGGGCAGAGAGATCAACTTAGATTTGAAACAATTTGTTTAGTTCTCCCCCCCTCCCCCTACAGAATATTCTGTTGAAATATTTATTTAGATGAATCTCTATTTTAAGATGAGAAGGTATTTGAAATTTAGTCTGCCAGATCCTCATGGGGAGAAAGAAAAGCACTCATCTTACCCACATTATCCTCCAAAGCTGGAGGTTTATTTTCAGGAGACAACTGGAGAACCAGTATCCCCATCTGAAATTCAATCATCTTCATGGAGAGGCCTCCACACAATTCCAGTCCCTCCAGGTTTCATTGTCTGGCCATGACCCACTGTCCTGTTTTGGTTCCTCTGAATTCTCCTCATTGAACCCTGCTGATGTAACTTATTAAAATGGAAAGGTCACCCTGGAGTTTGGCCCACAGGATTGTGAGATCCCTCCCGTTCCATGCTTAAGAGATACAGATAAAGTCCTGGACCATTCATGTAAAGGAGAGGTTTATCAGCGAATTCAGAAGCAGATAAACTTATTCTAATTCCCATTCAATTATTAATGGTGAACTGTTGTTGTTCTTGTCCTGTGATAACCATATCAGGCCATGAAGTTTGAGAATGAAATTGGCAACTCATAGAGTATCCTTTGTAAGAACTTGATCCAAAATGTCCAATGCCTAAAACGTCACTTTCCTTGTAATGTTACATTCCAAAGCCTGGGCAGGTGTTAAAAAGTATGCTCCCAACATATCTTGTGGAATGGATCTATTTTGGTCCAATCTCTATTGAGTTTCATTCCTACAGAATTCCACATCTGCAATCTCATGATAGTGGATGTTATTTTCCAAGATGTTTTGATATCAATCAGGTATTGTTTTTTGTCCATTCATATCAGTGAATATTTCCCTTGATATGGGTTCAATATCTTCAACCTTCGTCATTCCAACCTGAGTTTCTGATCTTCCAGTTGTCGTCATCAGCTACCTCGTTCCCATGTACACCAACATAAGGTGAATCCATTTAAAAGTCAATTTATTGTCTCGCTTTCAGATCCTCTGAATTAATTGCATTGTTGATAGAGTACTGGTTTATTTGAAAGGAATTGAGAATTGCTGCCTCAGAGTCAACAAACATCACAACATCACTTCTATTTCTGCTCTGTTAATTTCTTGCAGTGCAGTGAGAATAGCTTTCACTTCAGTTATATAGTTAGAGCACAATATAGGATATTATCAGCTCATTCTTGTATTCTCGATGAAGACCTCACAACCACCACTCTTGAAGGATTTGTCCAACAAACTGTCAGTGTACAAATTAATCTGTTTGCCTTGTGATTGATACTGTGTACAACCTTTTCTAAAATTTATTTTTTTGTGGCCACATCCATGTGTTCCTTCAAACAAGGTTCCAAAAGGGAAAGATTTATTAAAGCAAATAGGTTCATGTGGAGGAATTACTGGGCATACAAACTTCTTCACACAAACTCTCCCTTCCTATCATCATCAAGTGATTCCATTTCTTCAGGAACCTTTACACACCTTTTGAAACAAGATGATCATTTCAGTCTTGATTTGCTTTTCCAGTTTCTGAACAGACCTGAACAGTTGTGACATGAAGGTAGGGAAGTAAGGCAATTTTCATACCAAGATAGCTGTTCTTCTCCACAAATCTCAAGAGCTTGAACATCAGACTCTTGTTTACAAATTGCTTACCGTGTGAACTGCAGTTGACTGCACACCAGTCCCAGTAGTCTTGCTAAGATTGACAACAATCTGTGATCAGACAGGTAAGACAAACAATGGAGCAGTATGTTGTTCTCAGTGTCCATGTTGGTGCTATACAAGAAATAAAGCTTTCTGACAGTGTATTTTATTGCAGGTTTTGACTGCTTGAGGAAGGGATATGGGGGAAGAGCTGGTGGAGCTCTGATGTTTATTAGGGAGACACAAATATGAAAGATATGGAAGTCTATGAAATGAACATGCGCACTGAGTTGGACCGTATCTGTGAGGGTGAGGAGTTAAGAGTTGTCTACGCCTATCATCCTGATGACAGCCCAACTGATAAAGGAATCTTGCATTACGATAGGGAAAACTGCAGACAAACAATTTTCTGTGGGGATTTTAATGTAAAAAGTCAAGTTTGGGGGAATAATGATTGATTTAAATGGAACTTTGCTAGAGGATTTAATAACAGAAAATGATTAAGTTGTCTTGACTGATGGCACTATGACTTATACCCCAAGATCATATGGCACACAGTCAGCATTATCTGTAACTCTGAACAGCAAAATGTCCATGAGTTGCACATGGAATGTTTTGAAGGATGTTGGAAGTGATCATCCTGTATTACTTGCTGCAATAGGAAGATAACGAGCTCTTAGTTGATAAATAGGAGGTGGACCTTTTGTAAATTTGACTGGTTCTATTTCACAGCCCCACTTGAGAATATTATTTCTCAAACACCTATGGAACATAGCCTTAAGATCTTAAAATGTTTCTGAATCTTCTGTGCAGAAATCAGAGGGGAAAAAAAAAAAAGCAAGCATCCTAAGAGGAATGGGTTCAGCATTGGAATGATACTGGCATAAAAAAATCTTTATTAAAGAAAGGAACCAATTTTGATTTGAAGTTGAATGGAACCCCAGAGACAAAGAGGCCATTTGAAAATGGAATGAAGTTTTGAAATGACTGCGATGAAAGTAACTGAATGTAGCATAGAAGTTTGCAAATATACTCGAACAGTATGCCCAGGCTATGGGGCTCATGGGTATTGATGAGGACAGAGATGTTGCAAAACATGCAAGATGGAATATTCAGGAGGAAAGAATGAGAATATAAAAACATACACCCAGAGCTAACGGAGTACCTTGGCTTTCAAAAGATCTCTCTCCTACATGAGAAAGAAGATGCAATAGATAAGCTTGAACCACGCAAATCCTCCAGGTTGAACCTCAGCTATGGTGATGACAGAGCAGTTTGGAAAAAAACTAAAGCCAGGTTGGTGATCATCATAAATGAAGTATGGATGTATTGCCAATACTAGCTGGGGTTCATGTGTTAGGACATTGTATGCTGAACTGATTAATTAAAAATGCTTGTATTGTTCATGTCAACTGTGCCCTATGTTAGGGGGCTTATTCCTTCACCCACTTACTTCCCTGGTCCTTCTCGCATGAACAGAGAGCAACAATACCCCAAGTCCAAAGGTGCAAACAACTTGACATTTATTGGGGTGAACTTCCTGCAAGCATGACTCCAGTTTCCTTCCTTAGTGTCCCCCTTCCCAGCTCTGACACCACAGAGCCTTACCTGGATCCCTGGTCCCATTCTCCCCACCCCCTTAGCAAAACATGATTCCAATTTCCCCACCCCCATTCCCCCCCCTTACTTCCTGATTGACTGCAGACTATATAGTAAAACTTGAGTTCTGCTTAGCTATACTTTAACCAATCATTTTACTGAAATTTAACTAACCAATCCTATCATATTGTAACATGATTATTTAACCAATTATATCCCACCACCTTAATTAGTTTACACCCAGCAAAATTAATTACACAGCAGACAGAAACAATCACAGAACCAGACAGAGACCATGCAAATAAACAATAGCAAAGTGGGAACTATAATAACAAAACACTACAGAAGTGAGGATTTCACTATTGATAAGTGAGTTCTTGCCAGACAGGATGCTATCAAACTAAGTTTCCTTTTACATTTTCTAGACACTTCCCTTTCTCTGGAGGCTACAGGCATTATCAGGACAGGATTGTATTCCTAACAGCCCAATAGCACCTTATTTCAATGAGACTAGTTTGAAATGTAAAGATGTGACCATTCGCTTCCCAGCTTGTGGCTGCCTCTGCTGATTAGTCAAAGATCTTAGCCTAAGATCAGGGCCTCAGACTGTCACAGTGAGAGAAGGCCCTTACGCCGGCAGACAGTGATTTTGATTCTTTCTTTTATACCTCTAGAACTAGCCAAGTGATAAGAATACACCTAAATTCTTAGAGTATAGGCCTTTACAGACAGGCCTGAATATCTAACACCCTACAAAGGAAATGAAATCTGAAACTGGAGCAGCAGTTGGCCCCCAGCATCACAAGCAGGCCAGAATTCTGGTTACCTCTCTGCTGCCCCAGCAGGCACACTCAGGTCTTACAATTCCATATTTAGTCACCCCTGTTTTGTATAACACACAGTTCAGGAGCAAGTGGCATATTATCTGAATGCACATTCTGAAGCAACTAGCACACAGGACATATTTCCAGTCAGTTATTCCCTTGTAGCAAGGTCTGCTGCTTAATTTCAAGCATAAAAAATATTTTAAAAGTGTTTACTAAAATCTTCGGTATACACAAAACACTATTCATTGTAAGCCAGAGGAAAGCTAAGAAACTTTGCATAGTGTTCCAAACAAAACAGAAGGAAATCTGAGCATTTGTAGGAAGTGGATACATATGAAAAGTTCTAGTTTCCCAACAATAAAACAGAGTTTTCTGCACTTGACCTAACCTTTTTCATTACACAGATGACAAATTTTCAAGTTCTGAAAATGTTACACCCATACCGTGTTGGTGATATTATTTGGGCCAATACCAGAAGCCCTGGAGGAGGCTGTTTTGGAATAACCTGCATCTAGAGAAAGTTCTCTCTCATCCCTTGCAATGGTTTATTGCTCCTTTCAGAAAGCAATACTGAGACATGAAATTTGGAAGTTTTATTATAAATAGTGGAAAAACAAATACAATTTCAGTGATTGTTTTACATATACTTTGATAGCCCGAAATGTAGAACGAAAAATAAATTTTTCAAAATGGTTATGTACAGTGTAATAACATCAACCACATGTCCAAGGGGCTGCTCCTGCTCCCATTGAAGTTAACGGCAGAACTCTCTAACTTCAATGGAACAGTATCCGACCCTCTTTGCCTGCACAGGCTGCATTTCCATCGTATGTACATCCATTTTTTCGACAGGGATCCCTTTACAGTAAAGAAACTGCATACTGTATCTAAATGAGATTGCAGAAATAACCAGAGGCAGCCACCACTGATTTCAGCCAACAATTGCAATTTTCAGCATGTTCTTACTAATACCAATTCTGTATCTGAATTAAACTGACTTGATGCATTTGCATGCACAGCTAGTAATCCATTCTTCAAAAGCTCTCAATGATGTTTTCCCTTCATTTCCAAGAAATCAAATGACTAATGGACAGATCATTTTAGATCACTTTGAAAATGTTTTTGTTATGCATACGGAGAAAAATGAGAGCAGGGTCTCTGCGGACAGTGTATAGGAGGCAAACAAATATCTATTTTTTCATTGACAAAATGCAATCAAATTATGATTAATATATTTGAAAAGTTAATTAGGAATCTGGAATGAGTTGAGGATTATGCTCTTTTGACAATATTTCTAGTTATCTGCATACAGAATGTCTAATGACACAGCAGCGAGACTAATGGTTAGAATACTATCCGAAGAATATTAAAATTTGGGTATTTTTCCTGTTTGTTACAGGATCTGTTTGTAAATGCAATGTTAATGAACCTTGAAGAACTGCACCATATTTTGTTTGTGTGTGGAGCTGGTCCATTAAATGTTTCAGTCTGGTTGCCTATGATCCGTAAATTTCTGCTTTAGGTTGGATGCATTCAATAGCTATGAATAAACAGCAATTGCTATGAATAAAATAAATAATATTAGTTGACTTGCTGATCAGTAAACTGGGCCTGTGACTTTAGGAGGTGCTGAGCATCCAGGACTCCAGTTGACACTCATGGGAGCAGTGACTGTTCATTGTCTGTGGTGTTTCAAAATGGATGCCCGGGAGGTAAATTATCAAAAAAAAAAAGCAGACACTTTGGAAAATGCTGAACCAAATATCTTCACCTCCCTACCATTCTAATGTGTCTTTCATATGTAACATGGCTTTCCATGTATGTCCCACGGTTAGACTCATTGGTCATAGAATATCAGGGTTGGAAGGAACCTCAGGAGGTCATCTAGTCCAACCCCCTGCTGAAAGCAGGACCAACCCCAATTCAATTATCCCAGCCAGGACTTTGTCAAGCCGGGCCTTAAAAACCTCTAAGGATGGAGATTCTACCACCTCCCGAGGTAACCCATTCCAGTGCTTCACCACCCTCCTAGGGAAATAGTTTTTCCTAGTATCCAACTTAGACATTCCCCACTGCAACTTGAGACCATTGCTTCTTGGTCTGTCATCTGACACCCCTGAGAACAGGCAAGCTCCATCCTCTTTGGAACCCCCCTTCAGGTAGTTCAAGGCTGCTATCAAATCCCCCCTCACTCTTCTCTTCTGCAGACTAAATAAGCCCAGTTCCCTCAGCCTCTGCTCATAAGTCATGTTCCCCAGTCCCCTAATAATTTTCATTGTCCTCTGCTGGACTCTCTCCAGTTTGTCCTCATCCTTTCTGTAGTGGGGGGACCAAAACTGAATGCAATACTCCAGGTGTGGTCTCACCAGTGCCAAATACAGGGGAATAATCACTTCCCTCGATCTGCTGGCAATGCTCCAACTTGTACAGCCCAAAATGCCATTAGCCTTCTTGGCATGTGGCTTAAACTGCTTATAAGGTGCAGAGCATTTGTGGTGCTATTTTCTTACTGCTTCCTGAAAGATTTTGTATTAGGATTCTGTTCTCCAAAGGCTTCAGAATGTTTTGGAATTCACATTAGTAAACAGCGGCACATAGAAAACATGTGATATAATAGCTCAGGGTTACTTGGGCTTAGTATGCCTCTCTGATGTCGTCATTCTTTGCTGTTTTGGCCTATATTCTAGTTCCCATCTTTGAGATAGGAATTGGAGCATTACAGAACTCAAGAGACCTCTTTCATAGATACTCTGCGCCATCTCTGGAGTCACAGATATGAGAAAAATAAAGCACTAAGCGCATTTTGGAGTTTTGACATTTAATTTACCAGAAGGAAGTGAATGTGAACTCCTAATGAGAAATAAATTTGCAGGGTATTCTTCTGGAAAAAGAAACAAATCACACATTTTTACTACAGAAGGTATCCAAGTCTTATGGTATTTCACACCTTTTTGTAATTGTTTATGTATTTTCAAAATAGCATCCTTGAAATCCCCAAGCAGAAGTATCACTAACCTTATTCATGCATCATGGCAACCTTGTGCATATCTAAAATGTGTGTTTCTCTGAAAATCTGGGTTAATAAAAAAAGCGTTTCCCTTTCAAATGCAGTGCTTGCACTACAACACACCTTTTCCCAGTCGTGAGGAAAAGGCGTAGGCATGTGGAAGAGGTCGGATTTGAGGAGTGTGTTATAATATTTGTGTATATGTTTTGGTCTGCATAAGAAAAATGTTATATATTTTAAATGAGCAAGATTCTAACCAGCTAATTTGAAATCTGAAACCTAATCTTTCAGATGCATATAAATCATTATGCATGTGCATAGTCACACTGAACTCACAATTAGCAGGATTGGCTTTTTAATATTAGGTTTTCCTTTTATTAATTGCTTAAAAACAAGGTTGACAAATGCTTTATGAAATCTTCTATGCATATTCTTCATGAATGCATTTTTCCTCCCCTTCTCCTCAAAAACAAATTATATTGTAAAAAAAATTGCAACTATCCTCTAACCAATAAATGTCTACATTTTCAGAAAAGGCATCCTCATGAACAAAGCTAATGAGTTTTCCCTAAAAAAAATGTAGCTGAAATATCCAGTATTTGCATTTTAATACCTAACAGACAGATGGGTTTTACCCAGCTTCATAAAGCAGCAGAGTAACTTAAATATTCAAAATTTTAATTAAGTAAATGTTTTCTAGACGCTTCCTAATGCTTATATTTCCTTCTGTTTACCTTTTTCTTTTGATGAAAAGAAAAAAAAAGCCCCTTAACTACAAATAGGAGTATTATGGATGCCACCATGAAGAAGCGATTTCACATGCCTGCTCAGAAAGTCATCAGAATAGAATACTCTGAGCTCAAGAAGAAGAGCTCATCCACACAGAGGTCATTGTTAAAACACTCGGGGTACATCTATGCTGCAATAAAAAACCCTTGACACAGCCACGGCGGCCGTGGTCAGGTGGAGCCCAGGCTTTGAGATCCCATGAGTGGGAAAGGTCTCAGAGCCTGGGCTCCAGCCTGAGCATCTATACTGTAATTTTGTAGCCCTGCAGCCCAAGCCTTGTGAGCTTGAATCATCTGACCCAGACTTTAAGACTTGAGGCTGTGTGTTTTTAAATCTCAGTGCAGACACATCCTCGGTTTCTAACCATTGCCACACAGAAGGAGCCAGGACTTTTGTTCTTTCCTATTAGATGCACAGGGAGATAAAGGTCATATCTCAGGCAGGGTCTATGGCACAAAGCTTAGCCAACATGGCTATGCTGGCAAAAACCCCTACGTTGACAGAAAAGTACTTTTGTTGGCATAACTAATGTCATTTGGGGAGATAGTGTAGTTATGTCAGTAGAAGAACTGCCTGCTGTTGCTGCTTCTCTATTTGGGGGACTCTGCTGTCATAACTATACAAGCTCTGTAGCATAGACAACACAGCAAGGGAACTGGTAGCAAATTAAAACTTTTCAGTGGTAACACCCAGTCCCAACCTGAAATGGCGAGAAGCCAAGAAACCGGTGTCTTGGTGCCTGTATCTCTTTGGCAGCAGGCAAAATTTCTTAATCTGAATATACTGTAGCTACAGATAGCAGGTCAGCCATCAGCTGAGATACTGAAGGTCATGATGAGCAGCAGTAAGAAGAGATTAAGAGAAGGAAAATTCGATCTGCATATCAGGACACATTTCTTAATGCCAGAGTATACTGAACTTGTAGTCACAGTCATCTGCTTGGAGACATGACGGCGGCTTCATCAGCTGAGTCATTTTATACTGGGATGAACAAAAACAACTGTGAATGTTCTAAAGGGGAGTAACCCTGCATTGGATAAGAATACTGTGACAGCGTCGGGCCAGATGGCTATAGGAGAGTAATAGAAGGCAGAACTATTAGCCCCAGGCTAAGTAGGTCCCTTTTCCCTGGGTAAGGTAACAGGGAAGGTTCCAGAACAATCAGGAACCTTCTGGAGACAATTAAGACAGGCTGATTAGAACACCGGCAGCCAATCAAGAAGCTGCTAGAATCAATTAAGCAAGGCTAATCAGGGCACCTGGGTTTTAAAAAGGAGCTCACTTCAGTTTGTGGTGTGCGTGTGAGGAGCTGGGAGCAAGAGGCACTAGGAGCTGAGAGTGAGAACGCAGACTGTTGGAGGACTGAGGTGTACAAACATTATCAGACACCAGGAGGAAGGTCCTGTGGTGAGGATAAAGAAGGCGTTGGGAGAAGGCCATGGGGAGTTGTAGCTGTCACGCGGCTGTTCCAGGATGCACTCTAGACATCTGCATTCCACAGGGCCCTGGGCTGGAACCTGGAGTAGAGGGCGGGCCCGGGTTCCCTCCAAATCCTCCCAACTCCTGGTCAGACACAGGAGGAGTTGACCTGGATTGTGGGTTCAGAAAAACGGCCAAGCTGAGGGCTGCCATGAAGCTCCAAGGCGAGCAAATCCACCAATAAGCACAAGACCCACCAAGGCAGAGCAGGAACTTTGTCACAATACAGTAAAAGCTCTTTCCCACCTGTTATTTCTATTAATCTAAAATAGACTGAAATAATCTGTGGTCATTCACTGCTCCCTTGTGGTTTCACCATCAATGTTTCCCCAGCACGCAACCTACAATGAATTATTTGACATTATCTGACTGTGCATTGATGGCTGCTAATATTTAGGGTGGAGGCTGTGGTGTTCCCAGGTGGACTTGCATTCTGATCAAATACTAAATAGGTCATCCGGTCTATAATATGGTCGCTTGCAGATATTATGATGCTACATCAAACTCTTCCCTTGATCAGAGCACATCTTACAGTAACTTGTATGCCCTGGTCTATTCTTTATCCTTCCTAATGCATAATGAGCTTTTGTAAGAACAGATAAAGCCCAGGAACAAAGGGACATTTTAAAAAAGGTATTTTGACACTAAGGATGCTTTTGAAAATTCCACTAGGTCCCTATCTGCATCCTTAGGGGCCTTAATACCTTTAAAGTAAGTCCCAAAATACGCTTCCGAGCCTATTAGGGTTCTGTAGCACAATTACTCTTTCCAAATCTGCTACGTGCATAGCACAAAACTAAATCAGTAGACTTCAAACCAACAATTAATTCTAAAGCTATCTGAACTTCTACTCAGGAATCAATATCTTAGGTCCAAATCCTGGACACATTCTAATCCCATTGTTCCTAGGACCATGATCTGACCTACAGTGTTAAATCAATAGACAACTGTTTGTGCATATTTCCTTTTTAATACATTCCCTGGAAACTTTTCTGTTTTATCCTTTTTCTCTTTAGAAAGAATTAGAGGAGTTTAGAAACGCATATATACTTAATAGGACAAAATGTTTGCTGGAAAGAAAAACAGAATAAGAAAAAATGTTTCAAACAAAAACCACTCTACATTCATACAAGAAAAATCTATAAATTCTTTATTCATGTAAACAGCTGCAAAATCCTCAGGATGTTTTCCATTGTGCCTATTCACACATACAGATAAGGCATTCAGTTCCTCTTTCAAACAGATTTTTTTTATCTATCCAATTAGAGAGAGTAAGGGGTTACTTATCTAGCTTGCTGTATTTGCCTTGAGGACACTTCAGAAATAGTATTTTTTTTTCTGTAAGTAGCATAAAACAGAAAAAAGTAAATACAATGAGCCTCTGAATCTGTGTTTGCATCACACATACCTACAATGTCCCATTTCACACCTGTTTCTTTTGCTGTTTCAACAAATTGTTGTTCGTTCAAAGTTCTTGTTTGTTAACTTATCCCAAGCACTATGAACCCGTGACTGGCATTTATATTTTGTATCATTAAAAAAAAAAAAAAACCTGTAAAACTTCCATTGCAGTGTGAGCAGAAAGGTCAGCACTGAAAACATTTCAAGGTCAATCTCCTGAGCTATTTAATTGCTGGACAGAATTAGTAGTTTGATTTTGTTGCATTTGCATCATTTAAAAAAATGAAATTTACCTTTTAACCTCAGCTTTGCTATCTTTAAAATAGAGAATCTTTAAAATGATAGGTTGCTGTGAGTTCTAAACAAAGTTTCTAAAGTACATTCTGACTGCAAAGAGTTAAAACAAGTCAGTGGCTGAAGAACTGAAATCGTGTGTTCGTGGTTCTTACCCTTCATGAGTTCATGATCTCTCACAGCAACTCCTCCTAAGAGACGTTATCTCAGCATTTATTTGATTTCATTTAAGTTATGTAGACTTGAAAAATGGACAGATTTTCTTGAAGCCAATTCTTGTAGTGAACATTTTGTCCAACTTTAATACAGTGTAAATGTGGGCCTGGTCCTCAAAGGGTGTAAATTAGTGAAGCACCATTGGAGTCCACATTAATGGAAGATAACTATATAGAAATTTCTAATTTGTGCAAAAATGTTTAGCACAAACACTTGTGCAATTTTAAAACATATATAGCACTAAATATGGCCCCAAAACATCTTTTAATTAGATAGCATGTACCTGTAAACCCCCCCCCCCCACACACACACACACAGAGGTGTCTCTGAAAATTCCAGTTTAAGGAAAGGTGGCACCCAAATTCCACATTGTATGTATGTGTACACAACCACACAGGTATACCATATGTTCAGATTAAAATGTTTTAAATTTATACATAAGAATTTGTAATGTATTTGAACAAGCATACAATGCAGATCTAAAGATGCGTTTTGATGTATTTTTTTTTAACGTTGTGCAATGTGTCGAGGTCTTAGACAACATGCTCATGTATCTATGAGAAGACACACATGGTAATTGTTAGAACATCCCATATTACACAGCATAAAATTTAATGAACCTGAGCATGGATTGTTATAGGAACTCTTGTGCCAGGTTAATGGGGCTTTGCTACAAAAGCCAATTATTCCAGGCTACAATTATATCCTATTCTAAACTGTTGTAAGGGTTGCACAAAAATTTGATGGTTTGTAATTACTGGCTAGGAAGTGGGTGAGGGGGAATAAGGCAAATATCATTGATAAGAAAACACAGAGAAAGGAAAAGAAAAGGACCTAGGGGTTACAGTGGACAAGAAGCTGGATATGAGTCAACAGTGTGCCCTTGTTGCCAAGAAGGCCAATGGCATTTTGGGATGTATATGTAGGGGCATTGCCAGCAGATCGAGGGACGTGATCGTTCCCCTCTATTCGACATTGGTGAGGCCTCATCTGGAGTACTGTGTCCAGTTTTGGGCCCCACACTACAAGAAGAATGTGGAAAAATTGGAAAACGTCCAGTGGAGGGCAACAAAAATGATTACGGGACTGGAACACATGACTTATGAGGAGAGGCTGAGGGAACTGGGATTGTTTAGTCTGCGGAAGAGAAGAATGAGGGGGGATTTGATAGCTGCTTTCAACTACCTGAAAGGGGGTTCCAAAGAGGATTGATCTAGACTGTTCTCAGTGGTAGCTGATGACAGAACAAGGAGTAATGGTCTCAAGTTGCAGTGGGGGAGGTTTAGGTTGGATATTAGGAACAACTTTTTCACTAGGAGGGTGGTGAAACACTGGATTGCATTACCTAGGGAGGTGGTGGAATCTCCTTCCTTAGATATTTTTAAGGTCAGGCTTGACAAAGCCCTGGCTGGGATGATTTAGTTGGGGATTGGTCCTGCTTTGAGCAGGGGGTTGGACTAGATGACCTCCTGAGGTCCCTTCCAACCCTGATATTCTATGATTCTATGAAAGAGAATGAAAATATAGATGGAGCTGCTCCAACTGGCATATCATTTGCTGCTAGGAGGAGGGTGCCTTTACTATGATAAAGCACACTCCTATAGCAAGACATGGATGGGAGATAAGATTTCAATGGGCATTTTAGCAAAACAACTCAGAATCGCAGAATTTCAAACTGACCTTCTAGTTTCAGGCTTAGTAAGGATCCCCCCCCCCCACCCCATTCTTTTATTTTGTTGTTCCTTATTATCTGATTCTTCTAGACGGGTAGATTTCCTCTTCCCACAGTCATTTGAAGAAAATGTATTTTGATTTATCAACACATCCTCTCTAAGAAAAAAAAAAGAGATAGTAACTGAAGAATATTACCTCTAGAGAAGGTAAGTTTAATTCACTGAAAATACACTCTGCTATTACACAACAATGAAACCTACAGGTTTTCAGAACCTCAGTAAAAAGACGACACTTTTAAATCATATTCTTCTCCAGTGAGATTTCCAGGAAAGGAGATTTCATTTAAAGGAACACTGAAAAAAATCATACTTCAGTTTCAATGTTTGTTACTTACTGTGGTTCCAGGTAACTCCTAAGATTACTAAAAGGTACAGTGATTAGACAATAAAATATTTCACTCCCTCCAAAGTGACAACACTTTGTATATAGACACTTTCAATAATTCGAAAGCATAACTAGGTAGTCAGTCACTTCCCCCAGTTTGTGGCGGTCTTTGGAAACAGTAATAGGGGAGAGGAGAAACTTCTTTGAAAAACAGGATAATATGTCTATAAATCCACAACATGGTCAGGACATAGGGGAAGATGTAATATATGAAACTACTCTGGATTCTAATGGACTAGATTTCAAATTGATGATGTCCCTTTTATGTTCTGAAGCTGAATACAATTTCCGTAATGTGTTGATGGATTAACAGAGTACAGTACAATATAATAAGATACAGTGATGTGTAAACAGGTGATGTGCCAGCCCATATTGAAGTCAATACAAGTTTTGCCAGTGACGTCAACAAGGCTAGGATGTCACCTAAAGAGGCTTTAAAAGGAATACAATATAGAATACAAGACAAATAATTTTAAAGATCTATGTAAGCCAATGAGTTAAATAATGTTGATGCAATGGCTGTGTGAGCAGAGCAGCCGATGAAGCATATATGCAAATAGTTCACACTGTCTCCTTAAGAGGTTTCACAAACAGAGTGAAGGCTGGCAACACCATGAAGTTACTCCTTAACTTCTTCATAAAGACAGTGGTTGTTTCTCAGCCCCTGTCAACTGTACCAATGTTGTTACTTCAGACTTTTGTGATTAGTGCTATAGGCTAGAACTGGTCAGGATTTTTTTTCTATGAAACATATTTCAGAAAATGCCAATTCACCTAAACCAAAACTGTTTGCAGGAACATACTGGGGTCGATGAAAGTTTTCTCAGATCCAGCACGGAATTTCTGGTCAAAGCCAGAGAGAGAGAGAGAGAGTGCTGTCTAAATATCCACTTCATTAGCCTAATGGTTAGGGAACTCACCTGGGATGTGGGAGACTTAGATTCAAGTGCCTGTTCTGCTTGATTTGGAGGAGGGACTTGAACCCAGGTTTCCCATGTCCTAAGTGAGTGCCCTAACAACTGGGCTATTCTGGGATGGGTCGTGCTCTCTCATTTTTTGTTGAACCACTTTGAAAAGTCTCGGTTTGATCGCAACACAGAATGGAGAAAAAAAAATCAAAGTTGTAAAAATATTCATGGGATGGGAAAACCCAGCTCTACTCTCGACTCATTCTTTGTACCCTGAGAAGCCTCAGGGCTGGGTTCTACTGCTCTCCCACTTCCCATTCAGTTGTGTGGGCTCCATCTAACCCCACAGAACTGGGGGAGAAGCAAACACAAATCTGCTGTCCAAGCACCATCCCAAGTGAGAGCTTGCACAGCACAGGGAGACGTGGAAGGTGTTGGCTAAACTTATTTGTGATGCCCCTGATACAGAAAGCCCCTCATTCCCTCCAACTACGCGACTATAGTAGTTGTCCTGCCCCTTCCAAATACATTAAGTGGGCACAGCAATATGCATAACGTTAGTGCCTGGGCCAATTCACCTTTCCTTTCTGTAGCATGTAGGTTGACCAAATCAACCCTCGCCTCTAAATCTAACATACAGCTACTGAGGAAACCATGCAAAATCCTGATTTACACAGAGGACTATTATTTAAAAGGACTATGATTAAAGGCTTAGCCAAATCCAAATTGTTTGTTACCTTCTGTGCGTCAATCCTTTACATAAGGAGAGGTTTTAGAGACTATATTTATGATGAAAGAAAATGAATTATTTTCAGCCAGATGTCAAACCAGAAAGCTCTCTCTCAAACAATTATTTTCAGCTGAATACTGCTCCTAGAGCCAATTCAAAGACTCCATTTCCCCTGGACTACAAAAAGAAAAAAAAAGAAAAAAAAATAAGTCTGTGCCATATTACAGGATGATCTAAATTGCTCTTTAAAAGAAGGTTTCAGAGTAACAGCCGTGTTAGTCTGTATTCGCAAAAAGAAAAGGAGTACTTGTGGCACCTTAGAGACTAACCAATTTATTTGAGCATGAGCTTTCGTGAGCTACAGCTCACTTCATCGGATGCTCACTTCATCCGATGAAGTGAGCTGTAGCTCACGAAAGCTCATGCTCAAATAAATTGGTTAGTCTCTAAGGTGCCACAAGTACTCCTTTTCTTTAAAAGAACATCTTCCTTCCCTTAGCTTTACAGGAGCATTAGCAATGTTCCAGTGCCTGTTGTTCAAAGCCATTTTACATCAATTTTTAAAAAAGAGCGAGACAGAGTACACATACTCCTGTGCATGGTAAGTGGGAACACCTTCAAATATTCCATTCACAGAAAAGGTATTCTTCAAAGCAACCATCACCATAAGAATACTCACCACTACCACCACTCCCTTCACACACGCACACACAATATCAGGAGGAACAACCCGTAGCCTAATTTTTATCCACAATAAAGGAGGAATGAGCATAGATGGGTTTGAAATGCTACAAAAATAACAGTTTGCTTTTTCAGTGTCCATTGTGGAGTGGAATCTGCCTCAGAGACTGATGTTGCTTCTCTATATTGTTTATTTTTAAAGGTGCAATGCTTCCAAAATGCTTTTTTTTGGAAAATTTCCATTCTGCAGAAAATTTTGCATTTCTGATTCCCGTCCCCCTGATTTGGAACTTTTATTTTTTTGGGTGGGGGGAGAGGATTGGAAAGTTTTCCACTGAACAGAAATTCCAGTTCCTTCACCCCTCTAGTTTTCACAATGCATGGATAGGTCACTCATCACTCCTAAATAAATCTCTGCTGTGCATAAGACATCAGAACAGTATCTATGTTAATCTCCAAACAACCATCTCTCTAGGCAAAGTGCAACATAGGTGTCCCTCCCCCAAGCCTATAAAAATCTACTCCTTAAATCAGGAAAAACGGCAGGAACATGACAAACCATCACAAAATAGATTGACAGGTTTCAGAGTAGCAGCCGTGTTAGTCTGTATTTGCAAAAAGAAAAGGAGAACTTGTGGCACCTTAGAGACGAACAAATTTCACGAAATCTTATGCTCAAATAAATTTGTTAGTCTCTAAAATAGACTGAAGGGCTGGGGAAAATGCCTGACAGTGAGAGATTTACTGCTTAGTGTGTCTCGATAATCAGAAAGAAGATTGAAAAGCAACTTGATTATAGTATCTTCATGGGTAGAAAATGGTGGACACTAGAGGACTCTTTAGCCGAGGAAGGCATAACAAGAACCAGTGGCTGGAAGATGAAACCAGAAAAAAAACAAATCATATTAGAAATAGGGCACAATTTTAAGTGAGGGTGATCACGTATTGGAACAAACTATCCAGGGAAGTGCTGGATTCTCCATCTCTTGATGTCTTTGCATGAAGACTAGTTGCCTTTTGAGAAGATATGCTTTAGGCAAATACAAAGTTACGCTTTAGTTTAATACAAGTTATTTGGCTTAATATAGGTGGTAACGTGGTGTAATTTAAGGGCCTGTGACATACAGGAGGTGAGACTAACTATCGGAACCTTCTGGCCCTAAACTTCAATGATGCTATAATGCAGATATGACAGCGATGTTGTAGCAAAACAGGGTTCCCAAGGTTGTATCTTCAACCAGCTGGAGTACAGCATCACTAAATCACAATATATTTAAACAATAATCAACTGGAACAGGAAGCCAGGAGATCAATCAACATGAAGCAATTCAAAAGCCAGCATCTGCCAACTACTAAACCCAGTTACCACATTTAAATTCAAGGAAAATCATGGTAATCTGTGGTCACTTTTGGAAAATGCTGGGCTATTTCATGAAAAATAATTCATAATTCCCAAATTAAGTAGTAAATAAATAAATGTTGGTTGAAAATGCAGGAAAAATGGCAGAATTTTCATCATTTTTTCCTCTGTCCCTCAAATTTTAGAATTTCTTTGCTATTTTGAAATTAAAGATATTTTTGACCAGCCATCCCCTCCAAAACACATTAAGATCAGTGGCATTTTTTTCCAGATAGCTGTGCTGGAAGAAGGAAGGAAATAACTTGAGCATCAGTCTCTGTTGGATGCCTATTACTTTGGGATATAAGTATCAAATCTGTTTGGATATACAGGTTAACTGAATTAATCAGGTTCACTTGAAGGATCCTGAAGTATGTTAAAAGGAAGAGAAGCAGATGTTGTCCTTAGATTGTAGTGCCTATGAGCCCTTACAATGTTACAAATGCATAATACTAATTGCTGGGCACAACTGTTCTGTTGGAGTCTCTCTCCCCTTCTTGGAAGAGATTTAAGAATTACATTAGCTGTAATGTAATATTTAGAAGTATTTCCCTTCTTATACACTTTGCTCCCCGTTATAAATATCTGTATATAAACAATTCTCAAGATATTCTCATCCATCAATCCAAATTAAAGCGTGGCCAGGATACATTGTTTGAAGATAAATATCGGCTATGTGTAAATTTAGAGACCATCAGACCTTAGAGTTTAGATTGTTTCTGTCCCCAGTAGGAGGAGGTAGGCCAGCTCCTCCACTGGGACAACATGGAATGGAGTTACACCACTTGAGGTTATGGCCTGATCTTTGTAACCTCTATTGTAGATGATGGGCTATTGTAGACAGGGTCTAACTCTGTCACAGATCTATGCTCTGTGTAAACTGGACTGGTAATCTGGTAAAAATAATCTTTTAACAATGTTTAGAGGTAACCTGAAAATACACTTGACACAGCCTGGGTGTAGGGCTCTAAATGAGCAGAAGCAAGCATATAAGATATTTATGCAGTAAGACTACAGATCAGAGAAATCTCTCTCAGATCCTCTCTTGTAGCTGTTTCTCCACCAGCAACAGCATCACAATGATCATTAAAGGAAATCAAATCAGGCAACTTTCAAACGACCACACACTAGATCTGATCGTAAGCAACAACATAGGTAATGAGAATTTGTTCTTCTCTTTCCTCAGCAATGAACAGGAAGGTGGTAAGAAAAAGAGGAAGCAAAGAAAGTGGGATGAAGATTTCCCAAAAGTGGAAAAATGCGTAAATATTGTATTCTCTGAAACCACCATCATCTCTAGGGTCTTTTCCCAATAGACTACCCAAGCAATGCCTTAAAATTTGAGAATGAGGTCTTAACTATATAAACAGTTTGTGCAATCTACCCCATCCTTGGCTGCTGCACATTCAGGGCTTATCTATGCAGTGCTGACTATGGGGGGAAGGGGGGTATGAGTTTGCAGGTGCTGTAACTGCCCCACGTAGATCCCGCTAGTGTAAACTGAAAGGTACCTAGTTCGTATTAACACAGCCCTGTTTGAGAAGTCCTAGGTGTCTGTGTGGACCCTGCTATTGTGCACTAAAAGTTCCCTAGTGTGTTTTGATCTACTCCGTCAAAGCTGGGTAGATGAAAGGACTAGGGAACTTTTAGTGCAGGGCAGCAGGGACCATATAGATTGCATGGCACACTAGTGAAGAGTAGATTTCAATCCAGTTTACTACACTCTAAGGATTCATATAGACAAGCCCTAAATTGCTTTCACCAGTTTGTAACCAATTTATTTTATATGCTGTTAGTTCATGTGGCTATTTGAGCAAATGCTCCACTTTAAACTTAAGTATCTGGAAAATAGTTGAAAGTAAAAATGATCAGAAACTGATCTGATCCCATTTAAGTCAGTGACAAAGCCTACATCAGCTTTGATGGAAGCAGATGAAAGACAAATGTACATTTCTAGATCAACACACTATTGGAATAAACCAGCTGTTGTGTGGATACCATAAACTCCTGTAGGGTGACACAACAAGCATTGCCTCTACTGTGTAAATGAAGAACGGACTTAATTCCATAAAGGTAAGTTAGGTCACAACTCAGTGGCTGTTTCAGTTCCCAGGGTCAGGGAGCCAGCTGCAGCAGGGTCAGTGTGCTAGCAACACACTGGATACA
Source organism: Chelonia mydas (assembly GCF_015237465.2). Lineage (NCBI taxonomy): Eukaryota > Metazoa > Chordata > Testudines > Cheloniidae > Chelonia > Chelonia mydas. Next base: position 92,636,775 of record NC_057855.1, read on the forward strand.
GCTGATCCCGTTCCCAGTCTGACTGATTGCACCCCCTGATTGGTGGAGATGCAGAGTTAGTTACCATTTGACCTAGGAGCAGAGGAAGCTCACTGGCTGCTCAATGTGTTCCACACCCACAAATGTGCTTGGTCCTGCTTCTTGTGCCTGCTGCTACCCAGCCTGCTCACTTCAGATCCTGCCCTTCTCCATCCCTGGCTCAGCTTCCCGATTACATCTTCAGTTCACCCACTGACTCTGGGTTTCGATTCTGATCGCTGGCTCTGTCCTTCAGCTCTGCTCTGAACTAAGCCTCCTGGTGTCCTGTGCTCCTGATTCTTGATTCCAGCTTGGCTCCACTCTAACCTCCAGGCCTGGCGATCTCCATGGCTCTGACCATTAGACACATGGTCCTGAAACCCAGCTTCTAAGGGTTTCCTCAGTTGCCTTCACAGTCTCAATCTGTCTTCCAGTTCCTATTTCCTACAGCTTCTGAATGCTTTATATCCTCTACATGCAAAGAGGAACCCAGATTTACTATCGGCCTGAAGTCACATGCCCCATTGCAATATGGATGTAAAATGCTACCATTCTGAATAGGTATTCTTACTCACTTTGCACAGGTGCAAACGACAACACAAGGTGTAGGAGGCAATTAAAAATCATGCCCAAAGAGGGTGAGACTGTGATTCTGGTTATCGCCTGAACAATCCTGAGTCATGCTGTTTCTGTCATGCCCAAATTGTACAGAAAACAAACTCTGGTTCAGGTATGCTGAAGATATGCAAACTTTTAAGCCAAGACTCAACTACTGTAATTTAATATGAACATATACAAGCATTATACCAAATTTATACGCTGGACCAGTACAGAAGGTTACATTTTCACTGAGGCTGGGAGACAATCAGAATATGCACTTGAACAAACAATTGTGTTCACGTTACCTGAGTTTGTGCACATTGTATGTTTGGGTTCCATGAACATTCTAGTGAAGTTCACTAGCATACATGTTCACTTATGAAACTGTTGTTTCCATGAACACAGATTTTACTGTAACTGGTGCAATATTAGGAAATTAGACAAATTCAGGCCTGTTCCAAGGGCAGAGCTTGGCCTGCTGACGATGAAGTATTCCACTCCGTATGGCCACTGAATGGGAAACCACGTTGGGTTCCAGTGGATGGGAAGATAAGGCTGGAGGCCATGATGCTGTAAACAGAACCTGGAGACCAGAAGAGATCCCTGTATCATGCCAAGCTGGGGACCATGCAGGTGTGATCCTGTCTGCTTGCCCCACCAAGAGAAGCAGGGCAGCAGAGTATGATGCAGTGATGCTGCCTCTGGGTACGTGGGTCACTGCAAGGAAGTCCTAGTTTTGTGTCTTTTCCCAGGTTCAGTAAATTCTGTCTGCAGTTCTGGTATGCACACCTAGTGTGAACCTCAAAAATTGTTAGGAAAAGTCCATTGGCTTGTGGTCATGTGGGGTATGATGCAGTCAGGTGTCTCATCATATCGGTCGTATCCCTCATAGGAGGTGGTTTATGGTGCCAAGGATCAATGAGGGGTTATCGGAGCTTAAGGAACATCAGGGCCACTGAAATAACCCTTCATGCCATCTCTCAAACAGCCAACCATGGTCATTTAGCCCACAACATATCTGTCTTTATTCACTTTGAACAGTTACTGTCAGTTTGTATCACCTCTGAAATGCTGCATAAAATTTACTCCACTGCATGGAAACCACACTATCTTTTGTGTTTTAAATTAAGGAAAAAGAAAGTTTATTTTCCAGGTTGAAAAAAGAAATTCCTGCGCTGTACCCAGTGATTTCCATTATTCCGTTTGATCAGTCAAGACACATTGTTTGGTGGCAGTGGCTTTACTAAAGGGCTCCAAGATGCCAGCAGGGTTCCACTCATAACCGAATTTGCATATGGCACCCCGGAGTTTTGTTTAGAAAAGTTTCCGCTAACACAGGAGACAAGAACAAAAATAAGGTTAAACAGTAGCTTAACTCCCCCCACTTCCCAACAGCTCCGGTCCAAGTATTTTTATACTCATCCAAATTAATAGTGTGGAAAAACCAAGTTTTTACTTAATTTTTCTGCAAGACTTGTTTTCAAACCACATTTTTCATGAAGCAGAATTAACATCATAAACAATTAATTTTTTTAAAGGGGGCTGTAGGGGGAATCCCCTTGTCCCCTTAACTATATTTTCCCCTGCCCTATGTGTTCAATTATTTTCAAGTGAGGGAACCCACTTGTTCCTCCTCTACATTATTATTAGCGATGTACAATCTATTCACAGTTTAGAAACCTTTGCAAAACCAGACCACAGCACGGACACCTTTCCAGTGGTTTTCCCATTACCTACAAATCGCCACTGGATATTTCTAGTGTGATTGTTTAATTACAGAGAACACTAACACAACAGCCTGGGGATTGCTGCTCTTCTATACAGCAGAAACAGCTTGCATGTAGAAGGCTGCTGCATGAGTGCCAATTGTTTAAAAAACATAAATGAACAGGACTATATAAAAAGATCCTAATAATAAATAAATAAAATGTAAAATTTTACGTGCATGGGAATGTCATTAAATCAGAAGAGCTAGAAGGTGCCTAGAAGTACCACTGCTATCAATATCATACCTACAGATTTACAATTGTTTTACAAATGTCATTACATTCATGAAAAAAAAAATAAGTCTACATTTTATAGCCAGCTAGAAGGTGAATATGATTGTAGACACAATAAGATTACAAGTATCCCTGCCTCCGATATAACAAGAATTGGGGACTATTATATGATTACACTTCAAATGCATTTATCAGTGTCCAATATCCCACAAACATCAATTCTGCATATGCATATATGTGAGAAAACAAGTTTCTTATATTTTCTCATTTTCAGCTGTTTTGCCTCGAGCACATAAGAAAACTGAACGTTAGGAGAGTTGAAGCTGATTTTTTTTCCACTAGCCCATAGAGGTTAACTATTTGTTACTTTTGTTGTTGTTTTGCGCACTGGCAGCCTTTACTATGTTTGTACCAAGAGAGAATAAGAAAGACAAAGCTAATACATCTGGATGGGGAAGTTATTGCTCAGTTTGGAGGAGAAGTACTGAGGCATCTAGCCTCATGATTTTTAATTCATTTCCAGCAATACATTAAACTGAAAATTAATTACAAAACAAATACATCTCAGCTAATGTGAAGGCTAGCTGGTCAGGAAAAACAAACAAACCTTGATAGATATACTGAAAAGCCTTGACTCTGGGTTCTTGGTTCTTCTTATATACTTGAAAGTTGTAGGTGGCACTTAAAGGGATAAAGGAATAATGAAAACACTTCTAAACTCTTTGAATTAAACTCAGGAGCAGGACAGCATTTTTAGTGGAAGCCACTTGCTGTAAACCAAGATCAGACCTTGATCATTATCTGAAGGTATTCCAATCCCAAGTGCCATCTGGATTTAGGTTAGATTTTTATTTGACTTCCTTGATTACTGACATAATAGGACATCTATTTCTGCATCTTATAACTGAACTCAAGCGCCTGTATTCCCAAGGGGGGGTACTATTTTACCCTGGAAAATATCTGCTTTAACCACCTTATATTTTTCATTTTACTAGAGCTGGTTGGAAAATGAGTCCTCTGCCCCCATGGAAACTTAAATGAAAAGAAAATTGTTGACCATTTCCACTGACAATTCAGACATTTTTTTTTAAAAATCCTAAAATTTTTGGTTTCTAAGTTTTCAACTTTTTGACAGAATCCAAATTTTCTGTGGAAAGCAGACACTTTGTGAAAATTTTAATTTAGCCAGAAAACCCCCCCAACAATTTCCCATCAGAAGACATTTCATGAAAAGTGATCATCCATTCTTATATTTTCACATTATTTTTTATACAAAATGTAAGTAAGGATATGGCATCCAATAGTCTTGCACAAAGAACCACACAGTAAGACCAACAGAATCTGAACAGGAAGTCACCAAGTGCCTACATTCCAGTTCCAAGCTCAATCCACTAGAGTGACTAGACCAATGGGGGCAGGGACATAGATCACCTTTCATGTTACACTCTTTTGCCAGTACCCAGCCCAGGATGGGAAAGCTAATGATCCAACCAGCAGATGAAATTCGGTGCTGACTCCTGGTCACATGTCACCTGAGGCATGTTGTGCATCCACTAAAATGACGACAACGACTAGCCCAACCAGTCATGAACCTTGGCATATTCATTGTCATTTTGGGGTTTAAACCAATGCACTGTTGACGCAAGAGTCCCAGTTGATGTGAAGTGCCAAACATGTCAAAAGAGCCAGTTGCTGAGAGAAGCAGATAATCATCAAGCAAACAGGTAGAGTTAACTGATTTCTTCCTGCCAACCCATGGTAGGTGCACTCAATTTCCTGGGTGTACCCTCTGAAAATCTGACCTATAATTTGCTCATTTTGACAGCAATTGCTGCTAAAAAGGTTATGTGGAAAGCCTGTGTAAAATATGCCAACTCTTCATAGATTCCTAAAAATATCATCTTGGACTTGTTAAGCATATTACTGTACTCTTGAATCAATTATTCCATCATAATTTGGGGGGCTCTGCCTCAGCTGTCTCCAGTTAATCATTGATGAAGTCAGTGCTCACATGTCTTTTTAAAAGTTGCGTCATCTGTCCAGTATGGTCTTGGTTAGCATTTAAGAGGACTGCAAGCACAGGACAAAAATCATCACCTGATAAGGCCAAATGCAAGAGAATGTTACCCATATTTTCCCATGCCAATGTTGTCCAGCCAGCTTTGCATTTTAAAAGCTGTCCAGGGAAACTAGTGTTAAGTTCTACTACAATTATAATTCATTTGTCTAACTGACAGACTGACAACTGGTGAAACTAAACATCCTGCTAATTAAATCCTGTGCTGGGAGGAAGGTCTGGGTAATATTTTCATCTGTGAGCCATGGTCCTCTCATCCTAAGAAGGAACACCGTTCAGCATATTCTGTTTCCATAAAGGGAGAAGGCATGCCATAACAAACTTCAGAGTTATAAGATTCTAGAACAGTTGGCATGTCATACCAGCATCTCATCACTAGCTGTGTCTTGCTTCTTTGCTGGAGAAGCATACCTGTCCCAATATTTACACTAAACTGTCCTCTAAACTGTGCTGGTGTAAATCAGGAGTAAGTTAATTGACTTCAGTGGAGTTACCCTAAATGTACATGGGTGCAAATAATGAGAGGAGAATCTGTCCATGTGTTGTGAGCTGCTGCCAATGAAACTCAGACACTACATGAATGCTAGGAAGGGAAGTTCATCTCTATTTATGTTTTATACTCCCTAGTCCTCTTTATGAATTGATTTCACTCACTGGTGTGATGGGCCTGGATTGTTCTGAACTACGGTTCTAATTCAGACCCACATCTTGTATGCAAGGCAGCTGATACATTCACTCATTTAAGTCTGTAAAGTGTTCTGGCATTAGAGATATCATTGAACTAAAATATTTAAGCCTCCAGGAAACATGTAATACAGCCTGTCAAAATGCTAATCACTTAAACTGAAATTACATCCAATGTTAATTGACAGAAGGGGAATTTCAATATCTTTCTAGCTCTCCTATTCAAGCCACTGTATTTTATAAAAATAAAACTAGCTTTTCTTTTAAAAAAGCCATTGCTTAGGTATAGAAAGCAAGCATTAGTCTCTCTCTCTCTCACAAGTTCTTCTTCAAATGATTATGTACTTGAAGCAACTTAATTCCAGTCAAGACAGAAATCAATAAATGATGCCTCTAATGTCCTTTGTTTAAGAACAATCTTTGGCCTTCCTTGCATGAATCAGATATTTCTGCAATGGGGCTGCAGCCTCTTGTTTAGAATTTCTCGCCGTGTGCTGAATAGGATTTGACCTTTTGTATCCATTTATTACACCAACGTGCCCACAAGAGCTGCTGTCCAAGGGAAAGACAATCACTGGTCCAACTGAAGAGACCAGTAATTATAGTACTGGTTCCCTCCAAACTTTCCTTCTTTCTCTCTCCCTCTCATACACGCAGAGTAGCAGAGCACTATGGTTTAGTAGCAGTGATTTGTTAGAATCTTACCTCACAATGGGTTTGCCTTAAGGAGAGGTTTGTCCTCTGTGGCTGGGATAGATTCCTGCGGAGGCTGTTGCTTGTATATTTATGGGACACACTTTAGAGGTGCATCGAGGTGTCCAACCTCAGAGAGGTGGAAGACCACAAATGAGTCATGTTACCCATTGGTAAGTGTTGTGAGTCCCTCAGAGTGCACAGTCAAGATAGTAACCATCAGATAAATTGGGGCTAATTTGGGATTTGGACTGCTATGGGCCTCAGAAACTTGGGATATGCTATGTAACATGTGACTTAGGTAACCAGTTAGGCAGCTCAAATAGTAAATTCTAAATATTCAATACTTAAATACCATGTTTGCTGAGATAATTCTCATCCAGATAAAATCATTCATCATACAATTCCAAACAAGACATTCATAAACATCATGTTACTTTTGGGGGACAATTTGCAAACTGAAAAACAGATCTAAATTCCATTCAAAGTGAATAATTTGAGCAGCTTTGCTCAAAACACATCATAAAATAAATAAAATTTACCAGGATGAAGACTAACCAAAAACAGGCTTTCCAACTCAAAGTAGACTTCCACTAGACTCATAACACCTCTTTTGGAGTAAAAAATGCTTATTTGATTAAATAGTTTTCTATACTGACTCTCAGGTGCCCTTAAAAAAACAACCTGAACTGAAGTTGGCCTGAACCCTTCATCCCCATCACAACTGTTTTCTGGAAATCAGGACTGTGGTGAAGAGGGCTTAGAAAAGGTATAGCTTGACTGCTCCTTCTCTATTATGCAACACTGATAGCAAGAGCTCACTGTGTTTTGATAAGCAAGGCAAATTAATAAGATCTGAATAGAGAATAGATAGCTGTGATAAACCTAACTGGCCACTGGCTGTCATTGTTGTTCCAGAGGAAAAAAGTCAGCAGGAAAATATTGCAGTTAGAAAAATGAATTGATAGGGAGCTAGATTCTTATGTTTGGTGCAATTTATGGCAAGTCAGTCAAATATTAAGAGCTGTTTCATATATAAGTAACAGGTGAACTTGAGATTCTGCCCTTGTTACACCCACTAAATTAATTGGAAATTGAATAGCTGGAACTAAGGGCTGAATTTAACCCTTAATTTACATGCACAATCATATTAAGTGCTTGTGTAAGTTAAACACAAAATTGTGTGCAATTTAGGCCTAAAACATTTTTCCCAGCATGAACAAATAGCTGTGAGATCAATTCCTTCCATCCCATCTTCTCTCTGCAAAAAATCTACTTGTCCAATATTCCTATCTCCTTCTATTCTTATTGGCACAATATCTGTACCAGCTAGAAGCTTCACTCCACCTGCCTGTCTGTTCTGCCCTCCATCGAGAGCTCCATCTGCACCATTCTTGGCTACAAAGCTTCTTTTCCATCCCCACCTGCTTACTGGACTCCCTCCTCCACCCTTGGTCTCCCTCCTCATAGAATCATAGAATCATAGAATCATAGAATATCAGGGTTGGAAGGGACCCCAGAAGGTCATCTAGTCCAACCCCCTGCTCAAAGCAGGACCAAGTCCCAGTTATATCATCCCAGCCAGGGCTTTGTCAAGCCTGACCTTAAAAACCTGTAAGGAAGGAGATTCTACCACCTCCCTAGGTAACGCATTCCAGTGTTTCACCACCCTCTTAGTGAAAAAGTTTTTCCTAATATCCAATCTAAACCTCCCCCATTGCAACTTGAGACCATTACTCCTCGTTCTGTCATCTGCTACCATTGAGAACAGTCTAGAGCCATCCTCTTTGGAACCCCCTTTCAGGTAGTTGAAAGCAGCTATCAAATCCCCCCTCATTCTTCTCTTCTGCAGACTAAACAATCCCAGCTCCCTCAGCCTCTCCTCATAAGTCATGTGCTCTAGACCCCTAATCATTTTTGTTGCCCTTCGCTGGACTCTTTCCAATTTATCCACATCCTTCTTGTAGTGTGGGGCCCAAAACTGGACACAGTACTCCAGATGAGGCCTCACCAGTGTCGAATAGAGGGGAACGATCACGTCCCTCGATCTACTCGCTATGCCCCTACTTATACATCCCAAAATGCCATTGGCCTTCTTGGCAACAAGGGCACACTGCTGACTCATATCCAGCTTCTCGTCCACTGTCACCCCTAGGTCCTTTTCCGCAGAACTGCTGCCTAGCCATTCGGTCCCTAGTCTGTAGCGGTGCATTGGGTTCTTCCGTCCTAAGTGCAGGACCCTGCACTTATCCTTATTGAACCTCATCAGATTTCTTTTGGCCCAATCCTCCAATTTGTCTAGGTCCTTCTGTATCCTATCCCTCCCCTCCAGCGTATCTACCACTCCTCCCAGTTTAGTATCATCCGCAAATTTGCTGAGAGTGCAATCCACACCATCCTCCAGATCATTTATGAAGATATTGAACAAAACCGGCCCCAGGACCGACCCCTGGGGCACTCCACTTGACACCGGCTGCCAACTAGACATGGAGCCATTGATCACTACCCGTTGAGCCCGACAATCTAGCCAGCTTTCTACCCACCTTATAGTGCATTCATCCAGCCCATACTTCCTTAACTTGCTGACAAGAATGCTGTGGGAGACCGTGTCAAAAGCTTTGCTAAAGTCAAGAAACAATACATCCACTGCTTTCCCTTCATCCACAGAACCAGTAATCTCATCATAAAAGGCGATTAGATTAGTCAGGCATGACCTTCCCTTGGTGAATCCATGCTGACTGTTCCTGATCACTTTCCTCTCCTCTAAGTGCTTCAGGATTGATTCTTTGAGGACCTGCTCCATGATTTTTCCAGGGACTGAGGTGAGGCTGACTGGCCTGTAGTTCCCAGGATCCTCCTTCTTCCCTTTTTTAAAGATGGGCACTACATTAGCCTTTTTCCAGTCATCCGGGACTTCCCCCGTTCGCCACGAGTTTTCAAAGATAATGGCCAAGGGCTCTGCAATCACAGCCGCCAATTCCTTCAGCACTCTCGGATGCAATTCGTCCGGCCCCATGGACTTGTGCACGTCCAGCTTTTCTAAATAGTCCCTAACCACCTCTATCTCTACAGAGGGCTGGCCATCTCTTCCCCATTTTGTGATGCCCAGCGCAGCAGTCTGGGAGCTGACCTTGTTAGTGAAAACAGAGGCAAAAAAAGCATTGAGTACATTAGCTTTTTCCACATCCTCTGTCACTAGGTTGCCTCCCTCATTCAGTAAGGGGCCCACACTTTCCTTGGCTTTCTTCTTGTTGCCAACATACCTGAAGAAACCCTTCTTGTTACTCTTGACATCTCTTGCTAGCTGCAGCTCCAGGTGCGATTTGGCCCTCCTGATATCTTTCCTACATGCCCGAGCAATATTTTTATACTCTTCCCTGGTCATATGTCCAACCTTCCACTTCTTGTAAGCTTCTTTTTTATGTTTAAGATCCGCTAGGATTTCACCATTAAGCCAAGCTGGTCGCCTGCCATATTTACTATTCTTTCCACTCATCGGGATGGTTTGTCCCTGTAACCTCAACAGGGATTCCTTGAAATACAGCCAGCTCTCCTGGACTCCCTTCCCCTTCATGTTAGTCCCCCAGGGGATCCTGGCCATCTGTTCCCTGAGGGAGTCGAAGTCTGCTTTCCTGAAGTCCAGGGTCCGTATCCTGCTGCTTACCTTCCTTCCCTGCGTCAGGATCCTGAACTCAACCAACTCATGGTCACTGCCTCCCAGATTCCCATCCACTTTTGCTTCCCCCACTAATTCTACCCGGTTTGTGAGCAGCAGGTCAAGAAAAGCGCCCCCCCTAGTTGGCTCCCCTAGCACTTGCACCAGGAAATTGTCCCCTACGCTTTCCAAAAACTTCCTGGATTGTCTATGCACCGCTGTATTGCTCTCCCAGCAGATATCAGGAAAATTAAAGTCACCCATGAGAATCAGGGCATGCGATCTAGTAGCTTCCGTGAGTTGCCGGAAGAAAGCCTCATCCACCTCATCCCCCTGGTCCGGTGGTCTATAGCAGACTCCCACCACTACATCACTCTTGTTGCACACACTTCTAAACTTAATCCAGAGACACTCAGGTTTTTCCACAGTTTCGTACCGGAGCTCTGAGCAGTCATACTGCTCCCTTACATACAGTGCTACTCCCCCACCTTTTCTGCCCTGCCTGTCCTTCCTAAACAGTTTATAACCATCCATGACTGTACTCCAGTCATGTGAGTTATCCCACCAAGTCTCTGTTACTCCAATCACGTCATAGTTCCTTGACATCACCAGGACCTCCAGTTCTCCCTGCTTGTTTCCAAGGCTTTGTGCATTTGTATATAAGCACTTGAGATAACCTGTTGATCGCCCCTCATTCCCAGTATGAGGCAGGAGCCCTCCCCTCACAGACATTCCTGCCTGTGCTTCCTCCCGGAATCCCGCTTTCCCACTTACCTCAGGGCTTTGGTCTCCGTCCCCCGGTGAACCTAGTTTAAAGCCCTCCTCACTAGGTTAGCCAGCCTGCTGGCAAAGATGCTCTTCCCTCTCTTCGTAAGATGGAGCCCGTCTCTGCCCAGCACTCCTCCTTCATGGAACACCATCCCATGGTCAAAGAATCCAAAGCCTTCTCTCCGACACCACCTGCGTAGCCATTCGTTGACTTCCACGATTCGACGGTCCCTACCCAGGCCTTTTCCTTCCACGGGGAGGATGGACGAGAACACCACTTGCGCCTCCAACTCCTTTATCCTTCTTCCTCACCCCAATATGCATCTTGCCCAGGTTGAAGTGGGAAGGGAGAATTGTTTGGTATGTGCTTACACCACAGGCCAGAAAACCGCATCAAGACTTTGGTGGCCAAGATTTCAACTCTTGCCTCTAAAGTCAACAGGCATTTTGCAATGGACTTCAGAGGAGCCAGGATTTCACCAAAGGGGTGGTGTGTGCCAGCACAGACATGCACAAAAAAATGCCTGGATGACAGCTGCCATCTTGGCTGACACAAACTAGGGACCTCTGGCTTGAAAGCAGGAGCTGCTTCAGTTCCATGGGTGGGGCCATAATAGACTCACTACCTCTGTGGATTGGACAACCCCACATCACTAACTTACACCTGGGCGCAGGCTCAGTTAGAACCATCACCACTGGGAGCTGCATATATCAGAAGTCAGGATTTAGCCCTAAGTAATTTTTTTTTTGTGTGGGGAGATGGTTTTCCCCACAAACTTTTTTCCTCCACTCTACCATGCAACTCTATACAAGAATTATGCAAACCAGTTCTCTCCAGGGACAGTTAATTTTTACAGCAGTAAGTTCTTACACCTTGTTCATTAGGATCACACATTTACCATATGTCTATGCAGAAGAGTCCTGCTGTTTAGTGCATAGGGCCAAACGACACTTTTAAAGTGGAAAAAAAATAGGACACATTATTTCAAGTCTCTCTAATGATGAAGTCTATAAAAAGCATTCCCATATGCAAAGTTATCTGTAACGTGCACTGTGTTAGGAAGACGGCTCACTCCACTCCACAACATCATCATTTAAACTAGGGAAGTATGGCTGAATTTCCCAAAATTACATTTTAGATGAAGGATGTCTCATAGAAGTGAGTTAGATCTTGACAAATGAGGCCAGGTGTTCGTTAGTGCAGTGTTCTCCCTACTGAGAGAGAAATGTGAAATGATGGAGTCTAAGCAATATGAAATTATTCAGCAATGTACAAAAAACTTAAACAGGACCCTGTGCCTGTGGTTAAAAAAACCCACTTTTCTTAGATACACTTTCTTGACTTAAAAATATTTAATGACATATGGAAATACTTCCTCACTTTCAAAATATCTAGTTTACTTAACGCTCATTTATTCTATTCCCTAAGGATTTTTTCTGCTCTGACCTGTTCAGATCTAGGAATCCAAGGTAGTGCTGTGCACTTGGACAATATTTGGGGTGAAATCTTAGCCTCAGTAAAGTCAGTTGCAAAACTCCCATTCACTTTAGTGAGGCCACACTAACATATGTGCTCAATCCCATTAGATGAGGCTTTAGCCATGGAGCTTTGATGAAAAACCAAACAGCAGAAATCCAGTCCAACAACATTTGATATGCCTCAAATTATTCTATATGCTTGTTTTTGCCTAATCTGTTATAGTGCTATCTTTCTTCCCTTATCAGTGACATATTAAGATGTCCTTTCCTGTTACAGTAATTACTTCCTATTTAAATAGGGATGATATATTTTTTGAACAGTGTTTTGAAAATGTAGATGGCCAAATCCTGGTCTTGGTGCAGTCAATAAGAAGACTCCCGCTGCCTTTACTTGAATGGATATCATTACTGCTGCTATATGTAATTTCTAGAATGTAGCAGTATCTATGAGTTCATGTTAGCTTCAGTGCAGTCAAATCACAATAGTTACCACATGAGACTTGTTCCAACACACTGTCAGAATCTTGAGTTTACCACCATGCATAGATAGAATCATATGTAGGTTAGTGAGCCTTAACTCTACTCCTCAATATGGAATAAGAGAACTTCCCATGTGTAGTGACTCTGTGTGAGGTGCAATTTCCAACAGCACTCTGCCTATGATCTCTGGTTGGTACCGTAAGGATGGTACACATGTCTAAATGCTATGGTGTAACTCCACTGTCTTCAATAAAGTGACACCAAGTATGAATCTGGGCCCATGGTGTAACAATACTGTGCCTCCCCTGAGCAGTTAATCCCAATTGACCTGGGTGGTAGTCTAATCCTCATGGACATTAGCACACACCAGAAAGCTGAGACCATTAAACTCATTGCATGGGTGACCTAAATCATACTTAAAAAGTGAGAGCTCAAGAAGCAAAAGGGTGTATGCATTTATCTAGTGTCCAAAAGTAAAGGATATATTTCCTTGGGATTTCTTAACCTTCTCCTTGACCTTCATATAAAATCCTTGAGGTTGTTCATATCCATTGACTAGACCACAAGGCAGTTCTGTTCCATTCAGAGCAGTTCAATAAATTAAATAACGAATTATGTATTTATGCTTCTTAGTCCCTTTCCAATTCTCTTGTATTATTCTTCTCTGTACACACACACACACTGAAATGCAAGCACTGTTGCCAATCTCCGTATAGCACATCCATTCCTTTGATTGTCTTGTTCAGCAAACAGAATCCCAAAGGTTAATTAATTTCACATTCCTATGACACAGTAAAGATGATCCATTTTAACACAACATGAAAGCTTTACATTTCAAGAAAATAACTCTTCCAATTATGAAATCCTAATTAGTACCTAGATGGCAATATAGGGCAAGCCTTTTTGTGAGCCTCCTTAAAAAAGAGATTTTTTAAATGTTCATGTTACATAGGAAACATTCACATATTGTATATATATGTATAACATCTTATTATGCCAGGAATGTTATGACATTTAGTAATTAAAACAAATATATGGGGGACTCGAAGTATTTTTATTTAACATTTAAGTATTTAACATTTCAAAGACTTGTGAATCCACGAATCATGTTATAAAGCTGTGTCTACTGAATGGCCCTAGGAACTGAGACCTCTTCTGGTTGTTTGATGATATCTCGCAATGAACAGGATACATTCCGTTAATTAGGAAAAAAACCTTCAAGTCTGATGGCAGTTTTTCCGGACATGTGACAGCCATAACAGCAATTCAAAACCACATGACTTACCATACTCTTACAAGTTTCTCCTTGTGTACTTGTGAATTCATGAACACTCCCTCCTTCAGTGTTGTCTTAGATCAATACACTATAGAAAGTCAGCCTTTCTCTCTCTAGATACAATTATACCTGTTCATACCCCACAAATCTATATTTAGGCACTTGGGACCCAATTCTAAACAGTACTTAAGCATGTGCCTAACTTTAAACATCAGAGTTGTCACACTGACTATACACGTTTACAATCAGCCACATGCTTCTATTCCTTGCTGTAGAGGGGCTGGAAGTCACGGTCCACCCACAGCTCCCCACGCCTGCAGCAGATGCTTGTCACCTCTACAGAAAACTGGGCCACCAGTTTAAGTGCCTAAATATAAATTTTGGTTAGGAACATAGGAATTGCCTTAATGGAAAAATCAATTATTTGTTTAATTCACATGGTAGTCTGAGGATAAATCATCATTGATCAATTAGGCAACACTTTCCGGGGGGAGGGCGGGGAGGAGCCTGAATCAGCATTCATGTCGTGCTCCCTGTCAGTACCTGGCCCAAGACAGGGAAGCCTAATACAATGTACATATTAAATATTAATTATCAGGTTGACCATTCTAAAGAACAATGTCATGAGTTAATTCTTTCAGATGACAAGATCCAGTGGTAGGAGCAACATAAGTTACAGTTGAGTCACTGGAAATAATCTATTTTGATATTTTACAGGTCAGAAAAGATGCTCTCGACAGGTAGGAAATTAAACCTTACAAAAAAAAAATCAAGTTTTGTGGGTTACCCTTGAGCCCATAGGTGCTGACTCCAGCCCATGGCTGGAGCACCCATGGGGAAAAATTAGTGGGTGCTCTGCAGCCTCCAGCCAAGCTTCCCTCACCCCAAGCCCCACCTCCTCCTCTTCCCCTGAGTGCACCATGTTCCCGCTCCTCCGCCTACCTCCAAGTGCTTCCTGCCCTGCCACTGCCAAACAGCTGTTTGACAGCGTTAGCATGCTCCGGGGGTTGGGGGAGGAGAGTAAACATGGCACGCTCAGGGGAGGAGGAGGGGATTTGGGGAAGGAGTTAGAATATTGGCAGGGAGGGGGCAGAGTTGAGGTGGGGACATTGGGGAAGGGGTTCGAATGGGGGCGTGGCCAGGGGCAGAGGCGGAGTTGAGCACCCACAGGAAAGTTGGCACCTATGCTTGAGCCAGGCATTTGCTGGAAGAACCTTGTTTTAAGATGAGTTATCAAGCAATGACTAACTCCCCATAACGAGAAGTATGAAGGCCATAGGCACAAATAAGCAGAATTCATAATGGCATGGGGCTCCTTGTGAATGCTTGCTACCATAAACTTTGCATTTCCCTAAAAAATGGAATGAAGTTTGACAAAATTTCTGTTATTCTGTCAAACAGAAAACTGCAGGTTTGGAGGAAACGAGTTCTTGTGCTGTACTCATAACAAAGGACAGACAGTATGGATGTGACTCTTGCTGAAAATATAGCCTGATTGCTGATGCACTTGGGTACCTGCCAACTAATTAGTGCTCTAACAGTGATACCGAACAAAGATCCTATTCAGGTCAAGCAAGAGCATCAGATGCTTGCTCTGAATTCAGCTGCTCAAATTTCATCAAGCTGCTGCTCAGTCAACCTACATAGCAAGGATAAAATATGGGCATAAAGTTCAGTAGTTATACAAGATACCTGTAGCAGCACTGGCTGCCCCCAAAAAAGATGTTGAGAAAACTAGAGGGGTAACGCTCAGCGTTAGGCACCTAAAGTAATGTCTTCAGAATGTGTCGTTTCACTCATTGCATACTGGGTATTCAGAAAGCGTAGAGAAAAATCTATTAAGCAGGTCTGCGGTATCGTACCACAGTGCAACGCAGAAGTCCATTGATTGAAATCTCTGGTGTAAAATAAATGTAAGTGAGAGGAGAATCCAGCTCCTGTGACATCAATATATTAACATCTCAAATAAGGCCCAATCCGCTAAATCACTTCCCATCAATGAGACTACTCTCATACTTAGAGCTGAGCATGTAGGCTGGGATTTTCAAAAGTGTCTGAATTGCAACAGGATTTGGATGCCTAATTTCCCTAGGCTCCTTTGAAAACCCCAACCGTATTTAAGTGCTTTGCTGGATCAGGGCCGAGGAGAGCAATAGCCACAACCTCATAAATTTGTTTTAATAGCTATTCCCAGAGTTTAAAAAAATAGATACACAACGATCAGTTCAATAAACGTAGGAACTGTTAGCTCAAGAGCTGCAGCTACTCTCAGCTGCCATAGTACCGTATTACACAGTGAGAGGCATCTCTCAGGCAGTTAAGACCCAAACCATTCAGAGCTTTGGAGACAAAAACACTTTGACATGCACCCAGAATTGAAATAGACACATTAGAATCCTCATGATTTGGTAAATGAATGCTGTTATAGCTCCTTGAGCCCTCCCTCAGCTTCTTGATCGTATTTCCTTTCAGACATAGCTACACAGAGAAAAATCACACAAAGTCATTAAACGGTGGAGCTCCTTGCCATAGGAAGTCAGAGGCCAAGAAGCTAACAAGATTCAAAAAAGGGAATGACATTTATATTATTAAGAATTAATGACGACAAATTTTGGCAAGGATATTAAATCTTCTGCTTCAGGGCTAAAGTCAATCTAATTAGCAGAGATCTGATTGGGTTTTACATGGGAAGCAGATTATTCCCAAGGTGCCTTATACTTTCCTCTGAAGCATCTGATACTGCTCACTGTTAGAAACAAGATAGTGGACTACACAGACTTCAGGTCTAATCCATATGGAATTCCTACATTCCTGTCTCAACTTCTGGATTTAGGGATGGAAATACAGTTCCATTTTCTCTCTCTGCCCTTTACCCGTCAACCCCCAGGCTCGGCCAGTGTGTCACTTCTTTTCTCAAGTAGTCCTGGACTTTCCGCAACTTCAATTTCCGTTCTCTTAGAAAAAGCTAAAATAAGAAATAGCAGGTATGCGTAAATTAAGAAAGTTACATTTACAGATATAATAAAATCAACTAAAGAAGTTCTGTTACGATAACTGTAATAACTGATAACTACTGCTGTAATACATACGAGCAAGTATGGTCACAACTCATTTGGAACATGAAATAAAAAAAAAAAAAACTTCAATCAAACAATTTGCCAGATTGATATATTTGACTAATCAGACCTCTATGTCTTTCACAATGTAAAATTAATGTGCACTTGGAGGAATAACTGATTTTAAGTATTTCTGGTACCTTTCTGAGTAAGAAGTAATAAAAGATTCCATTTCATTTCTACTAGAAAAAATCAAAGTTCTAGAGTTTCCTAAACCAAACAAACAGCTCTCTTGTATTAAGAGAATGATGTGTGTGTTTATGACAAGATTTTTTAAACGATCGCATGACATTTTTACTAGCTTTTTACATATATTTAAATTCTTTTATACTTCATGCTATATACACTATACCTGCTGGAAGCAGCAAAGCAATAAATATTGTCATGTAGTGCACCAATATAGCATTTATTAACTCACAACATAAAAATAAATGGTTGGTTTCAGGTGGAATGTTCAAAAGTTTAAACAAACATAGAATATGCCTGTAACAGCGTAATACCTTGATTGTGCAACTAGTCTCATTATGCAAAGCGCATGCTTCAGTCTCAATGAAGTAGATACGACTTAAGCATGTGCTTAAATATTTTGTGAAAGTGATGCCATAATAGAATTCTCATTTAGATAGATCATTATCCCTGTATGTGTGTTAAAGAGACAATTACATGGATTGCATACTTTGTGTCTAGTTAGAGTTCTTAAATTTAGCAAACTTCACAGAATATATTTGTCATGAAAAAGTAGAGTACTTTTATGTGTGCAACCAAGAGGCTTGGGATTTTGTTCTTCCATTATAAAGATTCTGGAAGCCTGCAAAAGCAAGGGTAAATGGTCTTCATGGACTATTCTGTAGTGTAGACTGTACGGTAGGAAGGTGAAGACAACTAATTCATTCTATCTATAAATTAAATGGGGAGTGAGATAGAAGATTAATAGATTTGTTCTAATGAGAAATTTTCTTGTTCCTTCAAGTTACTAATTTCTCATGCATGTACGGCAGAACAAAATGAAAACCAGTACCAATAAAAGGGCACAAAAATACATAGGAAAATTCCGATTTATAAAAATAAGCAGTATGGCTAACAAGATTAATGCTTACAGGGTACGTTTCAACATACATGTACATATCTTTTCAAGTACTTCTCAATGTGAAAAAACTGCACCAGCAAAGAGACACAAACCTCTCACATAATTTATTAGAGCCTATAGAATCTCTGTGGGAAATCCCAACATTTTGAAATTTGTTTTTGCTCTGAATCAGAACAAAAAGCTGAAATTTTGAAAATTTCCCACTAAATGAAAGTTCTGGATCACTTTAATTGGGAACTATCAAAACATTGTGTTGATATTGATATAACATAATAAATTAAAATTAAATTATATACAAGTAACCAAAATAATATAGTTGAAATAAAATGTTTCATTTTAATATTGAAATGAGACAGACAAATATTTGTTTTGATGAAGTTTTTGATGAGAAAAGTCAAAATTGACACATTTGTACAATACGTTTGGATTTTGACAAAACTGTATTTTCCAACAGCGAGGTCTATTATACTATACTTAAATCTCTGCAAGAAGATTCTTATAACAGTGACCATCTAATTAACATTAGCTAATGTTAGTAAATCTCATTGAACATATAAACTATACATAAATGTTGGTTATTAATTAGCATTAACCATTATTATAAATCCCCTTCCATTTCTCTTCCATGCAGGGCAAATCTAGTGAGCAATAAATCAAAAGAAATTATTTCCTGATTGACATTTTGAGTAAGTTCCAAAAAAGTAAATTAAGATATCACCAGGGGCTTTCCCTGAACAAGGGGCAGACCGGCTTCGAGAACCACTGACCTAGGGAACTGGAGGGCTAACTCAGTCTGGTTGGGGGAAGTTTTCTTCAACAAAGCTCTCTAAGCTGTTGCCTTGGAGAGGGAAAGGGCCAAGCTGAGGGATTTTGCTTTCAGGCCCCCAGAGGCCAGTTCTCAGGGGAAACCCTGCATACAGCTCTGGGACTGAATAGTCACCCACACCACCAGTCCTGCCCTTTCACTGGCTGGCTCCAGACACGTCCCCTGTCCTGAGCTCCCAAGGAAGGGCATCTCACTCCCTGTTGGTTGCCAAGCACGAGCAGACTGAGGGCTTGTCTACACTGGCACTGTACAGCACCGCAACTTTCTCGCTCAGGGTGTGAAAAGACACCCCTCTGAGCTCTGCAAGTTTCAGCACTGTAAAGGGCCAGTTAGACAGCGCACCAGCCCTACGAGCTACTCCCCTCCTGGAGGTGGGTTTTTTATAGTGGTGGGAGTGCTCTGTCCCTGTGCTATGCCGCGACTACACAGCCGCGTTAAAGCGCTGCCTTGGCACACAGAGCCCCAGCACACAGAGCCCCAGGAATCTAGGTAAACCCCTTGACAGTTACATTAACATTTTCAGGAGACATCTACTGTCCTGTCAATGTAACTTGTCCAAGGCAAATGGCTTAATAAAATAGGATCATTTCTTCCCCTGTAAGTATAGTGGTTTTGGGAAAAGAAACAAATGTATTTCATACGTATTGAAGTTTTCACTGATTTTCTTGCCTTAGAGCCTTGAAACAGCCACTTACTTCTGTCTGGAAAACTAGCCAAGTGTTGGGAGCTCTTGACACTGACCTTGAAAGAGAGAGTTGTTAAAACTCCTTTTCTTCTGTATGTACCTTACATTATCACAACAGAAGTTAAATTATCATTTCCTTAATGGAAAAAGGATGCCCTTAATTGCTTTATAGAAAAATCAATTTAAATAGCAGAAAGATGGAAAATGTCAAACCCGTAAAAACTTAATAATGACATTTCCAAATGTGATTAACCATTTACAATTCTTCTATGGCCAGATTTAAAAGGCAGAGATAATATGAGCTTTGGATAAGCTCTGGTGACTGAAAATATACATAATACCTGTGTATCACTGAGCGATGATGTGATCCAATCTATTCAAATTAAGACTAATAATTGATTGTTGCACTTTTATAAAACTTTGTGCACTGACCTTTTAAGTAGGATTTGAACGATCTACCGGATCTGATTGAATAATGGCTCTTTTGTCAAGTAGAGCTGTTCCATTAGCATTTTTAGGCCCTGATTCAGCAAAGCACGTCAGCACTTGCTTCACTGTAAACATGTAGTTGAGTCCTATTGACTTCAATCAGACCTGAATGGACCTGATGACCTCTTGATGTCCCTTCCAGCCCAAACATTTCTACCAGTCTATGACTCTTCAGGGCTTTGCTTTAAACTAAACAATCTGCATTTGAGGATTAACTTCTTGTTCATTACTGAAAGCTTTCAGAATAGATCATAGAATATCAGGGTTGGAAGGGAGCTCAGGAGGTCATCTGGTCCAACGCCCTACTCAAAGCAGGACTAATTCCCAAATTTTGCCCCAGATCCCTAAATGGCCCCCTCAAGGATTAAACTCACAACCATGGGTTTAGCAGGCCAATGCTCAAACCACTGAGCTATCCTTCCCCCAAAATGAAAATGCATACACAATATAGTATAATTTATAGATTGTTTCCAGTCCTACCCATTTGAAGGTTCACCATTTCACACTGCCATTGGTTTGCAGTTGTTGGTACCTATTGTACCAGTTCATAGTGTAAAGTAACAGAGTTTGAATTAGCTACCAGGGATGTGTTAAGTGGATCATAAATTGCTGAATGAAGAGAATGCTATTCAGTGAGCCGTTCAGAAAATTTAAAGCGCCATTCAGAAAATTTGCCGAGTGGATATCCATTTAGCTTCAGCCCTCAGTCTCTTTTTGACAGCAATAGTGGGGAGTGTAGAGCTACAATTTTGCAACCTTCTTGACCCCACTCAGAGGGACCAGGGGAAAAAAAATCAAATTATTGTAAGGGGAGTGTGATGGGGTGCTAACCCCATGCATACTGTGAAAGTGTTAATACAGGTTGAGAGGCCACTTAACCTAACTGCTTACACTTCGAGGGTGGGCCAGGCCCACTAGATTTACCTCAGCTAGGGAGAGCTGTTCCTCCCTGCACCTGCATAAAGAGTTGGGTGAGTCCAGTTGGAAGGACAAAGGCCGTCTCTTTGGGAAGCAGCAAGAGGAGGAAAGTAGACTGGCTACTCCCAGGGGAATCTGGAAGCTTGGCTGGAGGCAGGAATACTGGCAAAGCAGCACCCGAGTGAGGGGAAGAGTGTGGCAGCCCCGGACAGTGGCGTTCTTGGAGGCATAAAAGTCTGGGATAATGCATGGGGAAAAGACTATCATGATCCACCTGTGAGGAACAGGTGGCCCGAAGGTTTGGTTGTGTTAATGTTTCTGTTAGACTTTGGTGAAAGGCCCTGAGGTCCTGGAAGGGGCTGGACTCTGTAAAGTGCTGTGGCTGGAGGGCTAGGTCACTCCTATGGCCCTAGTAGGCCAAGAAATCTGGGGGGAAAGCGAGGCAAAAAGGGGCTATAATGCCACATCCAGCCAGAAGAGGTGTTGGGGTGGCAATTTTGCTACAAGGCAGCTTACAGATCAATGATACTTCTAGTGATATGTCCTAATATTTCCCCAATTTTGCCAATTTGCAAATACAGATATATCATACAAATCTGCATTCACTGATTTTTAAGGCCAGAAGGAGCCATTAAATCATGTAGTCTCGCCTCCAGCCTGAGGCATTATGGTCTACAACATATACATCCACATTTGGGAAACAAAACCTGATACTGCAAGGTGCTGAGTGACTCCTGTGGGGTGCTGAGTGCCCTCAAGGGTTATTGGCATAGCACACCTTACAAGAGATACTTAGCAGCTTTCCTGGTTGGGCCCTAATTTTCCATCCTTTTAGATGGAATTTAGTTCAAGTTCAACTACATTTATGTTTCCTGATTAATTATCTATGCTGTCTATGAGACATTGACTTTAAGAGCATCCGTATTTAGCAGACTGTTGCCAGGAATACTTTACACAGCAAATATAATACCCTACTCATTTAAAATGTTTATGGAACTTTTATAACAAGACAGCTTACAGAGAAAATGAACTCTTAAAATTATAGATGTAATAGTGCTTTAATACACAGCCATTGGAAACATTACATTCACTGCCCGTTTAAAGCTTTGATCTAAAGTTAAGAACGGATTATTTGGTTTGTTGGCAATTCCAAAAAAAAAAAAAAAAAAAGAGAGAGAAAATGGGGGTCAAACTGATTTTTTGGGGTCAAAGCATCAAAAATAATGGTCTGGGGTCAAACAAAATTCGTTCATTTAACCCGTCATGTTTTTTTTTAAATGCCCAAAGTTGTCCAACATTTTTTGAGGAAGATAGATAAAATTGATGGAAACTTCCAAATGAATAATCATTTCAAACCAAAAAAGTCAAAACATTATTTCGAAAATGTCAAAACAGTAACTTTCAGAATCCACCCCCCCATTCCCAACACAAGCAAATTGGCAAAACCAACAAGTTTACAAAACATTTTGATGTTACTGAAATCTGCATTTTTTTTGGCCAAAATAAAGGTTTGGTCAAAAAATTTTGCCCAGCTCCGTGTTGATCAGTCTGGACAACAGGCTACGCAGAAGTCAGTAGGAATTGTGCTCGGTTCGGGTCAGACCCAGTTCCATTTACAAACATGTAGAAACTGGCAAAAACAAGACATATGTTCTGCTAAGGCTGGCAAGATATGAGCAGTGCTTGTTTAAGGGATAATTGGCTTTAGATGCCTTCAAATGTCTTTATGACCTGCAAAATAATTGGGAACAAGGTAAGGACAAGTGCATAAGCTCTTTAATTAATGAAGTAGAATCTCTAGAATTTTGTAAAGTAGTAGGCTATAAAAGCTAGTAGTGTCATGAGTTTGGACCAGAGTGAAGATATAAGCTGCAAACCTGTTCCCCAGAGATGGGTAACATATGAGTCAGTCTGTGATAGTTTCTGTTTAGTAACTCAGCTCAGTTCATCTGAACCCCCTCTGCCATAGAGAACAGGTGTTCTACAGCAGAATGTCTCCTCTTCCTGGGAGCTTTGAGTCTTTTCCATTAAAAAAAAACAACCAACAACAACTAGGCACGCTCAAAGCTCTGTAGGATTAGGAAGGTCATGTCAGAGTGCGTATTGGGACTGACCAGGACCACCAATCTATGTGGCATGTTATGCCAGAAAAGCCAGTGAAAATTAATGCTACTGGGAAATAACTAGAAAGTGAAGCTTTTTGTCTAACACAATATGATATTTCAAATAGAGTCAGAGTGGTTACTGCCCAGTGTCCTTTAAAATGTATTGACACTAATAAGGAACTGAAGTCCTAAGCCTGACAAACAGGGGACTTGACTTATCCCCATGGATGCATGAGGTGCACACTCACTCTTTTCACTAGGGCAGCAAAGTCATGCATGCTGGGCGGGGGGGCACTTTAAATGATCTACAAAAGCCCCACCAGGGAAAGCTCTCTGAGATGTGACACCGCTGTGCCTCTCCTGTACATCTTGGCCTTGATCTCTGCCCAGCCCCTCCCACTCTCTGGGTGTCTGGCAGCTGTCTCCAAGCCCCCAAGTAAAGTAGGGTATACAAACCTGAGCGACTGTTTCCCCAGCTCCAGGTTGATTTGCAGACACTGTAGGTCTGTAACCTAGGTCCCACCCCTGAATTGAATCAGGGCCACCATGTTAATTTTGCTCTAGAAAACATTAGCATTGACACTGGTTAAGCTAATGGCAGATCTTAATTTGACAAGTTGCGTTTTAAAACTAGGTCACACTGCCTATAATTAAATCAATCAAAAACTGCTCTATGAGATCAGGCAAGCGTTTCTGACAATCTGTCATGAGTAGTGGCAGATGTTTTCATTTCAACCCAAGTAGAGATTAGAAAATTTCATTTACACCATACTACTGAGGGCCAAACTCTGGTCTCAGTCACATCAGTGTAAATCTAGCATAACCTCACTGGTTTCAGTGTCTTTACTCTGGATTTATACCTGAGTAACTGAGAGAAGAATAAGTCCCAGTAAATGGTGCAAGGTGGATAGGAATATGTGAAATTAACTAATTCTCTGTTAGAAAATTCACTGATGGGACTAGAGTCTCCACACACATCAGTTTTATGCAGGTGTAACACCACTGACTAATGGAGTTACTACTGATTTCACACCAGTGCAAGTGAGATGCTATAGCTCACATTTCAACGACTAGCCATTTTCTAAACAGATGTTCTAATATCACCGGGGGGCTGATCCTAGTCTCACTGCAGTCAAGACTCATCAGTTCAATGAGAGCAGGAACACCCATGGTATTTAAATGGCTGAAGTGTTACTCTGAGCTGGTTGGTTTCCAAAGTGAGAGGCTTTGGATCAGTGTTATGGTCTTGTTTTACTTTTTTCACCCTCTTTAAAATAAAAAGAAACAATACAACTCTTCTTTCTCAAGCAGAAGTTTTATGTAATCAGATATGTATAGAAATATACCAGTTTATTATGTTCTTTACAATAGTCTGGGTATTTTGCTGGAGAAGGTTGACCACTCCAGCTATATTCTATATCCCTGTAAATCACATCATATTGTTGTCAGTCATCCTGGCATTACAGATCTCCCCTCTCCATCACAACTGACTTCCACTTCATGTCATAATAGGTTTCCCTCAAACCCTACTCCATCAGAAACAGCTTCACATTTTTATCATGCCATTTACGGTCTTAACTTTTTACCACTTCTTTTAGCCTCCTCTCTTGTAGTGTACCATAATAAGTTCATCTTCATGTTGCACTCACCTAAGTCCTACTTTTCCATTCTTGGATTTCCTGCTGGTTCTTCCTTCACTCTACACAGGTATCTTTCATACTAACTAATGCTGTCCTCGGGATTCTGAGACACTCACTTTGCATGATAACATGTTGCATATAACCATGCACATTTTAAGACGTGTATCTTAATGTTAATACCTTGTTAGTACCTCTTTGTATCAAATTATGTCAATTTAGCAAAAAAAGCCTCTTTTTCTTTACCCAGAGCTGTCCTTCAAATCATTTTATGCATGTTAGTCAACATATTTACTAGTTTATTCCCAATTCTACACTAGTCCTGAGCTAGGAGGGAATTGATTTGTGTATTGGAAACATAGGAACCTTGGAACACTGGAACTGAAATATGGATCAGACCCACGGTCTTTCTAGTCAAGCCTGTTGTCTGTGACATTGCTCGGCCCCAGGTGCTTCAGAGGAAGGTGAACAGAGACTCTCCCCCTAACTCCTCCTAGCTATTGATTGATGGGTTTAAGCTCTGAAGCCTGAGGTTTTATATCCCTTCCAAAACTTACTTTGTACTATTATAATTTAGGAAATTCCTTGTTAACCATTAAACACAAGGATTTCTCTTGCATCACTCCTATTAAATCATATCCACCACTGACTCCTACAGCCATGACAGGAGTTCGTATGAGTCTTCTTCTTGTGAACTCCTGGTGTTAGGTGTGGATGTCCGGAAGCTCATAACATTGAGCTTCCTAGAATCATATTGTCATCATAACAGAAAACACACAGAATACCACTCTAGTTTCCTCTTTTCATCACTTTGACAGCTCTTGTCATCTTAGCTCATGCTGAATGGGACCTAACTCAGTAAATATAGTCCCACTGAAAGGAATAAGACTGAGTGAAAAGCAATAGAAAGGTGACAAGGTCTGGCCCTATATTCTTAACCTGGTGTCAGAAATTTCACAGCATACCTTGAACTGTTAGATTTGTTGTCTAACATAAAACCCTCTGCAACAGATGTGTTAAGAACCACATCTGTTTTCTGTGCTATTCTCTTCTGGTTTGTTCATTCTGAAGATGAAATCTCATGTGAAAGCTTAAAAATAGGGACCCTATCCTGCACATTCCTCCAGTTTAGGAAGCTTGCCGTGAGCTAATCAGCTTTAATTTGCCTTGATGCATATTTTATTAATAAATCAGGGTTTATGAAATTTAGCCACCTTGCAGTCCATGACTATTCTTCCAGACAACCTCATTTGAGAGCGAACAATATTATGGGTGCTCGGATACTACAGCAAAACATTAAATTTTGCATCACAAACAAAATAATAAAACTTGATTCTGCCCATTAAATGAAAACATTTATGAAGCCTATATACCAGCTTTGAACATAAGAGCCAATATTATTACTGGTACTTTGCAACCACAGTAGCATTTTGCACTTTCAAGAGGCATCAGAAGAGGTTAAAATCAAAGCAATCTATGTTATAATAGGATTTTGTCCATTGAATGAAGAGATTAACTAGTCTTCATGAAATGAGCCTGCTTGTAGGAACTGATTCCCCCTGCCCCATTACTAGACTATTCATTTAAAAGTAAAGGATTTTGCATATCTAGCATAGCACATATTGAAAAGGTTACAATTATATTAGGACAAATCCTGCAGTCCTGTGGAAAAGACAGTATATAATTAAAAACGATTATAAAACATACAGGCAAGGGCCATGAATTAAGATCACCTGGCAACCTTAGGCATCTCTTAACTTCTGAGTGTTGACTTTGCAATCTTAATATCTTTTTAACATAGCTTTTTTGGGTACGCAATTGTAGATCATTCAGCCAAACAGCAAAGCATATGATAAATCCACCACATATGAGAGTGTTTCTTTACATTACAGACTCTCCAGACATTTGTGGGGAGCAACATTTTTAGTTAACCACATACCAGCTTTACAAATTTCCTAGCAAACAACTCAGAACACAGGAAGCTGAAAACATATTGTTTACAAAACTGCCATATGCCAAGTCTAACTAATTTCTTTCAACAAGTGGCTAAGCAGTTGGGCCAACTTTAAGACATGACAGCCAAATGCTGAGGTAGAACAAAGACAGAAGTTAAAAAGAAAAAGGCCGCACAGCAAGTGTGGAGGAAAATGGTCTATCATTACTAACCAGATTCATGTTTTGACTGGCATGTGACACATAAAATACTTTGTAACTGAAGTATTTTATGTGAACATTCGTACCATCTTGCTTTCCTTTCATGTTAGATGTTATGGTATCCACTATTAGAATTGTTAAAATAATAAAGTTCCTTTTTCTATAAAAAGCCTCATTGCTATGGTTACACACAACTTCTGAAAAAGCAAATACTTCCCCTCC
Source organism: Chelonia mydas (assembly GCF_015237465.2). Taxonomy (NCBI): domain Eukaryota; kingdom Metazoa; phylum Chordata; order Testudines; family Cheloniidae; genus Chelonia; species Chelonia mydas. The sequence continues at coordinate 92,663,744 of NC_057855.1, forward strand.
CCCCCAAACTCTTAACTTCTTCTGCCATCTGAATTGTAAGTTTATAAGGAAAACCATGCTCTTGGTTAATATAATTAGGCTAGCATTTTGGATTACTACAATCTGTATGTTTATAGTTAACACATGCTAATCAAAACACCACAATGTATCAAGATTTATTGTCCTTCAAGATAAACATCAACCTTGGTTTTCCCTCAGTTAATATTTACCTTTCAAGTCAATACATCCCAATATTCAGGTCAACAAAATTGTGGATTGGTTTAATATATAATGGGAGCAAAGAACAAAACAAATTAAAAGAATGATCAGATAACAAAGAGGTCTTTGTACCCTTTTCTATTTACTTTGCTGAAATGGTACAATTAAGATTTTGTTGATTTGTGAAAGTCAAAATCTGCCCGTCATATTTTCCAGCAGCACAACACATTTTCCGATGCCTACTTTCTACCCCAAAGTGAATTGCATCCCTTTACTACAAAAGTAATAGGTAATACTAGTAGTAATGAATAATATTCTTTAGTACTCTCACACTGCTATTCATCTTCAACCTACTTGCAAACATTAATTAGTTTCTCATTATGCCTGTGAGGCAAGTTGTTACTAGATCCATGAGGATGAACGGCAAGGTGAGGTGACATACTGGAGCTGAGAAATTACAAAGTAGGGCTGGGCAGGAGACAGTTTTCCCAACCTGTGAGAACTGGATATTTCAAAGTTTCCCCCCCATACCGAATTGGGACAAAGAGTTCTCAAACGTGTTAGCAACCTGCAAATTTCAATTCTGGTCCATTGAAACATTTTGCTTCGAAGATTTTGAAACATTTCATTTTGATTTTGACTCCATTTTTTAAAGCTTTAAGTATAAAATTAAGTTACTTCTATTCTTGAAAAGTAATTTCAAACCAAAACTTTACATTTAAAAGAGGGACTATTTCAAGTGTTTTAAAATGTTTAACTTTTTCCCCGAGTCGGGAAATTTGTCAGAACCAACCCTTTCCTGCAAGACAGGTTTGGTTTTGCTGAACTGGCGTTTTTTAATAACAATTTGTGAACTCTCGTCAGTTCCTAGCCCTGTCCAATACAGAAGAGTTTAGTACTAAGGAGCACACCTTTGTGACAGTCTACAGGTAAATTAAACAGCTGGATTATTAGTCAATAAACTTAGCATGTAAGTCAAAGAGAACAGGTTGTGCTCTTACTCTCGTACAATATTTAACTGACATTTTAAATTCTTATTAAAATCCAATAATCTAAAAGTCAACATTTCAGACTAAAACATAGGGAGATGCAACTACATTGACATCAAGGGATTTGCAGCTACTTACACCAAAATGTAATTTGCCCCATAGCATTATGCCTCACAGGTAACACTAACAAAGTGTTTTACAGAAAAATGATTTATTGCTTAGTGTGGAATATTGCGTTCCTTTCTGGAATAAATGTTAAGGCAGCATAATGTGACATGATTGTGCTTTTGCCATATCAGAAGAGTGATGATGCCAATGACTTTGAAGAGAAATATAAATATTCACATCTTTAATGCCATTCCTACCTGAAACTTATTTAGCTTTTGCTCAACAACTTCAAGGGAGCAGAGGAGGCAAAATTAGGAGTTCTGAGCTGTTCTGAACATAATCCCAGTAGAGTTTAACATTTGTTTGGGAGCCCTGCCAGTCTTTCCCTGCAGAGTAGATCTGCCTACATTGGCTGCTCAAAAAGCCGTGGAACCATTTTGCATAATGTCCAGTTTGCCTGTTTTGCATACTTGCAGATAAATGGCAAGTTATTGGTTTAAAAAAGTGTCCATTTATTTGGGGTAGACAGCAGGCCTCTTGCCCCTGTAACAACTTCAGGGGCCACTGTGTGGCTTCTGTGTGAAGCTGAGACATTCCCTCTCCCCGTATTTCCCATCACTAACTCCATTCCCCTGTTCTCTCTCCAGAGTCTTTGCCCTTTCTGTATCTCCTACAACTGCCCCAGCCTCTGTGCCCACACTTCAGCTTTTCTTCCACCCTTCACCAACATCCTGTCACCTCACCAGTTAACACCTCCCAACCTCACTCTCTGAATAGGGAGAGGCTGCTTCCAGTGGCCACAGGAGACTGCCACGTGGGCTGAGATGAACAGTTCTACACCCCTCACAAAAGGAAATACACCTCACTCTGGGCTGATGGCCAGAGACTCTCCAGGGAATGACAGAGATAGGCAAAACTCTGCAGACTCAGCCAAAAGCCAGGCATCAGATTCACAAGAGGGACTGAAGGACAGAAATGTCTCCCAAAGCCTTCTGAGTGGAGCACTAGACAATGTATAAAATATCAAAAAAGGGAAAGAAGTCTGCTTCGCTATTTGAAACCCACTAGAGTGGATTGGTGTAATCACACTACACCTCTCATCATAGAGCAGGACTAGCTTCCTGTTTGCTTCCAGGTTTAAACTACGTTTTTGGTTCTGTAAAGCACTATGATTTCGCACCTACCTACCCTAGAAGCCCCATGTCTCCCCTTGGGCTAGCACATAATGGCTGAGTTCAGATAGGACGCAGGGTCTTTGACTGTGGATCTATCCCTCATTGGAGGTCAGGTCCAAAGTATAAACAAGACAGATCTTGGTGAAAGTTTCTGGGTTATGGACATTGCATCTTCATTTATGACTAGAGGATGAACTGTACCATCCATTGGAAACAATTTTAGGGTGAAGCTGCATATTATCTTTGTAATGCGCCCAGATGCTACCGAAGAAAAACAAATACATCAATACATTCCCTGATGCCCATATATTTGGTATTAAAGATACAGTTTAGTCATATGGATCTTCCTGGCTTTATTCACTGTCAATATCATTTGAAAGTGAAAGTAAAATTTTGAAGGGAAAAATAGGATGGAAATAGATTGCTGGGAGTTTAGGAAAGTGAAATAAAATGATGAAAATGGTTTATTTTTAATGAGTGAAGGCAGCTCAGGATTACAAGAAAGTTGGTTATTCCCACATTTACAGCAGGAAAGGTTAATATTTGATGACTCTTCTTCTGCCTGTGGAATTTACAAGGTGGTTGAAGTTTGGAGAGGAAAAGCAGCTAAGGTTGCTGCCACTGCTCTCTTCATCTCTCACTTTTCCTCCTCCTAGTCTACTCTCTTCTGCTGCACTAGGAGCAGATTATTGTTAACAAAGGCTGTGTATTTGGGTTCTCATGAGAGCGTGTATAATTCTGAATATCTTGGAATTTGGGTAATCTCTAGACAAGCCAAATCTCTATTTTTGTTTGTTCATTGGCTTTAATTGGCCTCAAAACAAGGTTTGGGCTATGCCCCATAACTCTTGGTAACCCTTTTTTTTCCTGGGTTTAGCTTCATTTTCAGCCATTCTTGCCTTTTCATTTATGAATATAATGATTATGACTTTTGATTCATAATTATATATGGTAGTGTTGTTTGTCATGGCTTCTCTTTCTGTTCTGTGACTTACTGCATTGCCGACAATGATGTACTTCAAGAGATTCTGGTCATGTACAGTATAGCTTGTTTTGCTGAGCTGTTTTCCAGTCATAAATACATAAAGTGCTTCTCTGATATTTTTTTCCATTACCCTGTGATAATTAGGTTCACATTGTGTGTGTGTGTGTGTGTGTGTGGTGGGAAAACTGTGCCTGTAGGGTATGTGTATACACACCAACCATACACTGGGGGAGGGGGAGATGTGTGCGCACCTGTGAAGGTGGAAGAATACAAAATTGTCCCAGTAAAAAACCTCTAAGACAGGTTAGACGCACAGCTTATCCATATCACAAGTACAGCTTTTCCTACATACACGCGCTGTAAAATTAGCAAGGTTTAGTATCAAATATGAGAGGTCAAACTTCAGTGGACTTGAGCTGAACATACCAAATAAGCAGCAATAAAACCTTTATAACACCTTGTGTGTTTTGAATAGACAACACTTGTTACAGAAAAGCCAAGCCAGAACGTTTGAGAGTTATTTTTTAAATTGGACTATTTTTGTATCCCTCTGGTGGCAGAGTGACTATAGGCATGATGCTGGATCCACAATAGGGCAGTAATCCACCCCTCTTCCATTTTCTATGGAGGGTGAGTGGAGCTGGGTCCTTTCACCTCCCTCTCTGGCCAGCACATGTAATAAATGAAACAGGCGAGCGCCTGGATGTTAGGAACCAATTTAACAGTTTGCAAACAAAATTGTGCTGTAGGGACAAATCCAACTCCCAACTCCACAGTCATGCAGGCTCCCCTGGCATCCGTGTGATTCTGCTCCATAAGGGGGTGTCTGAGTGCGGACTGGGCTGCATCCTTGTGCAGGGTACAGAGCCCAGCTAGTACACAGTTGTAGGGCAGTGATGGGGAATGGGGACGGGTGGGGCAAGAGGCTCCGTCGGTGCCTAGATCTGCCAGTTTCCCCACACAGTGCAGATGTACTGGAGCCCTAGAGAACTGCCGCATCTCCGGGATTGAAATCACCTCTGACCTCCACTCATTATACAGTACCACAGGCAGAACTACTTAACCGCCCTTTGCCCAGGCTGCTAATAGCCCTGGGTCCCTTGATTTGGGCCTAAGAGCAGCAGAGTGTAACTGAAAATACCCCCATGATCATTTATGACAATACGTATTCTTTGACTCCAGAGTGGAATCTTGAAGTTCTTTTTCTCCAAGTATTATAGATTTATTCTTTGTATTGCACTAGAGCCTTGTGCCTAGTCATCGTACAAACAAACAGTCTCTTCCCCAACAAGCTGACAGTTGAAGGCCCTGGTCCTTCAAAGACTTACACTCATGCTCAACTTCACCCCATTTATAGTTAATTAAACCACTCTCAGTCCATAATGTTAGGCACACACATAGGTCCTGGAACTGCAAAGCCGCAAGTGATAACATATTCAAATAAAATATATTTAAATATAAAATAAATATATTTAAAGATGTCTATGGGAGAGACACCCAAGTCCCCTTGGATGTGAATGCATGTACAATGCCTGAAATTCAATAGGAGATGGCTGCCGACCTGCTGTGGCCCCATTTAAAATCTCCAGCCTCAACGTACAACCCGTTGAAAAGTCTCCAAGTGAGGTATGAATTGCAAAGGCAACTAGAGAATGGCTGAAAGTAGTCACAAGCCTGAACATTCAGCATTTCATATTATATATATACACACACACAAATTACATAGAACACAAAAAAATGGACAAGGTTCCATCTGTAAGGAAACATGCTTGGCTTAGACTCAAGGTTTGTTTTTTCAATAGGTTTTCCCTTTATTCCAGGTGCACCAGGTGAATTAGGTTAAGGTGTCTTGGGGACTGTCTACACTTAAACTGCCACTGCAGCAGCACCTCTGTGCCACTACAGAGTGGACGCTATAACAACGGGATAACAACGGGAGGAGTTTTCCCATCGCTGTTGGTAATCCACCTCCCCGAGAGGCAGTAGCTAGGTCGACAGAAGAATTCTTCTACTGACCTAGCGCTGTCTACACAGGGACTTAGGGTGTCTTAACTACGCCACTCTGCTCAGGCGTAGTTCAGATAACCTATTTTTCTAGTTTAGACCAGGCCTCACTCTCTTTGCTTATAAACATAAGTAAACAATCCCCTTTCCAAACCAGTGCTGGCTGGGAAGGCAACGATCAGTAATGAAATGTTAAATTCCATACACTGATGTCAGGAACTCTCAAGCATAATTTATTGAACTCACAATTGCAATCATCCAATCTACTGTAATTGCACTGAATGCATGAGCTGCATAATTTTGTTGGTGAAAAGAAGTAGAGAAATTGAAGCTTGACATACATTAGTGGACTACTTCACTGGAATCATATAAACATGAACATTTGGTTAGCTACAGAAAGCCAGGAAACAAAATTTAACGAATATACTACCTAATCTGGTAGCATTAAAGGAACAGATATTTATAACCCTTAAGGAAGGCTTTTGAACAACAACAAAAAAGTTAAATTCTTTATCTTTTAGATTCTTCTGAACTAAAGAAATGACCATAAAGTGAAAACACTTTCTGATCTGAGTCACTGATGTTAATTCTTTAAAGTGTTCTTCTTGGGTCAAGCTTTAATATGATACTAAAAAAAGTTGTTTGCAACGTTAATTTTTATACACCTAGTAGCAAAAAGAGACAAAAAACTAGAGCACAGAAAGCAAAGGAAGACACACGAAGGATATTGTACCTGTAGCAATTTTGGGGTTTTGGTGATTGGGGCAATGGAAATCTGTCACAGATCTAACAGGACTCAGTGTTATGCAACAGAGGATTCCCTCTGACAGCATGACTAAACCGTCAGTTATCACTGGATTGTTAGCGAATGTTTGATCTGTTTTATAATTAGGCATTTGGATCCTGGTTGCATTTACAACAGGTTTAATTAATTGTTTATATGGCAGGGATAAATTTGGCTTTTAATATTATGCTTAGTCGCTAGAGATAGGTACACAGAATACTTCAAATGGTGTTTGTTAATATTTTATTTCACGGGCTAGATAAACACACATTTTGAGTTTGGCTAAGCCAACAAACAACAGTATCTGCCACCAATACAGTCTCTCATAAGATCTCCAACTGTTGTACTTTTTTTTCTTTTGTGCTTAGGAGTCCTAAAGTGCTTTACAGAAGAGGATTGATTTTAGCCTCAGAGCAGCCAGGTGAGATTGACAGTTATTACTATACTTGTTTTAAAGCTAAACTAAGACAGAGAGGGGTCAGGTGATTTGCTTAAGGTCACATAGTGAATCAGTCGCAAACTTGACTCCTAATCTTCTCTTGCTACTGAACCAGACAATATTGCCTCTTTGTTAGTATTTAAATGCACGCTATTAGTAACAGAACCCAGTTACTTACAAAAAATCACTAGACCAGCACTGAATCGCTAAGAAACACTGAAGAAGAATGGCACCCAGGGTTACATTTTAAGTACGTTCAGTGAAAATGGGAAGGTTACAAAATATACTCAAGTTCTGATGATTTTTTTTTAAATTGATAACCTAATCACTTGAACTGTTGTGTTAGTGAAACTCCAGTTGTCTATGATAAGAGTTGATGTAATGAGCTGTCAGAGGAAGCCTTTTGCAGTGAAAAACAAAAGGCCCAGGAACTATGCTACATATTCTTGAGTGCCATCAACTGGCAATTTATCTATTACTTAACATCTGTACCTATTGAGAGCATTTCTGTAAACCTGGAGTAGAGGGCAAAGTTGTGCATTGGGATATACAGGAGGAAACTGCATGATCTGCACTTCCTGTAAGCAAGTCAGCTATCAGTTACAGCACTTTTCACAGTGTATTGCTTGGTGAGTATGATTTTCTCCCCCACGCACAGGATAGGCCTGGATATTAATTCAAAATACAGGGTGAGCCTCAAAGTGCGTTGTTTCTGAACCACAGTCTCTAACTTCTGAATTCTTGGGAAACAATATGCATCCTCACTTTAGGTTGCTGGTGAATTTCCTTTTGGAAAAAAAAAAAAAACCACCCACAAACCCTGCATTTTTTGTTGTTGGTCCTCTTAAACCTTGAGATTCCATGGAGAAAAGAAGAATGGCATGAGCTCACCCTAACTATGCAGGGCAGGCATTCTTGCAGCTAATGAAAATGTAGCATTGCACCTCAGCCAGTCATGATGCTGAGCAACTGAGCCTTATAGGGAAGACAGATGTGTCACTTTCCCAGGCCTATGCATCAGAAAATTTGCAGGTCTGTTCTGCTAAATAAGACCCACTCGATATAGCTGATAAATATGGACTACCAACATCTTTCTTTCCTTAGTGTACACATAATCACACTCATGCATGCATATTTTCACAATACAAATCACAGCATTCCTATGAAGTTTTAAACCAGCCCACAACAGTGGGGTGTTTTTTTTTAAAAAACCTTGCCACTTCCGGGCTGTGTGCATTTGTTGCCATGGTACAGCGTTAACACACAAAGCTGCTTCTTTAAAAGTAGAATGGTTGAGAGTTCGGAAACTGGCAGCTCTATTTTTATTCTCCGCAGGATGCAGCAGGCACCAAAGATTTTGAAACTGTGCCAGTTCATTTGGCATCTGACAACAACAAAACACTACTTTGTTTACTGGCACATTGATATAAACTTGTCTACTAAATCAAGTTTTCCCAGAGCAAGTGACTTTATTCCTTAGCTGGAAAATACCCCAAATAACAGAAATCTTTGTCTCCTTATTCATTTTCCCACAAGGTTTACTTTAGTCGTGCAATGTCATTAGGTTTCCATTGGTTAATGCCTTTTACTAATTCCCACTTGTTACAGGGTATACCACTCACCACTGGTCTGGTGCCTCCTCCTGGTCACTCTGGGGATTAGCTCCTGAAGTGGACACCCCCTTGCTTGTTTTGCATACCATCACTCCAATTCTGGTCTGCAGCTCCCCTCGCTCCAGGGCTCCACAGAGTCTCCTACATGACTTAGCTCTCTGGCAAGGCCACTCAGGTTCCCCACTTCCAGGGTTCAGTCCATCAGTAGTCCTAGGCAGTCCTCAGGTCTAGACCATACCCTCAGTGGCACTAAGGGAGAACCCAGGCCTGCCCTCTCTGGCTAGGGACCCTTAACTCAGCAACTCTGGGCTTCCTCTCTCTGCCTTCACTGCTTCTTCCTTGGACGACTTCCTATACTCTGCCCTGAATGACAGACTCCCTCACTACAACCTCCAAACAAGCCTTCCTCTTACCAGGGAGTGACTGCTGCTTGTGTTCCTACAGCCTTTCCCAGCAGCCCCTGTCTATGCCAGGCCCCACCTGTTCCTGCACAGGTGAGCCTCTATCTAAGTAGCTGTCTCCAGCCAAAAGCTCCCCAGCTCACAGCCTAATTAGCTGATTGGGCCCACCTGGGCCAATTCCACAACTGGCAGGGCTAGTGTGGGGATCTCACCCCATCGCATCATTCAACACTTTTTGCATTGAATGGGGTTTCTATTATTAACACTTCTGTATGTAGACAGCTATGCAAATTATATGCATTAATTTTTATTTTTATTTGGTTTATTTTAAGTTATTACAAAATTATAAACTTATTGATCTGGTCATTATTATGCTAATCTGTAGGGTTTGTTGCAAAGTGTTTTCTCTGCCTCTGCTACAAAAAGTCATTCAATTACAATACTAGTCCCTAATGTCTTGCCTCTTATCATAGTAATGCCAGGAATTTTATCATGTTGAAAGGTCTCTTTGTGTCTTTATTTACACTGCCTGTTGGGGCCCTAATTTACATATTGTTCTGTCTTTTAAAAAAATATATGTATTACTCAAATTCTGGAAAAAGAAAAGGAGGACTTGTGGCACCTTAGAGACTAACTTAGAGTGGAAAATACAGACTGAATGCATCCGATGAAGTGAGCTGTAGCTCACGAAAGCCTATGCTCAAATAAATTTGTTAGTCTCTAAGGTGCCACAAGTCCTCCTTTTCTTTTTGCGGATACAGACTAACACGGCTGCTACTCTGAAACCTGTCAAATTCTGAAGTATATGAAGAACCAAATTTCACACAAACATTCCTATTTGCAATCTTGTAATTCAAAGAACATTATGCAAGAGCCCTAAATACACATGAAGATGGCTCAGAAGGATATAGTCTTGTTTGCAAGTCTTATAAAATAGGACTTTAAAATAAAAAAGGTAGAAATGTAACAACCTCCTCCAGAAGTAGGAGCTGGCGGATCACGATTAGATTGCATTTTTAATAGCCTGATGTTTCTCCTTCAACCTTCTACCCTGAGTGATTAGACCTTATTATAAAACCTCAAGGACCGTACTAAAAACCACACTACAGGATATTTACACAAGGCTAAAAGACATTTAACTATTTCATTGCCATATTCCATCACACCCATCAGGTTGCAAATAAAGGCCTGATCCTCAAATGTGCAGAGCATCAGCATTTTGACTTTTCCCACCATTGGGAATGATGGTGAGGAATTCCCAGAGAGCCTCTTACAGGGTCACGTTCTTATCCAAGGACCTGGAGACCAGCCAGCTGAAGAATATAAAGTGGAAAAGTGCTCTGTTTGCTGGCATGCTCTTCCTTGGATTCAGTTCTATCAGTTAGTAGAGTCATTACATTTTATCTCCCTAGTATTAGTGAGGCGATATAGGAAAATGGCCAGCTGATTAAGTGTCTTCCATGATTTAGTTGGGGATTGGTCCTGCTTTGAACAGGGGATTGGACTAGATGACCTCCTGAGGTCCCTTCCAACCCTGATATTCTACGATTCTATGAATCTATGGAAGAGCCTAGCCAGAAGATTTAACTGTAGAGAAAAGACCATCACAAGAGGTATACTCCCTCAAACCCTTCAGCTGAATATCAAAATGAGTATTTCTCTATAAATTGCTGACCATTACCCGTATACGAGACCAAGCCTTTCGCTCCATTGGCATGCTACAAGAGACATTTATAAGCCCAGTAACTTTCATTTACAATTTGAGTGTGATATAAGAGGCATGGGAGGAGAGCTAATTAGCATGAGTGACTTTCCAGAGGAGGGCATCTTTAGACAATAAAAATAGAGAATACAAGCTACTCTGTGTATACTGGGAAAGAAAAAAACATTGCACTGTTGACCCAATTATTAAACATGGAAAACCTAACAAAAATGCTGAAATTGCATGTTTGGATGCCAGGATAGGTAAATAATTCCATCTCCTTTTTAATCCAGAAACAATTCACCATGAGTGGGACAAATAGATTGAAGGGTAAATACTCCCAAGGGTTCAGATTTGACCTCCCATTGTTTGTATATGTGATTTGCACCTGCACCTCTAGCTATCTAATGTGCAGCACGGGCAGGAGGAAGTTGGAAGTGAAAGTACCTAGTTTTACACAGATAAGGTAGGTGAGGTAATATGTTTTATTGGACTAACTTCTGGTGGTGAGAGAGACAAGCTTTCAAGCCACGCAGGACCTGAAGAACAGCTGTGTGGCTCCAAAGATTGTCTTTATCACCAGTAGAAATTGGTTCAATGAAATATATTACCCCACCCACCGTGGCTTCCTAAGATCCGGCGATTGACGACAACCACACTGCATACAACAATGGTAGAGTTGCCCTGACATTTAACTGGAAAATTATTCAAGTGCCAGCCAAAACCCACAGCAGTGAAGTAGCCCTTTTGAAAGGTTGCAGAGTCCTCTGACTTCAAATTCTTGTGAATTTGACCCATCGTAAGTAACTGGTCTCGACAATAGTCAGGCTGAATTAATGGAGAGACGCCTACTTCGGCACCCATGTTACATATTCATTTTAAAAGACGACTTAATGTGCTAAGGAATCCTCCAGATAAAATATTAATTTTGAGCCTCGTAAAACATCCCCAGCTTCATAAGCCATTTGCAAATATGTTGTGCTTTTTCAGTAAAAGCTTCAAACTGCACAAATTCTGGTGTTCCGCAGAAGGCTATTACTGAATGTCAAGGTTATTGCTGAACATGTAAAGCTAATTCTCTCTTTTTAAAATGATTTTTGGTGCCTTCTATATGGATGTGCCCAGCCCCAAGAATGAAGGAGATTCATAGAATTCAAGGTCAGAAGGGACTGTGATCATCTAGTCTGAACTCCTGTAAAACACAGGCCGTACGACTTCCCAAAAATAATTCCTAGAGGAGGTTTTTTAGGAAAAAAATCTTGAATTTAAAAATGGGCAGCCATGGAGAATCTACCATGACCCGTGGCAAGTTGTTCCAAAGGTTAATGACTCACTGTTAAAAATTTGCCTTATTTCTTTGGTGAGCTACAAGGAGGTGTGTGATAGAGATGACAAGGGAAGGTGATGCCATGTCACAATTCAGGGCATCTGCACCTGTGGTCCATCAAGGGGTCCCACTCGAGGATTCCAGCTCCCCAGCCGTTGCCTCTCTTGGGTGGAGAAGGGTCTATTTCTCCCATCACACTGGGGTATTTCCAGACTGAACAGGTCCCCATGACCTCCCCAGCCAAAGACAGACTGAAGAGGCACTATGTGCTGTTCACCTTCCTGGGTTCATGAGTAATCTCCCTGGACTCCAGGGAGATTGCTGATGAACCCGGGATACTGAGTAACACATACCACCTCCTCAGCCACCCCGGAACCTGCATGGGGCATAGCAAAAGCTCAGGTTCTTCTTCCGGAAGAGAAGAACTTTTGAATTTTCACGGGATGACTTGGGGTCTGCGGAGGGGAGGAGCAGCTGCGGAGGCTCCGGCCAGTCCAGGGCTCCTCCAGGCTCCAGCAGCAGAGCAGGGGAGAGGGACTTAGGCTGTGAGGGGAGCTGGGGGGTCAGGGCTCCAGCCACAGAGGGGGCAGAGGGGCTGCAGCTGCAGAGGGGGGCAGAGGGTCTTGGGACTCTGGCTGGGGGGGCGGGGAATGAGGGCTTGGGCTGTGAGGGGGTCAGGAGGGCTTGGGGCTCTGGCCACAGAGGGGAACTATGGGGGCTCGGATTCCAGCCATGGGAGGGTCAGGGGGTCTTGGGGCTCTGGCCACAGGGGGACAGGGGGCCTCGGGGGCGGAGGTGGGCAGAAGGGGCGGAGCTAGGGGCTAGCCTCCCTGAAGTGGGGCTCCTCATGCTGCCCATCCACACAGCTCTTTCTAAGCAAGCATTTTCCTTTTTAAGGTGAGAGCATTACAGAGAAAAAACACACTAAACATAAGAAAAAAACCTACATGCCTGCTAATTAGCTTACGAGAGATCACTTGGCCCCACCTGGCAACAGGGACCTTTGGTGGTGATTAGTCCTTCAAACCCCACTCAAGGGTTTCTCCGGTGGTCAGCAGTTCATAATTTTTGCTCTGAACTAGCATCTTCATGGCTCTTTTAACCTGTTTGGGCTTTGAAGCCACCACAAACAGGTAATCAGCCAGACAGTGGGTTTCTGCCCCACGCACAGCATCAAAAGGATGGATCTGGACATGGGTCATTGCATTCCCCTCCTCCCAAGTATTTCTTAGGAATCCTGACACTTTGTCTAGTGCAGTGTTTCTTAGCACAGCTGGTCCCTGAGATCTCCCTGACACAGTTTGCGAAGGCAGCAAATTGATCCCTGGTACATTAACCATTCTCGTTTCAATTCGATATGGTGTCAGAATATTTTCTACACGATCCTTTTCGCTTCCTCCCTATTACATTCTATAGGACTTTTGCACAAGGGCAATCTTCGGAAGCTCCCCCACTTTACTGACTCCTGCAACATATTTCATAGAATCACAGAATATCAGGGTTGGAAGGGACCTCAGGAGGTCATCTAGTCCATCCCCCTGCTCAAAGCAGGATCAATCCCCAACTAAATCATCCCAGCCAGGGCTTTGTCAAGCCTGACCTTAAAAACCTCAGTGCATAGCAAGGCAAGTGTATTTTCACAATGAACACAATGAGCCATGGCCTTGTGGATAGATGTAGTTTTTCCTAGTCCTGGTTTGGAACATGCCGAGTTCTAACATAACATTTGACAATTAAGTCCGCGTTTCTACTGCTTCTCAAAAGGACTGCCCAATGTAACTACAGGGTAGATTTCAACCCAGCTTTATAAATAGATTAGAATATTCCATGTGCTCCAGAAAAATAGAAATTCCTTGCCAGTTAAGTCATTTTAACCAATCCCCATAATATGATGTTTGCTTTCTGTTGGAGTTTTATATTTATGCCATATTACATTAAGTGACATTCTAGTACTGTCTCCAGATGTCTTCAAATCATGAATGGCTAGATTTTACTAGCCATATTCACATTCATTGTTGCATTCTTTTGGCCTTTATTCAGTGAGATACTTAACGTGCATGTCTAACTTGAACCACATGAGTAGACCAATTGAATGGGACAACTCACATACTTAAAGTTAAGAACATGCTGAAGTACCTTCCTGAATCGGGATCTCTGAGTATTCTCATTGAGAAAAGGAAACTATTAATGTAGTCAAAGTTACTTAACGTGAGTAGGAGTGGTTGAATCCAGCCCTAGGACTGCCATTTCAAGCATCTGTATTTGATGCATAGTTTTCCCTCTGCTGCATACCAATTACGTGAGAAGTTACTCACCCAAAAAGCCCCATAAGCTTCAGTGGATCTACTCAAGTGACCATCTCCTCACCAATATGAATATAAGGGGTTCAAAGTCTGGACCTAAGGAAATAAGAAAGAAAAAGGCAACAGTTGAAATTGTGGCCCCTTGAAGTCCATCATTAGCTCCCACTGATTTCAGCAGAGCCAGGATTTCACCCAGTGTGTTACACAGACTGTAAGTATTAGCGTATACCCCAAGCATTAAAAAATCATGAGTTATGCTTCATAAATAATTAAGACAGGAGATCAGCTTAAAGGCCACAAGTTTTAAAGAAATTAATTTGGGGCTTTTTTTTAATTTACCATCTGCTTTTTTAGTCTTTGGGGAGTTAGGATCTTACTTTTGCAAAGAAATGATAACTGATGCTCTTACCATCACTTGACTGTGGGAGTTAGGGTTTCTGAAAGAGCAACAAGTACTTGAATATTGTGTGTGAGACCTGCCATAAAGGTTGGAGCTGGCAACGCTGTTTTTGCGTTACAGAAGCCTAGGTACTTCAGCACGGGGGCAAGCAGTTTATTTCTGCAACAATATTTGTTTCAGAAACCAATGCTCGCTTGATAGATTTCTCCATGCAATGAGAACCACCACAACCAAGTCAAGACATAAAAGAGTGATTCATACTAATAAAAATAAACCCAACATTATGATACTGAATCACTATCAATGTGTAGTAGTGTGGCAGGAGGCAAAATCCATTAAAGATGCAAAATAACCACAATATATATTTGTCTGTATCCTCTTTATATATCTTTTTGGTTTTTAATTGCCACAGTCTGAACAAGTAACAATAAACGTTTTCTCTCTAATAAACTAGTATGTCATTACTGTGATGTCAGATAATCTGCAAATATATAAAACTGCCCCTGGAAGAATGCCAGAGGAAATTTTTCAATTGGACTTAAATGTATTTCATTTTTTGCTTAGTATAAGCAGATTTTCTGTTTTACTTTTAAAATTTATTTTACTTTAGACACCTACAAGGAGGACTTGAAACATTTCAGTCATGGCTATGTCCTGAGTTGGCATATTTTTGTAGCAATCCAGAAATGCAACTGTAAACTTTTTTTTTTTTTTTTGACTCTCACACAGATCCTGTTTGGATGTTCTGCAGTCATGAAAATGAACAGTGAACGGCTGTGTTGGCAGTCCTTCAAATGTAAATGAGCTAGTTGATGGCAAGGCCCACCTGATATCTAGCATGAACAGATTGTGGAAGGTGACCAAAAGAAAGGAAAGGGGCACAGAGGGCAGAGAAGGAACCAGCTTAATTAAAGAAACTAAACCATGCATTATAAGAAAATATGTTAAAGTGCCTGAAAGAAATATGAAGTTTGCTCCAGGAAAATCTCTTCTGTGCTAAAATACATTAGTCTCACATACTAGAATTATGTCATGCGTCCTTTTATGTAAATAGCTACTTTGCTCTAAAATGTGCTGATTTAGCTCAAACTAAATAAAAAATAACCACAAGCATTAAGATCCTCTCAAATGTAAAGCAGGGAGCACATTTGACCCATCATTTTTCCTTGTTAACATCAGGCACGGCAGTGTAGACTAGTGAGAATGGCTGTAATTGCAAACTATTAAAATAGTCTATGCAGATCTATTTTTAAACATTCATATTTCAATCAATGGTGCAGAAGGAAGCTAGAGTCGAAACACTCTATTCCAACGGAATTTGCATATTTGTGGCAGTAGTCTGATTCAAACCAATTAGACCACGTAGTTATCTATGAAAAACATATGGCTGTTGATAAAGCCCACTTCTCTTTAAAACCTACAGGATTGCATTTGCATAGCAAGAAAATAAAAGTTGGAGGATGTTATTCTCCAAGGACGAGGCAAACTGACAAGAGGAACTCCTTGGACCAGATCCTCAGCCAGTAAAGTCATGCTGAACTGCTTTGCTGAACTGGGATGGGATTACTTGCATGTTTAAAATCAAGCGTGTGTATAAGTGTTTACTGAATCAGGGCCTTAATTTCTTTGCACCTCAGTCTCTCATCTGTAAAATGGGGATAATGCTTCCTTTCTCCCACTCATTATTATCAGTCTATTTAGATTGTAGGCTTTTCAGGATAGGGAGTGTCTATTACTCTGGATCTTAAGAACAATGAAAAATCAATCAGGTTCTTAAAAGAAGAATTTTAATTGAAGAAAAAGTAAAAGAATCACCTCTGTAAAATCAGGATGGTAAATACCTTACAGAGTAATCAGATTCAAAACATAGAGAATCCCTCTACGCAAAACCTTAAGTTACAAAAAGACACAAAAACAGGAATATACATCCCATTCAGCACAACTTATTTTATCAGCCATTTAAACAAAACAGAATTTAACGCATATCTAACTAGATTGCTTATCAACCCTTTACAGGAATTCTGACCTGCATTCCTGCTCTGGTCCCGGCAAAGGCAACACACAGACAGAGAGGACCCTTTGTTTCCCCCCCCCCTCCAGCTTTGAAAGTATCTTGTCTCCTCATTGGTCCTTTTGGTCAGGTGCCAGCGAGGTTGTCTTAGCTTCTTAACCCTTTACAGGTGAAAGGGTTTTTCCTCTGGCCAGGAGGGATTTAAAGGTGTTTACCCTTCCCTTTATATTTATGACAGAGAGTTTATCTGTAATGAAAGTGGGAAGAGAGTAATTCCCAGAAATGCCATCCTGATGTTGTTGGTACCTCCAGAAGTGATGGGGAAAACAAAATACATGACCCCTTTGGGTAGCTACGGATTTAGCTAGGTAAATATCTTGCTGTACATCAGTAATCAATCAAGCAGCATCATGCTCAAGTTTACCATACCCAGTTCTATATACAGTGCCTGGAATATTCATATTCCAGCATTTGTCCCCTTCCCATTAATATGTTCATAGCTGTTAAACTTCTCTTTGTTTGGTTCTTTTACTCTGAATGAGGCATTCACATGATTTGTAGAGTGACATCATTTGCAAACTGCGGGTCAGAATCAATATCAATAAAAGAAAGAATGAATCCCCCCTCATCCATCTGAAATTCTAGTTCAGCCCCGTGTAAAGTTACAACATATGCTATTTTTTCTCCTCCCACACATTCCTCAGTGAATATCATTTCATAGTAGATAAATTATTCCACAACGACTGAATCATGGACAGCTAGGGGACGTGACCATGGGTCAAAACAATGCAATATTTCTTTAAAATACAATAAAATAACCCCCCCTATCAAAATTATCCACAGCTAGTCTATCACAGTTGAAGAGGGACAGGAGATAGCACAAGATTCTCTCATTGGGACTCAGCTGAATGTTGTTCTGGTTGAACCCTGAACTAGTTCTGGTCCCCCTGAGAACTTGTTCTAAGATTGTATACGTTCCACTCCATGGTAAGCATAGCAACAAAACCACATTTTAAACTTATGAGCACATTTAAATAATATGGCTGTTTTAAAACTCAGAATGCTGGAGTCTATTAACATCTGCAAAATTTCAGTTCGTGCTTCAAAACAGGTCTCTCAAGGCTGTTAATGTAAAAGGAAAGTCAAATAAACCCCCAAACCTGCCAACCCTTAAAAACTGTAATGAGCGGAAACCAAAACATCCAGTTGTTTGAATATTTATTTAAGATACTTTGCTCAAAATGCCCACTGAAAATACCCAGTTGAGCAAAAGAAGTTTTGACATGCAAATAAAAATTCATCACTGTTGGAGTTCTTTTTACTGATGAAGGAACCTTGAAAGGCAGAATAGAGTCTGATACTGAAACCACCCCATGAGTAGTTCAAGTTCAATGGTTCTACTAGAATAAATAAGAGTTGCAGGATCAGGCTTTTGGTTTGGACAAGCAACAAAAAGTTTTAGGCTCTGGTTTTAGCAAGGTACCTAAGCACACGAGGAAAACATTGGCTTCAGGGAACTGCCCACATGCTTAATAGGCACCTGCTTAAGTCCCTGGCTGAACTGGGTCCTGCAACTCTGTTCAGTGCTATTCAAAACTCTTGCCTCTGAAACATGGGATGTTCTGCAAGAAGAACCTTATTCATAGTGTTTCCAAACTTCTAGTTCCAGCCCTGAATGAAAATATATTATTTGTAGGGCTGTCGATTAATTGCACGCCTTTAACTCAAAAAAAAAAATAAAACACATGATTAAGTCAAAAAAATTAATCGAGATTAATCTCAGTTTTAATCTTACAGTTGAACAATAGAATATCAATTGAAATTTATTACATATTTGTATGTTTTTCTACAGTTTCATATATATTGTATTTTGTGTTGTAATTGAAATCAAAGTGTATATTACTTTTATTACAAATATTTGCACTGTAAAAAATGATAAACACAAGAAATAGTATTTTTCAATTCACCTCATACAAATACTGTAGTGCAATCTCTTTATCATGAAAGTGCAATTGGAAAATGTATTTTTTTGTAACAAAGCTGCACTCAAAAACAAAACAATGTAAAACTTGAGCGCCTACAAGTCCACTCAGTCCTACTTCTTGTTCAGCCAATCACTAAGACAAGCAAATTTGTTTACATTTACAGGAGATAATGCTGCTAGCTTCTTGTTTACTATGTCATCTGAAAGTGAGAACAGGCATTTGTATGGCACTTTTGTAGATTGCATTGCAAGGTATTTACATGCCAGATATGCTAAACATTCATATGCCCCTTCATGCTTCAGCCACCATTCCAGAGGACATGCTTCCATGCTGATGATGCTCATTTAAAAAATACTGTGTTAATTAAATTTGTGACAGAACTCCATGGGGGAGAATTGTACGTCCCCTGCTCTGTTTTACCCATATTCTGCCATATATTTCATGATATAGAAGTCTCGGATGATGATCCAGCACATGTTGTTCATTTTGAGAACACTTTCACTGCAGATTTCACAAAACGCAAAGAAGGTACCAATGTGAGATTTTTAAAGACATCTATAGCACTTGAAGCAAGGTTTAAGAATCTGAAGTGCCTTCCAAAATCTGAGAGGGACGAGGTGTGGAACATGCTTTCAGAAGTCTTAAAAAAGCAACACTCTGATGTGGAAACTACTAACCCAAACCACCAAAAAAGAAAATCAACCTTCTACTGGTGGCATCTGACTCAGATAATGAAAACGAACATGCATCAGTCTGCACTGCTTTGGATTGTTATTGAGCAGAACCCATCATCAGCATGGATGCATGTCCCCTGGTTGAAGCATGAAGGGATATATGAATCTTTAGCGTATCTGGCACATAAATGTCTTGCAACGCTGGCTACAACTGTGCTATGAGAACACCTGTTCTCACTTTCATGTGACATAGTAAACAAGAAGCTAGCAGCATTATCTTCCGCAAATGTAAAGAAACATGTTTGTATGAGCACTTGGCTGAAGAAGAAGTAGGACTGAGTGGACTTCCAGGCTCTAAAATATTACATTGTTTTATTTTTGAATGCAATAACTTTTTGAACATAATTCTACATTTGTAAGTTCAACTTTCATGATAAAGAGATAGCACTACAGTCCTTGTATTAGGTGAATTGAAAAATACTATTTCTTTTGTATTTTTTTTACAGTATAAATATTTTAATCAAAAATAAATATAAAGTGAGCACTCTACACTTTGTATTCTGTGTTGCAATTGAAATCAATATATTTGAAATGTAGAAAACATCCCAAAATATTTAAATGAATGCTATTCTGTTATTGTTTAACACAGTGATTAATCACGTGATTAATCACAAATAATTTTTTTAATCACGTGATTAATCATCATTAATTTTTTTAATGGCTTGACAGTCCTAATTAGTTGAAATTTTTAAATTTTAAAGGTGAGGCTGAGAAGCTAAGACTATAGTTTTGACCTCTTGGTTCAAATTTTGGGTAAAGATTCATGGCTTCTTATGTTATCCAAACTGCTAACTGCTGCTGAAGATAAATAAACTAACCACAAAAATAATTTCTTCACGTCCCTGAATATATTGCACCTATCAAACGCTCTCAGCCAATACTGAAAGTAATAGCATGTCAAAGGGATGTTAAACAATCTTTCCCTTTTCATATTTTCTCCAGTCCCAAAGATCTCCCCTGCCCTCTCCCTGTAATCTCTTTCCTAACCCTGATCAACCCAGGACAACCCAGACTTGGAAGAAAAGGTGAGTCTTGCAGCAAGCCTGATGGTCAAAAATTACAGGCTCAGATGATCCAAAATAAGAACTAGTCAGGAATTTTCCAATAACGTTTTTTTTACATTGGAAAATGCAATTGTCAAAACTAAAACTGTTCCCAGGAAACTTTTCCCGGTTTTGACAAATCTCCCAATTCATTTTTTTAAATTGCAAAATTGGATATTTTGGCACTTTCTAAATGAAAAGTTGGAGGAGGGGGGGCTGGTGTTGGTTTTTTATGGTTCAAAATGATCTTTGGTCTAAAAACTTTGTTTATACTAAAATAAGATAAAAATGTAAAAGGTCAAAAATTAAAATGTTTCAAAATTATTAAAATGAAATATTTTGATGGAGCTAATCATATCTATATCTATATAGGTCAGATTATCAATTCATGAAAATTTGAGATTTTGACTTTCATTCTGGACAGGAAAATTTTTTGAAATGTCAGATTCTCCCAGGATGGGAAGACAATTCTCCACCCATCTCTCCCCAAAATGACTGTTCTATTCCTAACACTTGAATGAGAACCCTATCTTCCCTTTTATTTCCCTCTTCCAAAGAAGCCTGAGAAACTGATGATTTAAAGGAGGCAGAGACAGGAACAATGTTTGTATTATCATTTAATTCCGCTGCCTCCATGGTATTCTTCTACTAACCCAACCATGTGAAACAACTGCCATGTACTGTGTCATGTAGATAGACCTATGCCTGTTTGAAGAACAGGTGTTTCTGCTTCCATTTCACAGCAGCCCGGTTTTTAAAGGATGTGGGAGCAGTCATCAACGAGACAGCATGAACACATAACCTTCGCTCTTAACCATTTCTCTAATTGCAGAGCCTGAGGACAGTTTAGAAATTTGGTGTATTCCAGTGAACCACTCTTACATTCTCTCCATTGGCTCCAAGTTCTTTATAGTTTCTGCAGCTTAAAGGGCAGTTGTTTGGCCCAGTAATCCTGTGAGGTGATGAATGGCCATGGGATGCATTATTTGGCCTATTCTTTTCATCAGGACAGAATGTGACAAGCCCATGTATGGGTGCAGGGCAGGAAAATGCAGGGAGAAGATGCACACACAAAGTCTTTGTCCTCTTTCGTGGTTCTTTCGACTCCTGTTATGCTATAGTACAATTACTCTAGGTTTCAGAGAAGCAGCCGTGTTAGTCTGTATTCGCAAAAAGAAAAGGAGTTCTTGTGGCACCTTAGAGACTAACAATTATCCTAGTATGCTATAGTACACCCATGACTCTAGTATCATCACTCAAATCACACTTACTTCCTGAACCAACTCCCGTGTGTTAATCTGGGTTAAGTACCTAAATTTAGGCATGTACCCAAGGATCTTGCAGAATCAGAGCCAAAGCCAAGAGTGGCATCACTTCTATGCCCCAAAAGGAACTACTGCAGGAAGAAATTGTTTATAATATAGAGCAATTCTTTCTCCAAACCTTCCACTGATGTAATGTTCAAATTTAAGAGCTAAAAATCACCTATGTGCATTGCCCTTCTATAGACTCTTACTGCTTTCCTGTCCCTCTCATTATTCTGACTTTACCATCCTTGTTTGTGTCCAGTGGCAGATAGCTTTAAGACATTTGGAGCCTATACCATGAGGTAACACCTGCAGGATTATTGGGGTACCCTGTGTTCACGGGTAGCGTGGCTTCTTAAAGCAGAAGCTGTACAGAGGCTGGTAGAAAACTTCTTAAATATAATAAGGGCTAAGCAAGAGTTTTTATTAGTTCAGCTGAGGCTGTGCACTGAACAACTTAATAATTATGATAAATATTTAATCAAGCAATATAATTTATACATAAAATAATTTTAAATATGTATGCAATAACACTAAGAGGCACCAGCTTAGTAAATTGGTTGAATATATACAGGACTCCCAAATCATAAGAGCGAAGACTTTAATTATACTTTCATTATTTGTTAATAAGAAAACTCTTCAGAGAAACTAAGGGGGGAAATGGTTAGAGATATCACACTTGCTAAAGAATACTAGAAAGAAATTTATCTTTCTGATGTCATAAACCTTAGAGGGACAGTACTCATATGCATATTTTGTTCCTGTTTGTGTGTGTGTGCACACACGTGTGTGTGCACGAGCGTGTGCAGCAAAGGTGAACTTATTGGAAACTAATATGTATAAGGCCATATACTGTCCTTGCTCTCTAGAATTCCCAGATGTCAATAGAAATTAGAATAAGAGTCATATATGGCTCAAATTGCTGCTGACTATTGAACTGGAAGGATTTACTTCCATATTGTTAAACTCTGGTTTCAAGGGTTTATTTCTTGGCTATAAAAATTCACTCCAGGCTGATACTTTGAAATGTAGCATATAAGATCTCAGACTATAAAATTAACTCTTTAAAATGTTAAGTGAATGCAAGAGAAAAATAAAATCAAAACAACCAGTCTCATGTAGCTGACCACTTTTATGAATAGAAGCCAAGGGCTTGAATTTTGGTTTTAAACACAAGTTACATGTAACTACAACATTGATCTTGCAATATTACACATTTGATAATGAGTGGCCTTGGGTATACACATGCTAATAAAGCACTCTTTGTCCTCTCCCAAGGTGCTTGGGCACAATAATATACAATAAAAAAACTCTAAAACACAATAAAATGCCATCAGAAAAATAAGTTCTTAAAACTTCAAGCAAGCAGAAGAAATGGGCAGAGGACAGGTCAGACAGAAAGTTAATAAATGTGATGCCAGCAGCAATCAAAGAGCACATTTGGACAATACGTTTTTGCAGCAAGTAAAAGTGGGAAGGGAAGGGACTGGGAAAGATGCTGAGAGCTGGGTTAGATTATAAATACATTGAGTTGAAATCCACCAAATAGTTGGCAACCAACCCCACCAAAGTAAAAATAGAAAGAAAACACACACCTGAAAGAGGGCAGTATGTTTCACATACACAGGCCAAGTTAAAGTCATCTGTCCTTGCCCTTTTTGGATCATTTGATAATGTGACCTGAGGGCACTGTCCACTTCTAGGGCATCCCTTCTTCATACCTTTCAGTGGCTTCGTACCTTCCAGGACTACCTTTCGCTAGCAGACACAACAATTATTTTGTGTGTGTGTGTGTGTCTACTGCTGTTTCCTGATTCACTGCTGGGGATTTCCTCCAAGTATGAGGTCCAGAACCCTAAAATCCTATCTCAGTTATCCTCTGGAGGTGTAATTTCTACAAATTAGGGTCCATCCATGCAAAGGAGAAGAGAGCCATCTTTCCGTTGGCCATCACCATTGCTACGAGGCACACAATACATGAAATTTGCGCTTTTAAGTCTTCTGCAATTTGTAACAAGCAGAGTGAGAGGGACTCTGCCCACCTACTATATCTGATGAGATGGTGGCAATTACTGCACAACAATGAAATCTTGAAATCTTGTGGGTGACCAAATGATTATTTCAAAATATGGTATAATTGATTTCAGCTAATTAGCATGTACTTAAAAGAAAAAATGCAGGAATTTCATGATAAAATACTGCCATGTATAATAACTAATACCAATTAGGACTTTTACTTAACATTCACAATTAGGGATGTAAAGAGATCAGTAAAGCCTGAGTAGAAGGTAGGAATAGACATAGCTTTCTTGGAGGCCAGTCAAAAACTGTGGGATGATCTCCTTCAAGAACTAACCAGACCACCTTCTGCTCTGACTGCAAGGTATATTTCTTTGACCTAGCCTTCTGTAATGCATATGTAGCAACCTGTGCATTATACACACGCATGCACACACACTTTCTTTCAAAGACAAGACACTCCACTGTTTTTCCAAGACACTCTATTGGATACACTCGTCCCTTAGGGAGAAGATGAGAGAACAAGCATCCGATGAACTGAGCTGTAGCTCACGAAAGCTTATGCTCAAATAAATTGGTTAGTCTGCCACAAGTACTCCTTTTCGTTTTGCGAATACAGACTAACACGGCTGTTACTCTGAAAAATGTGACTGATGTTAGTCATTTTGTTTGATGCACTATTGGAAGATGCTTGCATATTATGGCGATGAGTGTAGTATAAGAACTAGGGCTGGCCAGAAAACATTTGTTTTCAAGAAATGTTGAGGTTTTGGAATTTGTTTTCATTCTGATGCAGAATAAAATCCAGACTTTTC
The DNA here is from genome assembly GCF_015237465.2 of Chelonia mydas. Lineage (NCBI taxonomy): Eukaryota > Metazoa > Chordata > Testudines > Cheloniidae > Chelonia > Chelonia mydas. Next base: position 92,688,086 of record NC_057855.1, read on the forward strand.
AAAATTTCTCATGAGGAGAAAGAGAGAACCACCCCGAACAGCTCAGTGGGTAGAACAGAAATATGAGTGCCCTAAGCATTGGGTTATTCTGGGCCGGGTCTCTCTCTCTCTGACCAGAAATTCCATCCTGGGCCTGAGGAAAGTAATCAAAAACTATGTTTCTGCAAATGTTTTCATTTTGACGAATCAGCATTTTCTGGTGGAAATTGATTCAATCAAAAAAATTCCCTGCCTGCCAACTCTAATAAGAACATATGTAGAACAGAATAGAATAGCTGGGCTTTCCGATTTGTACTTTAGTTTTCTACTTTGTCTCTGTGTGACTTTCTGCATACTTAGCGACTTTTCTGTTTCTCCTGCTACCTCTGTCAGATTTTCCCAGCTGCACTCACTGCCACCAGGGAAGACTTGAAATGGCAGCTACTTCAAAGGAGCAGTAGACCAAAACATGCCACTGCAGTGAGCCTCAGGCCTCTCTTCCCAAATGTTTTGTTGGAGAAAAAATGTCTGTGTTGCTCACAGAGAATGAAGGTCACTGGGCCACACAGAAAGGGACAGAAGACTTTCCTTCCCCACACTTCAGACTCACTGAAGAACAGGAATATAACCAGAACTCTCTTAAGAATGAGACTCTGATTTGGGCACTGCCACTCCAGCTGCCTCCAGGGTTTTGAGGAGGGTATGGTCAGTATAAAAATCTGCCTACTCTCCCTAGTCTCTTTTCCTTAATATTAGAGGAATTCTCCTTGAGGTTACCCAGCAACCATGAAGCAGGGAAACTCTGTTACTGGTTAACTGCAGATAGAATGATTATCCTGCGCCTCCAGATAGTTACATTCAAAAACCATGAACCCAAGGAGCTGGAATATAATTGGATCAAAAGATACAATCAGCAGTATAAATGCTCAAATATTAAAGTGAGTTCCCATCACACTCGAGGCCTGGTTTTCAGATTTCCCAGGGACTTCTTCATTGGACAGATGGTCTGTTCTCTCAAGGATAACAGAGAGAAGTCTATCCCACAAGAGATCCAGCAGCCCACATTTGTCCATGCTGATGAGAGCCAGAGCTTTCCTTGCTCTCAGGAGTGCAGGGTATGGGTCTGGGTGAACATCTGAGGAGATAGGGACTTAAATATGACCACTGTCAGCATGGAAACGAGGCACTTAGTTATTTATGCAGTTCTCCAGCCTTACTGCTGCTGTTCAGAGCTTGGAGTAACTTGACCTCTGCACAGCAGTGCTCTCATTAATACAGTAATACCCCTGTGTTTCGTAAACCTGCTTATTTTTACCTTGTGCTTATTGATGTAACACTTTGCACCTGCAGTGCCAAGAAAAAGTGTCCTGGAGAAATCTCTCAAGGACTGGATGATGTCTTGAACCTTTATGAATAGCTGCACACATACTTCTGTTATGTGTCTGAAGAATCCTCTCAGGACAATTGCCAGACAAGCTATGGAAAAGAATTAGCAGGTACAGAGAAAATCCCCTTTTCAAGGTACATCACCTTGAGGACAATATCTCCCAATAATGAGATAATCAATGTACAGTCTTTCAAGAGAAAACATGGTCAACACAGTAGCTGAACATATATATTTCCTGTTAAATATTGCACTTGCAAGCTGTATTAAGTATTCTTTTACAAGCTGTTCTGTCAAGCATTCCCAAGCCAAGAAGTGATTTTTTTAGAATCTTGAAAAATGTGTGTATACAGGTTCAGGTGGGAAACGAAGGGGTTTGTAATTGCCCTGCTAATCTCTGTGGAATTACCAACACTCTCAAACTGAAGGTTTTGTTGCTCAGTAACTTGGAGAAGTGGGAACTGCTCCAGCCCTTTGTCTATGTCCACAATGTTGCATTTATGATCTCGGTTGCAGGTATTCTTGAGAAAGGATTTCAAACGCTCATTAATGACTTAAGGGCTTGAAAGCAGCTTCCCATTGCCTCCTACAGAGAGAGGAAATGATGATGGAATTCTCAACCACTTTAACTTTCCCAGCTAGGAATTTCTCCAGTTTCCCCCAGAATCACAGAATTCCTGGCAAGTCCTCAAAGCCATTTCTGTCTGTTCTGGCATCAAAGGCTTCCACTGATATTTTGATTTCACTAGCAGAAGTGTTAAGATTGTATCATTTGGTTAAACTCTGTGCTGTGCCTCAACTGTCGGGTTTGATTTAAAACCTTCTCATCTCAAGTTCCTCCCCTTTTAGTTGTTACTTTTACACACACACACACACACACACACACACACTCTCTTAAGTACAAAGTATCCTAGTGACAATCAGTCCTGAGACCAGCACAGGAATAAGAGATACACATGTGCATAGGCACATACGTGTGTACACACACTTTAGTATAATCACTATTACTGTCTGTACTGAGAGAGGATTTTTCAAGTATTTTATAGAGACAATGCGGGTTTCTGTTGGTGAAAGAGACAAACTTTGGAGCTAACACAGAGCCCTACTTTTATGATTTTGTTTTATGACATTGTATTATATATAGTGCAAGCTAATAAAATTCATTAGTTAATTTATTTCTACTCAGTACTGTGAGATACTGAATAGAAATGCAGCAAATAGTTCCAAAAAAAAAAAAAAACCCTCTAGGGAGCTACCATTGTGCAGGTATATAAGCTTTGTACTTAATCTGCTAATTATCCACCAGAAAATTCAGGTAGCGGTGTCATTGCAAAAGTAGCAGTGTCTTTCATCATTCATCAGCTCCATCACTCACATGGCCCATGTTCCTGACATAAACTAATGTGGCATAACCAAATATGACAAATCACAACAGTGTCTGTTAGCAGGTGAGATTGGGGGAAAAAGTCACTGCTGCTCTGAGCGATATTTAAAGTGAGGGAAAGATTATACTTACACACATACACATGGAGAGTGTGTGTGTGTGTGGAGGAGGAAGGGGGGAATCAGAATTTCCTCCTCACCATTCAACTCCCCGCTAAAATCTTGAAAGATTTGACTCCTCGGTGAAAGGTCACATTTGTTTAAACTTCACCTTCTGAACTAAACTAGCTAAGGTTAGCTTTTATCTAACAAAGAAGCCATTCTCATATTGCAGCCTCTTCAGATAAATGCTGCATATCTTCCTTCCCAGATCTTTCAAGGAACTTTTGTAAAAGACGAGGAGGTAGGACTACATAACTGTAAGATGCTACTCAGAGTGAGGATAAAAGAGTTTACTGATCGCTAGGTTAGACAATAGTATTCCTCCTTCTGCTGAAATATGGGAAAATATGACAGTATGATTCTGAATTAGAGTGCCCCTCTCTTTCAGGGATATGAAGATTGGCAATTCCACCAAGTCTAGTGCAATTAAAATTTACTTGCCTCTTTACAATCAGTTCCATTTCTTTCTGTGAGGATACACCACACAAATCCACTCTAATATCATCAATATCCTTTCCCTTAAAAAGGTTAATATTTCTGATACTGCAGCAAACAACATCAAATGATATTATTAAGATGCAGAAGAATGTATACATGGCAAGGAAAAAAAGAATCAAATTATATTTTTCAGCTTCTCAGGCAAGAATGTAATATTAATTAAAAACACACTAAGAGAAAGACCAAGCATTGCTGTAGGAAAGTCAACAGAACTATAATTTAATAGTGGACATTAACAAAAATCAATGTGTTGCTTTAGGTTCCAATCCTACAAAAACGAAGGAATGGATTTCACTTTATACACATGCATAGTCCCACTTTAGCACATATATGTCTGCTGGATTAGGATCTCAGTCTGGTGTACTGTTATATAGTACAACAGACCCAATGTTCAGAAAAACCCATGCCATTTCTCCACCACCTTGGCATAATGCAGTTGCTACTGTTTTGATTCCCTGTTGTTCAAGGGAAAGCATGAATCCATGCTGTGATCCAGGAGATCCAGATTTATCAATGACCTTAGGAACTCCTGTTTTCCCTGGACTGGTAGATTTCAGGCACCACATGCATGGGATGTTGTGGTACCTCAGGAGAACACTGAAGGGGAGGCCAGCCAGCACGAAAGGAACAACATTGCTAGTGGGATTTGAACTTCTGGAGGACTGACTCATCTGTTAAAAAAAAAAAAGTCTACATTTTATTAATGAGTTCAACACTTTCCAGCATGTGACTTTCTATTAGCTTTCCTAACTTGATTGAAAGCCACATAAGTGTCAGGACATTTGGGATAAAAACAAACCAGATAAATGACCATGGGTTTAAAGTTGGAACCTTGAAATAACCCCAGGACTTATGATTTCACACTCAAAGGCAACTTGAACCTTTTTTTTTTAATCACCATCTGCTCTATGATTGGAATGTGTTGTGACACAGAGGACCATTATTCGCTACTCTGTCCGCAACTCCTATCAGGCCTGACCGACTCACTACACCTAATACGTTGCTGACACAGTATTATCGATAAAAATGTCATGTGAGGTATCAGATGAAAGCTTATATCATTCTGTTCATCATAAGCATTGTCAGATGTATGTATGGTTGGGGTGGAAAGAGAGGTTGATGGTTTCCAGGAGTTGAGTTACAGCTGGCAACAGGAAACATTACTGCATGCTAGGGGCAGGTGGTAATGAGGTGCTTGCCAATCTGCAGCACCCCAGGAAGCATCACATTATACAGTAGTTATCATTTTTTACTATTCTTACTATAAAGCCTTCAAAAATGTCACATATGCAAATTTGATAAAAGACAAAAACATATTGGCACTCTTGCGTGCAGGGGATTTAGTCATGCATTCTCCCACAGTCAATGATAGGATTTGTGCAGATAAACCCCTTCACACTGATAATTTAGAGGTAAATCCTATGCTTATTTTAATCTGCATTTGCATGATCCTTCACACTCATCCTCCATGTAACCAATCTGAGGCTCGCTCTACTTGGCATGTAGCATCTGCTTCCTTGTAGCTATGGGTTTGAGGAGTGTCAGATCTCCACCCCTTACTTCCCTTAGTGATCCTTAGCCATATGAATACCACTGAAGTCAAGATAGCTGTCAATAAGTGTTTTTACTAAGCAGCTCTCCATAGAGTCCAGCGTCAATGGATGGGAAGAGACCAGGGAAGGGGCTAGCCATGAGGATATGCACTTGTCCCACTTCAAGGGGAGTTGAGCTCCCGTGCACTGTTATGGGTAGCAATGGGACAAATATATTAAGAAGACGAACCTGTGTCAAGGATGATAAAGCCTGTGTTGAGGCACTCCCATTAAAGGGAGGAAATATGACAGCAGAGTGACAATAGAGCCATGTAGCCTTGAAGGAATATGCTTCAGGTCCTGTACTTACATGTTCCTGTGCTCAAAGGGCTGTATAGGCCAGGCCCTCTGATTCTTTTGTCATCGGGCAAAACTACCCAACAGCAGAACAGCAGCTACCCAACAGCAGAATTTGGAGAATCTGCCTATATTACAGAATCGTTCTTCCTGACTTAACTTTTTATAGGTTTTCAATAGTTATGCCCCCATTAGCTATCACTTGTATATGTTCTATATTTTATTTTTCACATGCAGTGAGACTGATAGTGAGGACTCAGTTTCAAATTCTATTATAAGGCCTCCGTTTAAAGTATTTATAGTTAGAGCCATGTAACTAATTTTTCAGTTGACTTTTATTGGACCAACTTCTGTTGGTGTTGAGCTACACAATTTCCTCAGGACTGGGAAAGGTACTCAGAATGTCACAGTTATTATTCTGTGTCACGGAAGATGGTCCAGTAAAAGATATTCGCTCACCTGTCTCATACAACAACACTGCAAACCAATTTTCAGTTCATTGGCCATTAAAAACAAAAAATTATTTTGGGTCAGTCCCAAACAAAAAAATTCCAGTGAACCAAAAAGTTAAAAAAAAATTAAAAAGGCAAATAAGCAAACACAAAAATCCCAGAGTGTTTTGGATTGAAATGTTCTGTTTCATTTAAGATTTTTTAAACAAAACACTTTAATTTAATAAAATTGAAGCCAATTTCAAAACAAAAAGTAGTTTCTCCAACAAAAAAAACCAGAAGGAATTATTTCAATTTTTTTCAGAATTTTGTAGGGTTTTCTTCAACTCAGTGAATTCAACACAAGTTTATGAAAGGTTTTGATTGACCCAATCTATATTTTTCAGTGAAAGGGATATAGCTGAACATTTTAACCCCCTCATACATAATATTTCAGTCTCTCTCTTCTAGACTAAAGGAGTAAGTAGTCCCCTAGGAAGCTCAAAATCCACTGTTCTAGTCTTACCTCTTGCACTAGCTACTCTTAATATTTTTGCCCTTATATGCCACCTTAAAACATTTTAGATATCACATCGCTGCTACAGGAAGGGCAAATATTGTTCTCACCTTACAGCTGAATCACAGAAAAGGTAAGAAATTTACATAAGGTTAAACAAGGAATCTGTGGCAGAGCTGGGATTACTGACCTGTTTTGTAGATCTCGCTGAGACAGAAAAAAAATAAAAAATGAAACCAAGCCTGAAGACAAAATATACTGTTGTTTGCAGTATATAAGGATGTGTATGAAAATCCAGTGCATATTATTCTTTTAATTAACAATCTATGATATAAACAGAAAACAAACTTCAAGGCATAAGCACCGGGGCGGGGGGGGGGGAAAGCTGAAGGTTAGGATTTTATGACTTCTGATTACTTATATCTCTATCTTAATACTGTAATAATGCAATTTTTGCAAAGAATAATATGTTATTTGAATCCTCCCTCAACACCTCAAGCTCCTTCATTTTTGTTGCTCTTCTCTGAACTGTCTTAAATCTGCCACTCTTGTGAGAGGTGAAGCTTTTTTGCTGAGGAAATACAATAACCACAATATTCCCACTGTGATCTTCCTGTTCAATGCTATTTATGAAACCCAAGTACCAAGACTGCATACCATATCACCACACAAACTCACATGTCATAATGTCTTCTAGGGCCGGATCAAAAGTCTACTGAAGTCAATGAAAAGACCCCCGTTGACTTCAGTGGTTTCTGGCTCAGGGTCCACTGCCACAACATCTATTTCTCCATTACTGATTCTCAGGGTTTTTTTTTAATCTACATGTGTTCTATGTAGTTTTTCCAGATGCATTCTCTTGGTTTTCTTCCTGGAAGTTTTTTTGTATTATTTGCTTTCCATATTTCTCATTTTGCTGCATCTCGTTTTATTTAATAACATAAGAATGGCCATACGGGGTCAGACCAATGGTCCATCTAGCCCAGTAACCGGTCTTCCAACAGTGGCCAATGCCAGATGCTTCAAAGGGAATAAACAGAACAGGGCACCTATCAAGCAATCCACCCCCAGTCATACAGTCCCAGTCTGAGGCTTTGGGAGACCCAGAGCATGGGATTGCATCCGTGACTATCTTTGCTAAGAGCCATTGATGGAACTATCCTCCATGAGCTTAACTTTTTGACCTCAGTGATACTTTTTTCCTTCACAACATCCGCTGGCAACATGTTACGCAGGCTGACTGTGCGTTTTGTAATGCAGTATTTTTTTGTTTTGTTTTCAACCTGCTGCCTATTAATTTAGCTGGGTGACCTCTGGTTCCTGCATTATGTGAAGTGGTAAATAACACTTCTTTATTCACTCTCCCCATGCCATTCATGATTTTTTTGACCTCTCTCTTGTCACCCCTTAGTCATCTCTTTTCCAAGCCAAACAGTCCCAGTCTTTGCAACGTCTTCTCATAGGGAAGGTGTTCCATACCCTTAATCAATTTTGTTGCCCTTCTCTTCACCTTTTCCACTTATATCTTTAACTTAGAGGAGAAAGGCTCCATAGCTCATTACCAGCCCCCTGAACCATCCAGTCTTCCCATAGAAAAGAGGGTAAAGCAATTTCTTAGGAAAAGCAATCACCGAAATCATACTGCTTGGATTTTCATATTGACCATTCATCCATGTGTCATTTACATCTACCATGTCCACCCATAGAAGTAATTCATAGCTCCGCATCACAATGGTCTCTCTAGCCTTATTACTGCCACCATGCTATAGGGTTTGGCTAAAGTCTTCCCAACATTTACCACTATGAGCTGGCAAAGACAGACTATTGCTGAACAATGTTAAATCTGCTAGAGATTGCTATTGTCAATGACATATCCCTGAAATTCCATGCCAGCAGCAGTTCAACCACCAAAAGGAAGTGAGCCAGTTCCTGATCTGGTATAAATTAATTATATATAAGGCCTGTCAATTAATCGCAGTTAACTCATGCAATGAACTCAACAAAATTAACCGTGATTTAAAAAATTAATCACGATTAATCGCAGTTTTAATCGCACTGTTAATCAATAGAATACAAATTGAAATGTATTCAATATTTTGGATATTTTTCTACATTTTCATATATATTGTATTCTGTGTTGTAATTGAAATCAAAGTGTATATTATTTTTATTACAAATATTTGTAGAATTGTAAAATGATAAACAAAAGAAATAGTATTTTTCAGTTCACCTTACACAAGTACTGTAGTGCAATCTCTTTGTGGTGAAAGTGCAATTTACAAATGTAGATTTATTTTTGGTACATATCTGCACTCAAAAACAAAACAATGTGAAACTTCAGAGCCCACAAGTCCACTCAGTCTACTTCTTGTTCAGCCAATCGCTCAGACAAACAAGTTTGTTTACATTTACAGGCGATAATGCTGCCTGCTTCTTATTTACAATGTCACCTGAAAGTGAGAACAGGCATTTGCATGGCACTTTTGTAGCTGGCATTGCAAGGTATTTACGTGCTGATATGCTAAAGATTCATATGCCCCTTCATGCTTCAGCCACCATTCCAGAGGACATGCTTCCATGCTGATGACGCTCATTTAAAAAATAATGTGTTAATTAAATTTGTGACAGAACTCCCTGGGGGAGAATTGTACGTCCCCTGCTCTGTTTTACTCACATTCTGCCATATATTTCATGTTATACCAGTCTTTGATGATGACCCAGCACATGTTGTTTTAAGAACACTTTCACTGCAGATTTCACAAAATGCAAAGAAGGTACTAATGTGAGATTTCTAAAGACTGCTACAGAACTTGACCCAGTGTTGAAGAATCTGAAGTGCCTTTTGAAATCTGAGAGGGACGAGGTGTGGAGCATGCTTTCAGAAGTCTTA